>NW_004524865.1:2069927-2114262 GCF_000260255.1 Octodon degus
AATGTAAATGGACTCAATTCACCAATTAAGAGAAATAGACTGGCACAGTGGATTAGGAAACAAAATCCAACAATATGCTGTATACAAGAAACAGCATTTTAACTCATAAAGACATTCATAGGCTGAAAGTCAGAGATGGAACACAATACTACGTGCCGCAGCAACTCAAAAAAAAGCAGGAGTAGCAATCCTATTCTCAGACAGTCTCAACTTCAAACCAACAATGATCAAGCGAAATAAAGAAGGCCACTATATACTGGGAAGGGGAAAGATTGAAGAGGTAGAGGAAATACTCAAAAATATATATGCACCAAACACGGGAGCACCCAACTATATAAAGCAAATCTTAAGGACATGAAAAATCTAATATACAAATCCCCAATTTTAACAGGACACCTTAACACACCCTCATCTCCAAAAGATAGGTCAACCAGACAAAAACTTAGCTAAGAAATAACAGAACTGAACCAGAGCTTGAAACAAATGCTTTTGGTGGACATATACAGAGTGTTCCACCCAAACACAGATGAATACACATTTTTCTCAGCTTCACAGGGGTCATTTTCTGAAATAGACCACATACTGGTCCATAGGTCATGCTTAAGTATATGCAAGAAAACAGAAATTATCCCATGCACATTATCTGACCACAGTGCATTGAAACAGGAAATAAATGACAAAAGAAACCAGAAAAGAAAACCTTAAATACACAGAAAATAGATGACACCCTACTCAGCAACCAATGGGTTACAGATGAAATTAAACAAGAAATTCAATAATATCTACAATTCAATGATTATTCAAGCAAAACTTATCGTAATTTATGGGATACGATGAAATCAGTTCTCAGAGTGAAATTCATAGCTGTGAACTCACACATTAGGAAAACAGAATGGGAACAAATAAATACCCAAATGCTGCACCTACAACAACTAGAAAAGGAAGAGCAAACCAAACCTAGAGCCCTAAGACAGGAGGAAATCATAAAGATTAGAGCAGAAATTAATTCAATTGAGATGAAGAAAACTATTCAAAGAATTAAAAAAGCAAAAAGCCGGTTCTTTGAACATTAAATAAAATTGATAAACCCCTAGCTGACCTTATCAAACAGAAGAAAGAAAAAATTCAAATACAAGCATTAAGGAATGAAAGGAGTGTTATTAGCACATACTCAGTGGAAATTAAGAAGATTATCAATAGCTACTTTGAGAATCTTTACTATCATAGAATAGAAGACACAAAAGAAATGGACAGATTCCTAGAAAGATACAAATTACCACAACTGAATCAACAAGATATAACCACTCTCAACAGCCCAATAACAGCCAATGAATTAGGAGATGTATTAAAATCCTAGCGACAAAGAAAAGTCCAGGGCCGGATGGATTCACAGCTGAATTCTACAAGACATTTACAAAAGATGTATTCCCTATACTCCAAATCTTCCATGAAATTGAAAAGCAAGCAATCCTCCCAAAACGTCTCCTGGAGACAAATATTATACTGATACCAAAACCAGGGAAAGATGCAACTAAGAAAGAGAACTACAGGGCAATCTCCCGCATGAACATAATTGCCAAAATCCTCAATAAAATACTAGCAAATAGAATACAGCAAATCAACAAGAAGATCACACACCATGACCAGGTAGGATTCATCCCAGGGATGCAAGGATGGTTCAATATTCGAAAATCTATCAATGTAATACACTATGTCAATAGAGCGAAAATTAAAAACCACATGATCATCTCCATCGATGCAGAAAAGGCTTTTGACAAAGTCCAACACTCCTTCATGTGAAAAGTCCTACAGAAAATTGGAATAGATGGCCTCTACTTCAATCTGGTAAAAGCCATTTATGAAAACCCAACAGCTAACATAATCCTAAATGAGAAAATCTGAAATCTTTTACTCTTAGATCTGGTACAAGACAAGGATGTCCTCTATTACCACGCTTATGCAATATAGTTCTGGAATCATTAGCTACAGTCATTAGACAAGAGAAAGAAATAAAAGGAATAAGAATACGCAAAGGAGAAGTTAAATTATCTTCATTTGCAGATGACATGATACTTTACTTGGAAGACCCAAAAAACTCCATGAAGAAGCTAGTAAAATTAATACAGAAATTCAGTAGCATAGCAGGTTATAAAGTCAATACCAAAAGTCAATAGCATTCCTCTACACAGACAACAAACACACTGAGAAGGAAATTACAGAAACAATACCTTTTACAATATCACTGAGGAAAATTAAATACCTTGGAATTAACCTAACTAAAGAAGTCAAAGATCTTTTCAAGGAAAATTACAGTACTCTGAGAAAAGAGATCTTAGAGGATTTCAGAAAATGGGAAGATATTCCATGCTCCTGGATAGGAAGAACCAACATTGTGAAGAGGGCCATACTCCCACAATTGCTATACAGATTTAATGCAATCCTTATCAGAATACCACCGACATACCTCACAGACATAGAGAAATCATTCCTAAAATTTATCTGGAACCAGAAAAGACCTAGAATAGCAAAGGCAATTCTGAGCAATAAAGACAAGACAGGAGGCATTACAATTCCCGACTTGAAATTATACTACGAGACTACTGTGATAAAATCCGCATGATACTGGCATCAAAATAGACCAGAGGATCAATGGAATAAATTAGAAGATGCTGAAGCCCCTACGAACACACTCAGCCACCTTATCTTTGACAAAGTGGCCAACTTACTCACTGGAAGAAAGATAGCCTCTTTAACAAATAGTACTGGAAAAACTGGTTCTCTACATGCCAAAAACTCAAACTTCACCCAGGTCTATCACCTTGCACTAAACTGAATTCAAAATGGATAGAAGATCTAAACATTAAAGTAGAGACACTAAATCTCCTGGAAGGAATGTGGGAGGAACTTTTGAAGCCATAGGGTTAAACAAAGAGTTCATGGACAGAAATCAAATCACACGAGAAACAGTTGAAAGGTTTAACAACTGGGACCTGGTCTTACTGAGAATTTTTTTCATGTCAAAAGAAATTACCAACAAAGTGAAAAGGCAACCCACAAATTTGGAAAAAATTCATGACAAATAAGTATTCAGACAAAGGTCTGCTCTCTAGAATCTATAAAGAACTACAAAGCATTAGGGCCCCAAAATTTAAAGACCCAATCCAGAAATGGGCATCCACGATGAACACACACTTTTCAGAGGAAGAAATTAAAGAAGTGATTAAATATATGAAAAAATGCTCCACATCACTAGCTATTTGTGAAATGCAAATTAAAACCACATTGAGATATCATCTCACCCCAGAAAGAATGGCTATCATAAAGATATCAACCAACAACAAATGTTGGAGAGGCTGTGGGGAAAAAGGAACCCTTCTCCACTGCTGGTGGGAATGTAGATTGATGCAACCATTAAGGAAATCAGTATGGAGACTCCTTAGGAAAGTTGGACTGGAAATCCCCTTTAAACCAGCAATTCCTCTACTGGGAATTTTTCTGGAGGATCTGAAAACATCATATATGTGTGCCTATGTTTATAGCAGCACAATTTGTGATAGCCAAATCTTGGAAATAACCAAGATGCCCATCACATGAAGAATGGTTGAAAAAGATGTGGTACTTTTACACAATGGAGTATTATTAACCTATTAAGAATGATAAACTTGATGACTTTATATTGATGTGGAAGCCACTTGAAGATATACTCATAAGTGAAATAAACCAGACACACATGTGTACATATTGTATAGTCTCCCTAGTATAAAAACTCAAAAGAAGAAATACAAAAGAAAGTTATAATACAAGTAAAAGGAAAGCAGGATCTCAAGGACTAACTAATCAAGAAAGGGAAAGGAGAAGAACTAGGAAACATGACACTGTCAAACCATACAGTCATATGTAAAAGATGAGCAAGGCAATGATTCTGAGAATCTTCAGAAGATTTTTTAGTCTGGGAGTTCATTGGAAAGACTCTTACCCTAACTAACTGCATATGCTGATACCTGTGAACTTAGCTACTGCACTGCAGATGGTAATTTGTAATAGTAGTTTCATGCTTGGAGTGCCTGTCATTTTGGTATTCTGAATATGGGCTGCTTGTCATGACATGACAGTTGCTGCTATGATGTCTCTCAGGTAGGTGGATTTTCAAGAAGAAGGGGGTGGTCAATGAAAGCAAGAGACAGGAAAAGGAGTATTGTGGGACTGTCCTGCTTCAAGGTTGTATATGGAGAGATTTTTGGACTTATGTGCAAACATGAGAAGTATATAATTCTTTATGCCTATTTTTAAAATATATTCTAATTTTTAAATATTTTTTATCATATTCTGTAGGGACTTAAAGTTCAACATATCAATACTTGATGATAAATACCTGTGCCATATTATGCCTAAGATGTTTGATATACAGACAGTGAGGTTAAGCTTAACAGCCTAAGTTGTTTGATAATAACAATAAACTTGTCTTCTGGATGGTTAGCAACCTAAGTTTTCAGACCAAAATTAGAGAAAAAGGAGGGCTGCAAGGAAAGCCAATATTTTGGCCCTAGTCTTCTAAGGTCAATTAAGACTCAGGACATATGCGAACTTGTACCGTAACGTCATGGAACTCAGAAGTGTCCCAAATTTTCTGATCAAGGAGATTATGGAACCAAAGAGGAAAGTTATCAATGATGTATAGTGTGCCTAAGGAGAGTTACATGGAGAGAAATCATTCTCTCAGGCTTTCACAGAGAGCACATTGGCCAAGTAATGGCCGTGACTCATCCACATGGCTGACACTGACACAGGTTCTACAATCCTGAGGGGAGTTCACTGACCTTATCAGACCCAAAAGCTACAACTCTTGTTGCATAGGTCCTGCTTTATGTTGGTCTTAACCATCCAGTAGAGAAGTATAAAAATGAAATATGAGAAAAAAAGATGTAAGAACTATCAATAACAAAATAACAGACAATGAAATATGAAAACTGAAATTTTTTTACTCTTAGATCTGGCACAAGACAAGAATATCCTCTATCACCATTTCTATTCAATATAGTTTTGGAAACATTAGCTTGAGCAATTAGACAAGAGAGAAAAATAAAAGGAATAAGAGTATGTAAAGAAAAAGGTAAATTAATATTAGTTGCAGATGACATGATACTTTACTTGGAAGACCCAAAAAATTCCACCAAGAATCTACTAGAATTGATACACAAATTGAGTAGTATATCAGGATACAAAGTCCATACTCAAAAGTCAATAGCATTCCTCTACACAGATAACAAACACACTGAGTGGGAAATTAGAGAAACATTACCTTTTACGATAGCGCTGGGGAAAATGAAATAACTTGGAATTCACTTACCCAAAGAAGTCAAAGATCTTTTCCTTGAAAACTGTAATTCTCTGAACAAAGATATCATAGAAGATTTCAGAAAATGGAGCGCTATTCCATGCTCCTTGATTGGAAGAACTACATAGTGAAGATGGCCATACTCCCAAAATTGTTGCAGAGTTTTAATGCAATTCCTATCAAACTGCCAGCAACATACCTCACAGACCTAGAGAAATCATTCCTAAAATTTATTTGCCACCAGAAAAGACCTTGAATAACAAAGACAACCTGACCAACAAAGACAAGGCAGGAGGCATTACAATTCCTGACTTGGAATTATACTACAAAGACACTGTGATAAAATGAACAAGTTATTGGCAAAAAAAATAGACCTGAGGATCAATGGAATAGATTGGAAGATGTAGGGGCCTCTATGAACACACTCAGCCACCTGATCTTCGAAAAAGGGGTCAAACTTGTTTACTTTAAGAAAGATAGCTTCTTTAACAAATAGTGCTGGAAAAAACACCCTCTGTACATGACCAAAACTAAAACTTGACTCAGGTCTATCACCGTGCACTAAGTTAACATGAAAATTCAGTAAAGATCTAAACTTTAAAACAGAAACAGTAAATCTCCTGGAAGAGAAAGTAGGAGGAAATCTTGAAGACATAGGAGTAAGCAAAGAGTTCATGAACAAAAATCAAGTCACACAGGTAACACTTGAAAGTATTAACAAGTGGGGCCAATTCTTATACACAATTTTTTGCACATCCAAAAAAATTATCAACCAAGTGAAAGACAACCCACAAATATTGAAAAAATCTTAACTAATAAGCACTCAGACAAAGGTCTGCACTCTATAATTTATAAAGATGTATAATACATTAAGGCCCCTAAATTAAAGACCCAGTCCAGAAATGGGAATCCAAGATGAACACATACTTCTCAGAGGATGAAATTAAAGAAGCGAATAAATATATGAAAAAAATGCTCCACATCACTAGCCATCCATGAAACGCAAATTAAAACAACACTGAGATACATCTCACCCCAGAAAGAATGGTTATCATAAAGAAATCAACCAACAACAAATGTTAGAGAGATTGTGGGGAAAAGGGAACCCTTCTCCACTGATGGTGGGAATGTAGACAGGTGCAAGCATTATGTAAATCAGTGTGGAGACTCTTTAAGAAAGTAGGACTGGAAATCCCCTTCAAGCCAGCTATCCCCCTCCTGAGAATTTTCCCGGAGGAACTGACAATGTCATATGATAGTGATATATGTGTATTTCTGTCTAGAGCAGCACAATTTGTGATCGCCAAATCTTGGAAACAACCAAGATGCCCATCATATGGGGAATGGTTTATAAAAATGAGGTATTTTTATACAATGGAGTATTACTCAGCTATAAAGAATGATAAACTCAAAGCATTTATATTTAAGTGGATGCCACTTGAAGATATACCCAGAAGTGAAATAAACCAGCCCCATATGTGTAAATATCATATAGTCTCCCTAGTATAAGAAATCAAAAGAAGAAATAGAAATAGAAAGTTATAACACAACTCAAAGGAAAGTGAGAACTTGAAGATTGGACACAAGGAAAGAGTAAGGAGAAAAACTGGGAAACAGAACAGGGAAAAAGCCATACGTTTGTATGCACAAAATTGGCAAGGCAATGATCCTGAGAAACATCAGCAGGTTTTTGTAACTAACAGTTAATTGGTAGGATTCTCACCCTCACTAACCATGTATGCTGATACCTGTGAACCAAGCAACTACACTGAAGACAACAATGTGTAATAGAAGGGTTACGCTTGGAATGCTTGTAATTCTCATCTTCTAAATACATACTTCTTGTCATGACATACCAATTATTACCATACTATCTCACAAATAAAAGTTTTTCTTTTTTAATGGGTAATAAATTTTAAAAAGACAGAAAAAAAGAAAGAAAAATATCACAGGACTGTCATGCTACAGTGCTGTATATGGTTAGATTTCAAAATTTATGTATAAAAATATGTTTTTATTACTATTTTTTAATTATCTTTTTCTTCATATTCTGTAAGGACTTAAAGTTCAACACATCAATACTTGATGGAAAATACCTGTTCCAGGTTATGCCTACGATGTTCAATATTTAAACAGATAATTAGGGTAAACCAAACTGCATATATTGCAGGGTAATAATAAGCTTCTCTTCTGGAGGGTTAACAACCTAAATTTTCACATCAGAAATTAGAAGAAAGGAAGGGATGCAAGGTTAGCCAACATTTTGGCCCTAGCTTTCCAAAGTCAGTGAAGACTCAGGACATAGGCGAACCTGTACTCTAATATCCTGTAAATCAGTTGTGCCTCAAATTTTCTGATCAAGGAGATTGTAGAGCCACAAAGGAATGCAATTGATGGTGCATACTGTGCCTAAGGGGAGTCACATGGAGAGAAAACATTCTCTCAAGCTTTCACAGAGAGCAAATTGGTGAAGCAATGGCTGTGACTCATCCACTGGCTGTCACTGACAAAGGTTTTACAAAGTGCCATACAGGGTTATAGGATAAATCCTGAAGGTACTTGACTGACCTTGTCAGATACAAAAGTTACATTTTTTATAGTTCTTGCTGCATCTTGGTCTTAACCATCCTGCAAAAAAAGTATAAAAACAGGATATAGAAAGTAACGCCATATTAATATGCTCAGTTGTGAAAGGCTCAAGTCAACAGCTTCTGCAGATAACCCACTACTATTGTGGACTGCTGGACTGTGTGAGATTTTTTTAATGAATTCACTCACCTATAGTATTTAGATGACAATAGAATACCCACCTCTGATGGGACTAAACAATAAAAAGGGATACAAAGGAAGGACCATTTATATTTGTATATACAGAATAGTTAGGATAGATATACAGCTACTTTTGCTTAATTCAATGAGAAGAAAGATTTGTACTAATAGTGTTTGGACAGGATATCCTGTCTGCTTCTTGTACTATGGATAACCATTAAGAAGATAACAATGTATAAGGTATTAATTATTGAAACTGTCTTATTAATCAGCTTTGAAACTCCCACATTGGTATTTGTTTCTCAATATAACAAAATAAAATAATAAAAAAATTAAAGGAACCAAAAAAAAAAAGAAAAGATAGGCTCATGTCAATATTTTTTGGACAAATAAATACTGATATCTTATATTCTGAATAACTCACGAAGATAATGTAAAAGTATTAACCAGTGTTACCGTCCTATTATGTTGTTTTTATTTTTTTTTAATTCTTTCTCTTTAAAATAAAAATTTAGATGGCTGGTTAGATAGCTCAGTAGAATAAGTGCTTGTCTGGCAAGCACTAGGTCCTGAGTTCAATCCCTAGAGCTGCAAAAAGAAAATTGCCTTGCTGCAAGAATACAGGTGTAGTAAAAACCACCACTAAATCAAAGCCAACATGGAAAAGGAAAAGACTTGCATTAATATCGTCATCATCAGATACATGGATTCAGACAAGTTCATCACCACCAAACATCTGATCAACAAATGCGGTGACATTGACAAAAGAACCACTGAAAAATTTGAGAAGGAGGCTATTGAGATGGGGAAGGGTTCCTTCAAGTATGCCTGGGTCTTGGACTATCTGAAAGCCAAGCATGAGTGTGGTATCAACATTGACATCTCCCTGTGGAAATGTGAGACCAGCAAGTGTTATGCAATCATCATTGATGTCCCTAGACACAGAGACTTCATCAAAAACATTACAGTGACACCTCAGGCTGACAGTGCTGTCCTGATTGTTGCTGCTGGTGTTGGTGAACTCAAAGCTGGTATCTCCAAGAACGAGCAGACCCGTGAGCATGCCCTTCTGGCTTACACACTGGGTGTGAAACAACTAATTGTTGGTGTTAACAAAATGGATTCCAAAAATAAAATTGATTCCATGGAATGACCATACAGCCAGAGTGATATGAGGAAATTGTTAAGGAAGTCAACACCTATATTAAAAAAAGCAGCCAATTTCTGGTTGGAATGGTTACAACATGCTGGAGCCAAGGGTTAAAATGCCTTGTTTCAAGGGATGGAAGGTCACTCGTAAAGATAGCAATGCCAGTGGAACCACACTACTTGAAGCCTTGGCTTTATCTTTCCACCCACACACTCGCCCAACTTACAAGCCTTTGCAGCTACCCCTCCAGAATGTCTACAAAACTGGAGGTATTGGCAGTGTCCCTGTGGGATGAGTGGGGATTGGTGTTCTCAAACCTGGCATGGTGATCACCTTTGCTCCAGTCAGCATCACAACTGGAGTCAAATCTGTTGAAATACAGCATAAAGTTTTGAGTGAATCTCTTCCTGGGGACAATGTGGGCTTCAACACCAAGAACATGTCTGTCAAAGATGTCCAGTGTGGCATTGTTGCCAGTAACAGCAAAAATGACCCACCAATGGAAGCAGCTGGTTTCACTGCTCAGGTGAGTACCCCGAACCATCCCAGCCAGATCAGTGCTGGTTTTGTCCCTGTCCTGGATTGTCACACTGTTCACATTGCTTGCAAGTTTTCTGAGCTGAAAAACAATATTGATCATTGATCAGGTAAGAAGCTGGAAGATGGGCCCAAGTTTTTGAAATCTAGTGATGCTGCCATTGTTGACACGCTTCCAGGCAAGCCCATGTGTGTTGAGAGCTTCTCTGACTATCCACCTCAGGGTCATTTCACTGTTTGTGATATGAGACAGACAGTTGCTGTGGGTGTTATCAAAGCTGTGGACAAGAAGGCTGCTAGAGCTGGCAAGGTCACCAACTCTGCCCAGAAAACTCAGAAGGCTAAATTAATACTATCCCTGCCACCTTCCACCCCAGTCTTAATCAGTGGCAGAAGACCAATCTCAGAACTATTTCTCCCAATTGTCCTTTTGAGTTTAATAGTGAAAGACTGGTTAATGATAACAATTCATTGTAAAACCTTCAGAAGGAAAGGAGTATGTTTTGTGGACAATTTTTTTTTTTGGTGTGGCAGTTTTTAAGCTATTAATTTTTAAAATCCATAATTTTTAATGGAAACAACTTGACCAAAAATCTGTCACAGAATTTTGAGACCCATTGAAACAAAGTTTAATGAGAAAATAAGTAAATAAATGTAAAGATTAGCATGCCAATATCCTTTTGATCAAAGAAAGTTGTCAATGATGTAAAAATCTGATCTCTAAATTTATTCTGAAGTGAAATATTATATACTCAGTGCCAGTCATAATGGAATTTTAATTAGGAACATAATACAGTATTGTGAGCTAAGCATGGTGCACACCTATAATCCCAGTTACTCAGTAGATTGAGGGAGTAAGGTCATCAGTTCAAGGACAGTCTGAGTGCATTAGAATTTGTTTTAGAAGCAAAAGGGCTGGGAATGCAGCACCACATCTCCTGGGTTCAATCCCAGCACTGCAAAACAAAGAAACAACCAACATACAGTAATGTGGAAAATCTTTCAGAAATATGTATTTTAAAAGAGCTAAGAACATTTTGCAAATGAAATATGCTGTAATCTGCATTGTTTGATTTAGTAAACACTAAAATTAGAAAATATTTAAAATCTAGTAACAAAAAAGATGCTATAAACAAGGCAAGAACCCCAAAGCATGTCTAAATACTCATGAAGATTTATAATTTAGTGGTTTATTTCAAATGGAAGTGAATTGGCACAATCTTTTAGATACAATGATGAATAATAAAATGTGCAATAAAATAAAATGTGAGTAATAACTTTTACATGGTGATTTCAAACTAAATATCAAGTATGTGAAAATATACATATATATCAATAAATATGTATTGATTTTAGTAAAATGCATGATTCCAAATATATTTTGTTACTCATTAAAATTTGGTACAAAATTGAATAAATTTTAAAAATATTTGTGCCATTTTGATATATTCTAAAGTTTGTAATGAATCCTGATTTTATTGAAATGGAAACATTTAAAGATAAAATAATGATACTCTTTGAATATATTTAATTAGTCTTCTATTACTTACACTGAAGATTTGTGAAAAACCATTAGATTTTTCAGTATAATTCTGAATTAAAGTAATAAAATAGTTCATTGCATATGTAAGTAATGAATTTAAATTATACTCACTTGAAATGTATAATAAACCTGGGAGAAAATATTTTACATTTTCTTAAGCATGGATATAATTTTAGATATAAAAAACTATAATTTTGTGAAAATAGAACCTATGTGAACATACTTTCAAAGCAAAATTAAGTTGAATTTTACAAACCTGAACTTTGAATTATTATTATACAAACAAAAAAAGCAAGTTATGCCAGAAAATGAAGAAAAAATGTTCATTTTAAGGAATTCTGGATTCAAAAGTCCTAACTGCATTGATCTAAGTAGATTTCATGCATAAAAGTTTTTCAAAAATGAAAGAGATGCTCAGAGTTTGTAATTTTACATCTGCATAAAATAGGCATTCTGTTTGTTGTGATAGTGAATGAACAAAAGAAATCAGTTGTGCATTGAGTCACAACAGAAGCAAATCCTCACAAAATCTTGCTATTAAACAATGACCATAGTGCACAAACACTGCACTGAAAATGTAGAACAACTTCACAAAATCATTGCAAATCCATAGTTTAGAAAATAGATCTCGAGTTATACACCTTAATCATTTGTTGGAACCTCTTCAAATATGAAAGTTTATGTTCTTCAAAAGACATACTGTGATTGTGTCTCTGGTAACTGCTAGAAGTAAAATCAGAAAAAAATAATTTACTGGTACATCTCAAAATTATAAGCTGTACAAGAGATAGCATCTTTCCTGAAATACTTAGTAAAAGTTGATACATAATTTATTACTCTGTATGCACATTATTTTCTTGAGACAAAACTAATGAAATAGTACGTAGTTATTTGCTTTTTCTTGACTGTAAAATGCTCATTAAATAACGATACAAAATTTAGCCAGAACAAGACGAAAAGCCATATAGAATTCACAGAATAATCAACAATGAAAAACTGATTTGAGACTAAAGAAATATAGATAGAGTTGACATTGACATCTAGATTATGTTTAGCATTCACTTTACAATAGACACTGTTTCTTGTAATTGCTCTATGTAGATGTGTTTTACATTCTCAACCAGTATCCATATACATTCAGGGATGATTTATCATTTTAAGCACCATATCAAAAAGCACTTTTTAATGTGCTATAGGGTTGGAAGAGATGATTTGACAGACTAAGACATTATATTTCACTTGTCTATAAAAAAACAACCTATCTAAGTATCTTAATTATTTGTAAATACTATTATTAATAAGTGGGAAATGAAACCACATACATAAACACATCATTTGAAAAAAATTACAGAGTACAAAATAGTACTTTTTTACAAAATAGTATTAAAACAGAAAATTATGAGTGACAAAATTTCACTTAACAAAGTAATATGAATTTTACAGTATTTGTTGTAATGCATAGTGTTGTCTTCCAACCAATTATTCATATTACCAGATATATGCATGCAAAATTGAAAGAAGAAAGAGAAAGAGAAATATATTTTAAAAATTATGAAGAGTAAAAGGAGAAACATTTGAAAAAAAGGAAGACAAATCAAATTAAGCATTATCTTCTCCTTTTCATAGGCCAGCAGAAATCCACAGTACAGTTGTCCAAACGATTCAGCTTACATACATAGATATATCTCTTTCCCTCACTCTCCTGTCCTTCTCAATTCAATAACTTCCCTTTTTAATAAGTTCATTCTCTTTTCCCAGTATCTATTTATTGTCAGAACTTGAAAGAGAAAATGGAATCTGAAGTATATAATAGATCATTTGAAAATTATAAAGGTCTTCATTACTTTTTTTGTGATGTCAATTTGATATGAGTAAGAAATATGAATCAGATAAGTAAAGTGCAGTTCTTGATGTCTTTGACTGACATTGAGCCCAGAAAATTGTTGGCAAAAGACCCACTATAAAATCCAACCTATAAGACAGTAGTCTGCATAGAATAAAAATGAGAAAGAAGAAGAAAATGTGCCTGCTTGGAGGAGCTTCATTCTTCCCGGGCAGATGAACCCTCCACCACTGTCTCTATTGGACATGATTTTCAGGTCCCCTGTTTGTACAGCTTCTAACATGGACTGCACCATTCACTCCTGGGTGAAATTTCATGTCTTAAACATTAACTCATACTGAATCCTTGATCCCGTTTGGTCTTCAGCTTCCAACTTCTTGGAATGTGCCACTTCTGGACCCTTTGACTTGCTATCATGCAGCAGGCCATGTGGCTTCTCATTCTCAGATCATAGTTAGCCAGTGTGGGCTCTATTGTTGATCTGTGAGTGTACCTGGTATATCCCCTTGCATACCTACACATCTATGTTCACCCATTCCATCCTGCTAAAGAGTCCTAATAAAATCCACGGAATATTATTTCTCTATATCCTATATTACAATGTTTTATGTTACGTTTTTTGGTTTTTAAAAATTAAAAAAAATAGAATTTTCAAACAAGATGGTGGGAAATTAACAATGGTTGTTACATGTATGTTGTTTTCTTTTTATGTATTTAGTACAGGTATTACAGGGTATACAGGGTCTCATTACATGGAAAGGATTCATTATGATTCTCCTGTTTTCAGCCTCCCAAACTCTGGGTTTATAGGCACCTGCCACCAAGCCCAGTCTCAACTGCTGTCTCAGCCAGCCCCCCCCTCCCGGGTGGGGTGTGCAGCATAGCAAGCTGGGGATTGGACCCTGGTCGCTGCAATCTGCCTAATCAGGCGCTTTAGTCTGCTGAGGTATCTGGCTGACCTGCATATTGTTAACTTCAGAGAATTTTCTCTGATTATCAAAAACAGGCTTTTAATCATATATTTCTAAAATTTAATAAAATTTTAATATTTGTATGTTATCACCCCATGATCAGGAATGGGAAATTATGGTATGTAACAAGATTAAAAATTATTAAAAAAGATTAAAAATTATTCTGAATAATTAGCAGTAACACATTTAAAAATCATTACATCTAATGCTTATAATGAATAATAAACATTTTTTCTTATATCAATAAAATAAATTTTAAAATATTATAACAGTGGTGCTAAGCAGCTGAACTATAAATTTTGATTACAAAAAAAGGTTTTCAGTAAGTGAACTTAATTTTTAAATGATTTCTTAATCCATTTTATGCTATCATAACAAAATACCAGAATCCAAATAATTTATGAAGAACAGAAGTTTATTTTCTCACAGCATTGGAGGCCGGAAAATGTTGAAGATCAAAACTCTGGAAAGTTAGGGCCTGTTTCTCTGCTTCTTGAGCACTGTGTCCTCAGAAAAGAATATGTGACCTCACATGGCAAAAGAGCAGAAGAAAGAGATAATGGGCTCCTAGCAACCCTCTTTTGTTGAGGCATTCAACCATTCAAGATGGCAGAGCTTTCAAACCTAAACAACTCCCTGAAGCCCTTGTGTTTGGTTGCTGTACCAGGAATTATTTCAAGAGGGAATTTTGTTTGATTGGTCTTGCATGCCTATATTGGGTGATCTGACCTTGAAGATGAAAATATATATTATAACAACTATTGCTAATTTCCTGTTCTTTTGCTTTGACATATTATATTGTATTGTTTTGTTTTGTTTTTGCTTTTGTGTCTATTTTTCTCTTTTTTAAATGAAAAAAATGAAATTCAGAGTGGAGAAAACATTTAAACCATAGAAAATAATGATATCTAAACATAAGGAAAATAAGCACAATCTCTAGGACTAAAATTTATTCCCTTTTGTGTTAGTTTATTTTTTTCCTCTTTTTAGATCACTCATATATCATGTGTCATACTTTCTGCAAAAATGATGCCACCAAAAGAATGCAAATGGATTCAAAGTGTACAGATTTGCAAGCAGATCTATGTTGATTTTCTGGCTTTAGAAAAAAAGCATTTAAAATTAAAGTCACAAAATAATCAACAAAGTTCCCATAATTATGAAGTGGCAAAATGTTCTTGAAAATGTTCTTTGTGGAAAGTTATGCTGCTTTTGGAAAACTAAAAGAACTAAAAGAATCATACATATTGCCAAGTGGTAACAACTACAAATGAATGTTGTGCTACAGAATAGTAATTTACAGAACAGTAAATACATTTTTGATGATGTCATATATTAAAAAGGGTATTCACAACTGTTTTCAAGCATTTTGGCCCAACATTGTCATATCATATCTTTCATTGCTAAAATCTCTATTTGTCACTTACCTCTCCTGAATCAGAGGCTTGGATGATCCAATGTCATATGCCCACCTTGCAGATGTAGAGAACTGATCTCATCAACTAGATCCCATGATGTTGCGATGGATGCAAAATAGACAACATCAATGTTCTACTTTGTGACTCAGATATCACTTATACATTTCTCTTGTTATACTTGCATCTGCCCTCTATGTTGTTCATATTCAGAACAAGATATGCTCTCAATAAATGTTAGGTTTGTTCATTTTCAATAATATTTCTGATATATCAATAACACTAGACTTCTCTTCCTTAAATGAGGAATTAGGCAAAATGAAATGCTTAAATTACCAAACATTTGTGTCGTATATCCTTGATGTGGTAAGAATCAAGGACTCCTGTGTGTAATAGGGAAGTAAGAAAATTAATAGAGCCACAAAATGACTTGAATATATTATCGGTAAAATATCTATAATCTAAATCTCTCTAAAAGATTATAAATCTACTGCATCTGCTATCTTTCCTAAATGAAAACATTTAGATTTAAAAATTCATGAGTAGGGCCAACAAGATAGTTCAGTGGACTAAAGTGCGTGCATTGGCCCAGCACAGCGGCCGCGGTTCAATCCCCAGCATACCGTTCTGGCCCCACTCCCAGGGCACAGTGAGTCAGGGATGGAGACAAGATGTGCTGGCGTGTACCTGTAATCACAGCACTTGGGAGGCTAAAAACAGGAGAATCACTACGAGTCTGAACTATGTAATGAAACCCTGTACACCCTGTAGATCCTGTCCTAAATTCATTAAAAAAATCATGAATATTTTATATAAACTGCATTGTATGCTATTCCTTTACTATTATTGATTTTGAAAAGTTATGTATAATTCTTTTTTGTTTTTGTATTGGGGGTCAAACTCATGACCTTGTATTTTCCAGGCAGTCACTTATGCCACTGAGCTATATTCCTGACACATAATTCTTTTTTTTTTTCCAGAAGTAGGAGTTGAACTCAGTCCATTGTGCTGGCCAGGGAAGGGCTTATTCTACAGAACCATCTCCCAGGGCCCTCCAGCACATAATTTTTAAAGAGAAAAAAATTAAGAATCTAAGAAAGTCACACAAAATACAAAGTTAGCACATTAATAAACAAGAACAAAATGTGATCAGAATATAATCAGTAAGGGCGAGAGAGATAGCTCAGTAGAATAAATGCTTGCCTGGCAAGCACAGGGTCCTGAGTTCAATCCCTGGTACCAAAAAAAAAAAAGAATATAATCATTAAGAAGAACTATTAAATGTTCATTATTATTAATATTTAGTTAAATTTAAGTAATATATATTCCATTATTCATATCTAATATGTTTCCTTGGATTTTTCTGAAACTAAAATCAATATACTAAGATCTATTGGCTAATTTGTTCAACAATATTTAAGAAGATTTTTTTTTTGAGGAACCAGTGATTGAACTCAGGCACTTGCACTTGCCAGAGAAGCGCTTATTCCATTGAGCCATCTCCCTGTCCCTTTAAGAAGAAATTATTATATGTCACCTCTTTGTGGAGACATTAAGGGGGCTAACAGTTAACTAGCACTTTCCCCGAAGTTTGCCCCACTTGAGAGGGGCAAATTTGAACAAAAAGAAATAAAAATGTTACAGGAATGCTATCAGGAAACTTCACTTAGTTGCAAGGGAATCATGGAATTCCTACTGTTTGTGGAAACAGAAAGACAATATTCTCTCACCATCAAGCGCAGCCCTTTCAGCCACACAAGAAAGCTCCATCCTGCTTGTTGACAAGGAGACAGAGGCCAGGCAGTGACTCCCTCTGCCTAACCACTGCTGCCCAGAATAGCAACCAGTAAGCTTTCTCTTCTTTTAAGAAGCATCTGCACAGAAAAATAAACAAGAATAATGAGGGTGCATATTCTAATCTTTCTCCATCTCGTTCTTCCACCTCCTGTGCTAGGGATTGAACCAAGGGTAACTTCTTACTGAGTTACACTCCCAGTATTTTTATTTTAATTGACAGAAACAAACTCACTTAAGTATTAGTTGCCCAGGCTGGATTCATGTTGTAATTCTCCTGCTGCAATCTCCCAGTGCTGGATTCACCAGTGTGCTCTACCATATCTGTCTCTAATGTTTCTTTGAAAGAACTCAGGGCATGATTTCAAAACTTAGTTTTTGTTTTGCAATAGGATGACGTCCACCTTCCAAAGTATTATTCTAATTTCTCAAGTGACTTTGACTTTGTGTTTTCAAGTATTCTTCATATGCATTTTACACTACCTTGTCTTCTCTTTGTGGCATTAATTTTACCAAATTTAATTGCTGGAAACAATTTGTAGACATTGGAGGAGATTGAGAAATGGGAGCAGAAGAACAGTAATTTACTGGTTTTTACCCTTTTCCTGTAATTTACCCTTTTCTTGTAATTTACCCTTTTCCTCTTAGCAGAAACAGTTAGATGAAATTTAACTTTTA
Source organism: Octodon degus (assembly GCF_000260255.1). Classification (NCBI taxonomy): domain Eukaryota; kingdom Metazoa; phylum Chordata; class Mammalia; order Rodentia; family Octodontidae; genus Octodon; species Octodon degus. Next base: position 2,087,963 of record NW_004524865.1, read on the forward strand.
TTTTAAGAGGTAAGGACAGAGTTCAGTATAAGAATGAGGCATGCGCATTGATAATGGTGGCATAACATGATGCAAGCCAAGCTGTTAATAATCATGGAGGGGTTGCAAGAGGACAATGACTCCAATATAATTAGAGAAAAACCTAAAAATATAAAAGCTTATTGCTTCTTTTATTAGTGGCCTAGAAACCTTTGTCTGCTCAGGTACAAAATGACTGGTGATTTGCAAAATCAGGAACTTAACTTTTTCCTGTGACTTCACTCTTACAACATGGGTACAAATAAGTTACCAGCTCTTATGGCATTGGCAAAAACTATAACACTTTTCAAGTCATGCATGCAATAGGTGATCATATATTCTGCTTCAGTACATCAAATTTCATATAATAGTTTGTCCCTAAGGAAGTATTTGTACATATGTAAGTGAGGGCAACATCACTAGATAATTACTGGGTTTGGTATGAGAGGAAAGAGAACAGGCAAATTTATTAAAAAGGGAAATTAATAAAAGATAGAACTAAATATAAATACACAAATAAGAATTTATGATTATCAGTTGTATTAAAGGTAGTAATAAGATGGAGATGAGGTAACAAGTTGATATAATTTGAAAAAATTTTTTAATTTTTTTTATTGAGAAACAAATAGCAATAAGACAGTTTCAAAACTGATAATAGGACAGTTTCAATAATTAATGCATTATACATTAGTTATCTTCTTAGCGGTTATCCATAGTACAAGATGTAGGCAGGATAACCTGTCCAAACATTATTAGTACAAACCTTTCCTTTCATTGAATTCAGTGAAAATAGCTGTACATCTATCCTAACTATTCTGCATATACAGATAGAAAATGGTCCTTACTTTGTATCCCCTTTTTTGTTTACTTCAGTCAGAGATGGGCATTCCACTGGCATCTAAATACTATAGGTGAATGAATTCAACAAAACAATCCAACACAGTCCAGCAGTCCACAGTAGTAGTGGGTTATCTACAGAAGTTGTTGACTTGAGCCTTTCACAGCTCAGCATATTAATATGGCTTTACTTTACCGCGTTTTTATACTTTTCTGCTGGAAGGTTAAGATCAAGGTAAAGCAAGACAATATAATAAGAAATGTAACTTTTGTATCTGATAAGGTCAGTCAAGTATCCTCAGGATTTATCCTGTAACCTTGTACCACAGGTTGCAGATTCTTTGTCAGTGTCAGCCATGTGGATGAGTCACAGCCATTGCTTGATCAATTTGCTCTCTGTGAAATCCTGAGAGAATGTTTTCTCTCCAGGTGACTCTCCTTAGGCACACTCTATATCATGGATCAGTTTTGTCTGTGGCCCTGTAATCTCCTTGATCAGAAAATCTGGGATACAATTGAGTTACCTGATGTTACAGTACATGTTCTCTTATGTCCTGAATCTTCACTGACCTTGAAATGCTATGGTCAAAATGTTGGCTGTCCTTGCAGCCCTTCTATTTCTCTAATTTTTGGTCTGCAAACTTAGGTTGTTAACCCTCCAGAAAAGAAGCTTATTATTACCCTACCACATATGCAGTTGGGTTTAACTTCACTATCTGTCTGAATGTCAAACATCTTAGGCATAACATGGACCAGGTATTTCCACCAAGTATTGTTATGTTAAACATTAAGTCCATACAGAATATAGAGATAAAAATTTTAAAAATGAAAAATATTTCAAGAATATAAATAAACAATTACATAGTTTTACACAGAAATTTAGACATCGAACCATATACAGCATTGTAGCAGTACAGTCAGACATTTCCTTTTCTTTTTCTTCTGTCTGCTTTTCATTTATTACCCCTGAAAAAAAAAAACTTTTAATTTTGAGATAGTATGGTAGTAATTTGTATGTCACAACAATAAGTATGTATTTAGAAGACCAAAATGACAGGTATTCCAAGCGTGACCCTTCTGTTACACATTGCTATCTTCAGTGCAGTTCCTTCATTCACAAGTATCAGCATGTATAGTTAATCAGGGTGAGAATCCTACCAATTAACTGCTAGTTTCAAAAACCTGCTGATGTTTCTCAGAATAATTGCCTTGCCCATCTTGTGAGGATAAATGTATGACTTTGTCCCTGTCCTCTATCACAGCTTTTCTCCTTGCCAACTCCTCATTGTCCAATTCTCAAGTTCTAGCTTTCCTGTTCTGTTATACCATTCTATTTGTATGTCTTCTTTTGAGATCTTATACTAGGGAGACTACAATATTCACACTGTGGGTCTGTTTTATTTCACTTATGAATATATCTTCAAGTGGCATCCACTTAAATATAAATGCTACAAGTTTATTGTTCTTTATAGATGAGTAATACTAAATTGTATAAAAATACCATATTTTTTTCAACCATTCCTCAAGTAACAGGCATGTGGTTTATTTCCAAGATTTGGCTACCACAAATTGCACTGCTATAAACAAAGGTACACATATATAAGTACGATATGATGATTTCAGTTCCTCTGGAAAAATTCCCAGGAGGGGGATAGCTGGCTTGAAAGGGATTTCCAGTCCTAGCTTTTTGAGGAGTCTCTGTACTAATTTCCATAACGGTTGCACCTGTCTACATTCCCACCAGCAGTACAGAAGGGTTCCCTTTTCCCCTCAGCGTCTCCAATATTTTTCGCCAACTGTTTTCTTTATGATAGACATTCTTTCTGAGATGAAATGGAATCTCAGTGTTGTTTTAATTTGCATTTCATGGAGGGCTAGTGATGTGGAGCATTTTTTCATATATTTATTCGCTTCTTTAATTTCATCCTCTGAGAAGTGTTCATCTTGGATGCCCATTTTTTGATTGGGTCTTTAAATTCAGGGACCCTAATTTTTTTTTATTTCTTTATAAATTCTAAAGAGCAGACCTTTGTCTGAGTCCTTACTGCTTAAGATTTCTTCAAAATTTGTGGGTTGTTTTTCACTTTGTTTGTAATTTCTTTTGATGTGCAAAAACTTCTCAATCAGAGGAGGTCCCGTTAATTTTTTCAAATATTACCAGTGTAATTTGATTTTTACTGATGAACTCTTTACCCTATGTCTTCAAGAGTTCCTCCTACTTTCTCTTCCAGGAGATTTAATGTTTCTGTTTTAATGTTTTGATTTTTAATCCACTTGGACTTTAACTTAGTGCATGGTGATAAACCTGTGTCAAGTTTTAGTTTTTGGCATGTAGAGAGCCAGTTTTTCCAAAACCATTTGTGAAAGAGGCTATCTTTCTTCCAGTAAGCATGTTTGGCCCCTTTTTCAAAGATCAGGTGGCTGAGTTTGTTCATAGAGGCCTCTGCACCTTCTAATCTATTTCTTTGATCCTCAGGTCTATTTCGTTGCCAATACCATGCTGATTTTATCACAGTAGCCTTGCAGTATAATTTCAAGTCAGGAATTGTAATGTCAGTATTACCTTTGATAGTCTATGCCTTTTCTGGTTCCACATAAATTTTAGGAATGATTTCTCTAGGTCTGGGAGTTATGTTGGTGGTACTTTGTTAGGGATTGCATTACATCTGTACAAAATTTTTGGGAGTATGGTCATCTTCACAATGTTAGTTCTTCCAATACAGGAGCATTTAATATCTTTCCATTTTCTAAAACCCTCTACAATCCTTTTTCAGACTACTATAATTTTCCATGAAAAGATCTTTGACTTCTTTAGTTAAATGAAATCCAAGGTATTTCATTTTCCATGGTTCTATTGTAAAAGGTATTGTTTCTCTAATTTCCTTCTCAGTGTGTTTGTTATCTGTGTAGAGGAATGCTGTTGACTTTTGCGTATTGACTTTGCAACCTGCTATGTTGCTGATTTTGTGCACCAATTCTACTAGTTTCTTGGTGGAGTTTTCTGGGTCTTCCATGCAAAGTATCATGTCATCTGCAAATAATGATAATTTAACTTCTTCTTTACCTATTCTTATTCTTTTATTTCTCCCTCTTGTCTAATGGCTCTAGCTAATGATTCTAAAATGATATTGAATAGGAGGGGTGATAGAGTACATCCGTTGTCTTCTACCAGATCTGAGAGGAAAAGATTTCAGTTTTTCCCCATTTAAAATTATATTACCTGTTGGGTTGTCGCAGATGGCTGTTATCAGTTTCAACTAGAAGCCTTCTATTGCAGGTTTCTGTAGGACTTTGAACATGAATGAGTGTTAGACTTTGTGCAAAGCCTTTTCTGCATCAATTGAGATGATCATGTGGCTTCTACATTTTGTTCTATTGATATAGTGTATTTCATTTACAAATTTTCGAATATGGAACCATCCTTGCATCGCTGGTATGAATCCTACCTGGTCATGGTATATGATCTTCTTCATGAGTTGCTGTACTCTATTTACTAAGATTTTGGTGAGGATTTTTGCATCTATGTTCATGAGAGAGTTTGGCCTGTAGTTGTCTTTTTTTAGTTGTATCTTTCCCTGGTTTTGGTATCAGTAAATACTTGTCTCCAGGAATGATTTTGGGAGAACTCTTTCCTTTTCAATTTCATTGAAGAGTTTGAGGGTTTAGGGATAATATCTTCTGTATATTTCTTGTAGAATTCATTTGTGGATCCAGCAGGACATGGGCTTTTTTTGTCAGCAGTCTTTTTGCTACATTTCGTATTTCATTGGCTGTTACTGGGTTAATGAAAGTTGTTATATCTTCTTGATTCAATTTTGGTAATTTTTACCTTTCTTGGAATCTGTCCATTTCTTCTATGTCTTGTACTCTGTGAGACTAATAATTCGGAAAGTTATTGATAATCTGAATATCCACTGGGTTTGTGGTGATTACACCCTTTTCATTCCTTCTTGATTATATTTGAATTTTTTGTTCTTTCCTCTTTTTGATGAGATTAGCTAGTGGCTTATCAATTTTATTTAGTCTTTCAAAAAACTAACTTTTGATTCGTTAATTCTTTAAACTGTTTTCTTCATCTCAATTGAATTAATTTTTGCTCTAATCTTTATGATTTCTTCCCGTCTTTGGGCTCTGGGTTTGGTTTGCTCTTCGCTTTCTAGATGTTGGAAGTGCAGCATTACAGTGTCAATTTGATCCCATTCTGTTTTCCTAATGTGTGAGTTCAGCTAAGAATTTCCCTCTGAGAATTGCTTTCATTGCATCCCATAAATTCTGATAAGTCGTGTTGAAATTTCACTGAAATGTGGATATTGTTGAATTTCTTGTTTAATTTCCTCTGTGACCTATTGATTGCCAAATAGGGCGGTTATTAATTTCCATGTATTTGAGAGGGGTTTCTGGTTTGTTTTGTTATTTCTCATTTCATTGCACCGTGATCAGATAATAAGCATGGAATAATTTCTATTTTCTTTCATATACTTAAGCATAACCTATGGACTACTATGTGGTCTATTTTAGAAAATGACCCATGTGCAGCTGAAAAAAAATGTGAATTTAGCTGTAGTTGGGTGGAACATTCTGTATATGTCCACCGAGTCAATTTTTTCCAAGCTCTGGTTCACTTTTGCTACTTCTTTGCTAATTTTTGTCTGGTTTACCTTTTTGGCATAAGGGGGTGTTAAATTCTCCTGTTAAAATTGTGTATTGGATATTGGATTTTTCATGTTCAGTAAGATTTGTCTTATACAGTTGGGTGCTCCCATTTTCATAGATATTTATGAGTGTTTTCTCTTCCTTTTGAATTTTTCCCCTAACCAGTATATAGTGGCCTTCTTTATTTCATTTGATCATTCTTGGTTTAAATTTGAGACTGTCTGAAAACATGATTGCTACCCTTCCTTTTTTCTGAGGTGCTAGGGCATGTAGTATTGTTTTCCATCCCTTGACTTTCAGCCTATGAATTTGTTTTTGGGTTAAGTGTGTGTCTTGCATACAGCATATTGGTGGATCTTGTTTCCTAATCCACTGTGCCAGTCTATTTCTCTTAGTTGGTGAATTGAGTCCATTTATATTGATGGTTATAATTGACATGTGTTGACTTAACAATTGACATGTTATTTAGTCTTGTTGTTTAGTCCTTTATGTCCTGTGTTTAATTCTTTGCCCTATTTAGTGGGTTCCTTCTGTTTTTATTCATGGAGTTCAGATAATTTTAGTCCCTCTCTGTAACATCTTTCAGCAGTCTGTGTAGGGTTGTTTTTATCATGATGAAATTCTTTAGTTGTTCTTTGACATGGAAGTATTTCTCTTCTCCATCAAACTTGAAAGAGAGTTTTGCTGGGCATAGTATTCTGGGCTGTAATTTGTTTTCATAGAGAACTTGAAGTACTCTGCTCCATGCTCTTCTTGCCTGCATGGTTTGTGAAGAGAAGTCGGCCATAATTCTGATGGATTTTCCTTTGAATGTGATCTGCTTCTTTGCTCTAGCAGCTTTCAGGATATTATACTTGTGCTAGATTTCTGGGATCTTGACTATTATATGTCTCCTTGTGTTTTTAACAGGCTTGAAGTTATTTGGCATTCTGTATGCTTCGTTTACCTGAATTTTGGATTGTTTCCTCATATTTGGGAAGTTTTCTGGTATTACTTATGCCATGTTCTTTTTATATCATTTGTATTGACTCCTTCTTTCTCATCGGTACATATTACTCTCACACTGTTTAACTTTGCACCATCTTGCAGTTGATCAATTATGTTTGCCTATATCCTAGTTGTTTTTAAGAGATCCTTTCTTACTCTTTCACTCACTGCACCAGAATTTTCAAGATCTGAAACTTTATCTTCCCTTTCTCTCAATTGGTTTTTTAGGCTTGTGATTGAGATTTCAAGTTCCTCTGTATCTCTTTGACTCTGCTTCATGCGATCTATTGCTCTCCTGTATTATTCATTCAAGGAATCCATCATTTTTCTAATCTCCTCTATTTTTATCAATGTCTTTTTAAAAGCAGTTATTAATTCTTTTACTGCATAGTTTTTTTCAGATTGGGTTTCCTCCATATCTTTCTGTATTTGATTCTTTACTTCAGATTCTATGAATTCAGAGATTTCTTTTTTATTTCAGAAATTGATTCTGCTCTGAGTTCCTCTATTACTTTCTACTCTTGTTTCTTCACTTTTGACACTGTTAATTCATTCATTTTAGCTGAACTAGTGTCCTCTGCACTTGTTCTGGGTGCGCTTGAGGCCTGAGATTGCATTTTGCTCCTTCTCTTTGTCATTTCATATAGCAGTGATGCTTGACCTTTGGTATAGAGCTTTTGTGCAGTTGTAACCTTAGTACCTACTGAAATCCAGGTGCAGATCTATTAAGTTTTAGTTTACCCACATATGCCTGGCTTGGGTCTAGCTGTTGTGCTTAGCTCCTTCCTGCTGCAGCCCTTGGAAGTGAACCTATTGTGCCCATCTGGCACAACAGTGAACCTGTGGTGCCCCAGACACAGGGAGCACAGGGGAGTGCAGAAGCTGTCCCACACACTAAACAGGTTTGGGCTTGGGCTGGATCTGGAGGTTCTGAGAGCATTGAGGAAGTTCTCACTCACTTGATGGGCTTGGGGGAAGGGTCTCTGGAGGTGTAAAGGGTCCTGTTGTTGCAGTAGAAAGTCTTGGCATTCCTGTGTTTTGATCCATTGAGGTCCTGGGGGCACTGGGAAGCAGGAGGCCCTCCCACACACTAGCTAGGTCTGGGCTTGGGCTGGATCTGGGGGTTTCAACAGCATTGCCAAAGTTCTCACTCACTGGGTGGGCTTAGGGGCGGGTACTCCAGAAGAGTGGAAGGGTCCCGAGGGCAAGGTAGAGGGTCTCATTCACGAGGTGCTCCTGAGTTTTGGTCCCTTGAAAATAGTTTTGAAAGCACACTTACATTTATATATAAGGAATAAGGGGGAATATGAACAAATCTGAGTTAATCAAAATAAATTTGATTAAAAGCTTACAAAGAATAAACTTCAATAAAATCTATCTTATGGTTCATTGCTATTTCTAAGCTTATGAAGAATAAATGCGAATAAAACCTGTCTTATGATTCATTGCTATTTTTAAGATAGTGTTCCATTTAAAAGTAATTATTTTATATTACAATACTTATTTGATACCATTTTTCTTGAATATAGCTTCTTGACTAAACAAATACTTATTTTCTGATATGTGTATATAATATATGTGCATTTATGTTTAATATGTATTTACTATATAATAAAACATTTAATTTCCTAACAGCTAAATAATTAATTTTTTTCTATCTCTCTTTTTCTTGTCTTTTGAGACAGTATTTCACTATACACTTCAGGCTAGCCTTAAACTCACTTTGAAGCCCACACTGGCCTAGAACTTGCAGTAATCAAAGATTCTCCTACCTCAGCCTCCCAAATGTTGGGTTTCAAGTTTGAGAGGAAACTGAAGAATCAGTTGTTTTTTCTAGTAAAATATGGCAATTTTTTTCTTTTTTGATAAGTTGATATCTTTATTTATTGAATATTTACTTTATGCAAGTACTCTTGCTAGAAATAGAAAGCATGAAATAATCAAGACATGATAGCATATACATTTATCATTTGTATGTCAAATATCAACCCATTGCATCTTCATCATGATCTTATGAAGTAGGTAACTCAAACTATCCTTTTTCATAGATGAAGAAACTGAAACACAAAGAGGCTATTATGTTGTCCATGGTCACTTAGCTAGTCATTGGCAGAGCTGGGGCAGGAACCCAGACAGGCTAATGCTGGAGTTTATACCATACTTGCCAATATATGAGACTGACCTTAGATCATATTATTCTCCTGGAACTTCATGCCACAAGAGGTTGCTTTCCTTTTGGGCTTCCTGACCTGGGGTGGGTGGCAAGGGGAGGATACTAAGTCCACATCTTTTAGAAGAAGGGAAGTGTTGAGATTGACCTGAGGACAATTAACTGAATGTCTTTTCAAGCACAGAGTGTCTTATCCTGAACATCCAATTGAACTGCCATCTCCAAGATGGATGATGAACATGGGTGGTGTTCTATTGCCCAAAACCACTTGTCAAAACTGCACAATGTGAACTATCATTACCAGTGGGGTTGGGAATTGTGCAGCTGTCCTGCTTCTTCTAATATCCTAAATTGTTTCTTCTAAATAGCCACAGTATACATTTTCTCTTTTTTTAATAATTTCATTGAGAAACAAATATCAATGAGACATACAATATTAGTTATAAACTTTTAGAAGACTTTTTATCTTTAACTATTTTTGATTTTACTTACTGCCTACATACAAGAAGAATATAGCCAAGTGATGGTCATTTTTAATTAAATAAATAAAAGGTAGAATTTCTATAAATTAAAAAATAGCATACACATTTATGTATTTCTCTTACAGATTTCTTCATTTACAATATGAAGAAAGGTGTTTACTACCAAGATGTAGGCAGTATATGATCCTTACAGCAATAAATATGCTATATAGTTCTCATTTGCTAATATATTTTGAGAAACTACCTCATTCTGTCAGCTTAAAAGGAACCTAAATTTCTCATCTCAAATTTCATAAGGAAAATAGTGATGGCTGATGTATTTACACATATAAGATTTGCTGAGAAGTAATGAAATTATACATTATGGCTATATAATTTGTTCTTACCAGAATAAGTATGTACATATGGTTACAAAATATTTTTACTCTTAGACAACTAAATAACTTAAAAGCCACTAATAATTTATTGTACAGTATTTTCAATGACCAGACAGTTCTAAAATTGAATAAAAACACATGATGTCAATTTGTCAATGAAATGTTAGTATTATAAATACAAATCAACATCACCAAATCATTGTCATAAGATCAAACAGCTTTTTAAAACCTGTAAAATTTGAAGAAAAATAAAACTTTGAATTTAGTACCCAAATGTGAATTTTGTGTAATATATTTATCTCTGTGTATGTTACAATAATTATGGTACCTTGTTTAACAAGTAGTGTTTGAGAAACTCCTGTGTACTAGGCCTACTATTGAAAAAAAAAAAAAAACAACAAAACAGGAACTGAAATTGCAAAGTTAAATCCTGTCTATAGAAAATCAGAACAAAATGTAAAATAAAGGTATAGTTGTTTATTAAACCGTTTAGATCAAGCTACATTCCTACCAGAGAACAGCATCAATGTGGTATGTCTTGTAGGACTCCTAAGAACAGATAATGAGATAAGCCTTCTGACCTGCTATCCAGCTCCAAAAATACAAATTCTCACTACAGAAATTTGAAAACTCCTATGTACAGAGGGTCACAGTAATAACAAGCTTCTAAGCCAGACTAATTTCTAATTAGACTATTAATGACACACATACTAAGGCCTAACAGAATGGAAGAAAAACTAAAAAATAAAAATAAAAAACAAAAGAAAGAACAGCTTGACTGCAAGCTATATATATATATATATATATATATATATATATATATATATAGACATATATTCAATTTATATATATTTAAATAATATACAGTCTTATAATGTTCTAGATATCTAGATTTAATCAGAATACCCAGTAAATCAAGAATCTGGAAAATCTCAACTCCAATGAGAAGGTAATTAACAGATACACTCACTGGGATGAAAGACATAAAAATACCCTAACACAATTACAAAAATATTGAAACAAATTACAAAAGAAACTCCCAGTAAGAATATAACATTATCAATAATAAAATAAAAGATATATAATAAAGAATAACATTAAAATTTTTGAAGTGCAAAAGGTATACTTTAATACAATAGATAGACTCAATGGCAAAATTCAGAAGGCAAATAAAAATATTGTTTTACTTGAAGACGAAACAATAAAAATCACCTAATAAATAATTAAGAGAAACAAACCAGGAGACAAATTAAGAAAAAAAGTCTGGAGCCTAAAAGACTACATTAAAGTCTAAGATTTGTGTCATTTAATTACTAGATGAAGACTACAGTCATAAAAATAGTAGAAGATGCCAGCCATAAATGCATAGACTTGAGCATGTAAGCAAACACTAAACTAAAAGCAGTTTGTGCCAGGACGCATCATACTGAAACTTCTGAAAAATTAAAACAAATGTCTACAGGATACAAAGACAATACACTCATAAAGAACAAAAGCACTGAATTCCAGGCACTTCAATTTTTTCATAAGAAACTATGAATGCCAAGGGATGTAGCTCAGTGTTTTTTATGTGCTGAGGGTGGTGAAGGAAACAGAAGTAAAAGACAAATTGAGAGATCCAGTCCTAGCCCAGGCATGGTGAGTGTGTGGAAGAGCTTCCTGCTACCTTGCACTGGTGGGACCTGCCGGTCCAAGCACAGGGGCAGCGTGGGTGAGGCCCTGTTCCACCCTCTTGGGACACTCTCCACCTCTCTGCAGCAACACACTCACCCCATCCGGGGAGTAGGAATTTATGCTGCCTTACAAAATCCCCACATCCAGTCCTAGCCCAGGCCCAGTGAGTGTATGAGAAAACTTCCTCTCCCCACTATTTGAACTTGTCCCCTCCAGACTCAGCTCAAGCCTGGCATACAGGCCTGGGGTTAAGCCCTGCAGCTGCAATCCCCTCAGAGAGAGTAGGGGACAAAACCACCCACCTAGTCCAGGAGCAGAACATCTTGCCAGAGCAGTACAACAGTTCAATCCCAAGGTCAGCAGCAGGAAGGATCTGAGCACAGCAGCCAGACCCAAGCCAGATACAGCTGGATAAATCCAAACTTTGTAGATCTGCACCTGAATTTCAGTAGGTGCTAAGGTTATAACTGCACCAAAGCTCTACAACAAAGATCATAAGACACTCTATTCAAAATGACAAAGATAAGGAGCAAAATGCAATATCACACCACAAGCCCACCCATAACAAGTGCAGAGCACATGAACACAGAACAAATTAGGAACTGTACAGCTGAAATCAATGAATCAACAGCTTCTGAAATAAAGTAACAACTGAAGAAAGGGATAGATAAACTCAGATTGGAAATGAAAAAAGAAATCTCTGAATTAATATCATCTGCAGTAAAAAATCAAATGCAGAAACATATAGAGGAAACCCAATGCCCACACAGAACAAGTGCAGAGGACACTTACTCACCTGAAATGTATGAATTAATAGCATTGAGAGTACATAAGCAAAAGCAGAAAGTTATAGAGGAACTCAGAGAAAAATTCTTTTCTAAATTAAAAAAGAATTCTCTGAACTCATAGCATCTGAAGTAAAGAATCAACTACAGAACCATAAAGAGGAAACCCAATCTGAAAAAACACTGCAGTAAAAGAATTAATGACTGCTTCTAAAGAAGACATTGATTTAAAAAAATAGAGGAGATTAGAAAAAATGACGGATTCCTTGAGTGAGCAACAAAGGAAAGAAATAGATTGCATGAAGCTGAGTCAAAGAGATATAAAGAAATTTAAACTCTCAATCACAAGCTTGCAAAACTGTTTAAGTGAAAATGAAGACACAGTATCAGATCTTGAAGATGCTGTTGCAACTAGTGAAAAGGTAAGAAAAGATCTCTAAAAAAACTAGAATGAAGTAAAAAAAAAATTCATCATCTGCAAGACGATGTAAAGATGAACAATGTGAGAATAATAGGTATTAATGAGAAAGAAGGACTCAATACAAAGAACATTAAAAAAAATATGAGCAGAAGTAATAGCAGAAAACTTCCCAAATAGGAGGAAACAATCTGATATTCAGGTAACCAAAGCATACAGAACACCAATTAACCTCAACCCAATTAAAAACACATGGAGACATATAACAGTCAAAACCTAGAAATTCAGCACAAGACTAACATACTGAAAGTCACTAAAGAAAAGAAGCAGAACACATTCAAAGGAAAACCCATGAGAATTATGGCCAACTTCTCTTCACAAACCATGAAAGCAAGAAAAGCATGTAGCAGAGTACTTTAACTCCTCTACGAAAACAAATTCCAGGCCAGATTACTATACCCTGCAAAACTCTCTTTCAAGTTTGATGAAGAACTGAAATACTTTCATGACAAGGAACAACTAAAGACTTTCATGATGACAAAACCAACCTTACACAGGCTACTGAGAGATGTTCCAAAAAGGGACAAAAATGATCAGAACTCCATGAATGAGATCAGAAGCAACCAACTAATAGAGCAGACAACTATACACAGGAGAAAAAGGAGTAAATGACAACAGGTAAATAACATGTCAATTGTAAGTCACTACATCTCAATTATAGCCATAAATGTAAATGGATTCAATTTACCAATTAAGAGAAATAGACTGGCACAGTGGATTAGGAAACAAAATCCAACAATATGCTGTATACAACAAAAAATTTAACTCATAAAGACATTCATAAGCTGAAAATCAAAGGATGGAAAACAATATTACATGCCACAGCACATCAGAAAAAAGCAGAGATAGCAATTCTAATCTCAGACTGTCTCAACTTCAAAGCAAGAATGATCAAGTGAAACAAAGAAGGCCATTATATACTGGTTAGGTGAAAAATTCAAGAGGAAGAGGTAAAACTCATAAATTTATATGCACCAAACACAGGAGCTCCCTGCTATACAGAGCAAATCTTAATGGACATGAAAAATATAATATTCAATACCACAGTCTTAACAGGAGACCTTAACACCCTCTTATCCCAAAAAGGTAGGTCAACCAGACAAAAAATTAGCAGAGTAATAACAGAACTGAATCAGAGCTTGAAACAAATGAACTTGGTGGACATATACAGAATATTCCACCCAAACACAGTGGAATATATATTTTTCTCAGCTGCATGTGGGTCATTTTCTAAAATAAACCACATACTGATCCATAGGTCATGCTTAAGTATATGCAAGAAAACAGAAATTATCCCATGCACATTATCTGACCAAAGTGCAATGAAACTGGAAATAAATGACAAAAGAAACCAGAAAAACCAATAAATACATGGAAATTAAATGACACCCTACTCTGGAACCAATGTATCACAGATGAAATTAAAAAAGAAATTCAACAACATCTACAATTCAATGAAAATTCAAACATAACTTATCAGAATTTATGGGATATGATGAAAGGAGTTCTCAGAGGGAAATTCGTAGCTGTGAACTCACACATTAGGAATACAGAACAGGAACAAATAAATACCGTAATGCTGCACCTTCAAAAACTAGAAAAGGAAGAGCAAATCAAACCCAGAGCCCAAAGACAGGAAGATATCATAACGATTAGAGCAGAAATTAATTCAATTGAGACAAAGAAAACAGTTCAAAGAACTAATGAAACAAAAAGCTGGTTCTTTGAAAGATTAAATAAAATCGATAAGCCCCTAGCTAACCTCATCAAAAAGAGGAAAGAAAAAATTCAAATACAAGCAAAAAGGAATGAAAAGCATATAATTACCACAGACCCAATGGAAATTCAGAAGATTATCAATAGCTACTTTGAGAGTCTTTACTCTCACAGAATAGAAGTCACACAAAAATGGAGAGATACCTAGGGAGGTATAAATTACCACAACTGAATGGACAAGATATTACCAATCTCAATAGCCCAATAACAGCCAATGAAATATAAGATGCAATAAAAATACCTAAGAACAAAAAAAAGTCCAGGTCTGGATGGATTCACAGCTGAATTCTACAAGAAATTTACAGAAGATGTAGTCCCTATACTCCTCAAACTCATCAATGAAATTGAAAAGACAGCAATCCTCTCAAAATTATTCCTGGAAGCAAGTATTGTACTGATACCAAAACCAGGGAAAGACGCAATGAAAAAAGAGAACTATAGGCCAATCTCCCTCATGAACATAGATGCAAAAATCCTCAATAAAATCCAAGGAAATAGAATACAGCGAATCTTCAAGAAGATCATACACCATGACCAGGTAGGATTCATCCCAGGGAGGCAAGAATGGTAGAATTTTCGAAAAACAATAAATGTGATACATTATATCAATAAAGTGAAAACTAAAAACCACATGATCATCTCAATTGATGCAGAAAAGGTTTTGACAAAGTCCAACAGTAATTCATGTTCAAATTCCTACAGAAAATTGGAATAGATGGCCTCTACTTCAATCTGGTAAGAGCCATTTATGAAAACCCAACAGCTAACATAATCCTAAATGGGGAAAAACTGAAATCTTTTACTCTTAGATATTGTACAAGACAAGGATGTACTCTATCACCACTCCTATTCAATATACTTCTGGAATCATTAGCTACAGCCATTAGACAACAGAAAGAAATAAGTGGAATAAGAATATGTAAAGAAGTTAAATTATCATTATTTGCAGATGATATGATACTTTACTTGGAAGATACAAAAAACTCCACCAAGAAGCTACTAGAATTAAAACAGAAATTCAGTAGCATAGCAGGTTACAAAGTCAATACCAAAAAGTCAATAACATTCTTCTACACCGATAACAAACACACTGAGAAGGAAATTATAGAAACAATATGTTTTTATGATACCATGGAGGAAAATGAAATACCTTGGAAATCATCTAACTGAAGAAGTCCAAGATCTTTTCAAGGAAAACTACAATAATCTCAAAAAAGAGATCTTTGAGGATTTCAGAAAATGGAAAGATATTCCATGTTCTGGTATAGGAAGAAGCAACTTTGTGAAGAAGGCCATGCTCCCAAAATTGCTGTACAGATTTAATGCAATGCCAATCAAACTAGCACCAACATACCTCACAGAGCTAGAGAAATAGTTTCTGAAATCTATTTGGAACCAGAAAAGAACTAGAATAGCAAAGGCAATTCTGGGCAATAAAGGCAAGGTAGGAGGCATTACAATTCCTGACTTGAAATTATACTACAAGACTAATGTGATAAAATCAGCATGGTACTGGAAACAAAATAGACCTGAGAATCAATGGAATAGATTATAAGATGCTGAGGTCCGTACGAACACACTCAGCCACCTTATCTTTGACAAAGGGACCAAACATACTCACTGGAAGAAAGATAGGCTCTTTAACAAATGGTGCTGGAAAAACTGGCTCTCTACCTGCCAAAAACTAAAACTTGACCCAAGTCGATCACCATGCACTAAACTAAAGTCAAAATGGGTTAAAGATCTAAACATTAAAACAGAGACCCTAAATCTCCTGGAAGAGAAAGTAGGAGGAACTCTTGAAGACATAGGGGTAGGCAAAGTGTTCATGAACAAAAATCAAATCGCACGAGAAATACCGGAAAGAATTAACACTGGAACCTCCTCTTAATGAGAAGTTTTTGCACGTCAAAAGTAATTACCAACAAAATGAAGATAATCCACAAATTTAGAAAAAAATTATGACAAATAAGTACTCAGACAAAGGTCTGCTCTCTAGAATTTATAAGAACTAAAAAACACTAGAGCCTCAAAATGTAAATATAAGTCCAGAAATGGGCATGAACACACACTTCTCACAGGATGAAATTAAAGAAACAAATAAATATATGAAAAAATGCTCCACATCGCTAGCCATCCATGAAATGCAAATTAAAACAACATTGACATATCATCTCACCCAAGAAAGAAAGGCTATCAAAAGAAGTCAACCAACAACAAATGTTGGAGAGGCTATGGGGAAAAAGGAACCCTTCTCCACTGCTGGTGGGAATGTAGACTGCTGCATCCATTATGGAAATCAGTATAGAGACTCCTTAGAAAAGTTGGACTGGAAATCCCGTTTAATCCAGTTATTCCTCTCCTGGGAATTTTCCCGGAGGATCTGAAAATATCATATCATAGGGATATATGTGTGCCTATGTTTATAGCAGCACAATTTGTGATAGCCAAATCTTGGACACAACCAAGATGCCCATCACCTGAGGAATGGATGAAATACATGTAGTATTTTTATACAATAGAGTTACTCAGCAATAAAGAATGATAAACTCAAAGTCTTTATACTGAAGTGGATGCCACTTGAAGATGTACTTATAAGTGAAATACATCAGACACACATGAATAAATATCATATAGTTTCCCTAGTATAAGAACTCAAAAGAAGAAATACAAATAGGTATAATACAAATAAAAGGAAAGCAAAAACTTGAGGAGTAACTAATTAAGAGAGGGAAAGGAGAAGAGCTAGGAAACATGACAGTGGCAAGCTATACAGTTATATGTAGAAGATTGGCAAGGTAATGATCCTGAGAATCTTCAGAAGATTTTTGAATCTAGCAGTTAATTTTGAAGATTCTCACCCTGACTAAGTATATATACTGACACCTGTGAACTAAGCAACTGCACTGAAGATGGTAATTTGTAATAGTAGTTTCATGCTTGGAGTGCCTGTCATTCTGGTGTTCTGAATATGGGCTGCTTGTCATGACATGCCAGGTGCTGCTGTGCTGTGTCTCAAGTAGATACTTGTTCAAAAAAAAGGGGGTGGTGAATGAATGCAGGAGACAGGAAAAGAAATGTTGTGGGATTGTCCCGCTTCAAAGTTGCATATGGTTAGATTTTTGGACTGATGTGTAAACATAGGAATTACATAATTCTTTATGCCTATTTTTAAAATATATTATAATTTTTAAATGTTTTTCATCATATTCTGTAGGGACTTAAAGTTCAAAATATCAAAACTTAATGAAAAATACCTGTTCCATGTTATGCCTAAGATGTTTGATATTCAGACAGATAGTGAGGTTAAGCTTAACAGCCTAAGTTGTATGGTAATAACAATAAGTTTCTCTTCTGGAGGGTTAACAACATAAGTTTGCAGACAAAAATTAAAGGAAAAGGAGGGCCTCAAGGAAAGCCAACATTTTGGTCCTAGCCTTCCAAGATCAATTAAGACTCAGGACATATGAGAACTTGTACTGTAATATTATGTAACTAAGTAGTGTCCCAAATTTTCTGATCAAGAAGATTATGGGGCCAAAGAGGAAAATGATTGATGATGTAGAGTGTGCCTCAGGAGAGGCACATGGAGAGTAAACCCTCTCTCAGGCTTTCACAGAGAGCACATTGGCCAAGCAATGGCTGTGACTCATCCACATGGCTGATACTGACAAAGAATCTACAATCTGAGGTACAGGATCTCAGGATAAATCCTGAGGGGATTTCACTGACCTTATCAGATCCAAAAGTTACAACTCTTTTTGCATAGGTCTTGCTTTATCTTGGTCTTAACCATGCAGCATAAAAGTATAAAAATGAAGCATAAGAAGTAAAGCCATGCTGTTACGTTGAGCTGTAGGGGACTCAGGTCAACAATTTCTGACATTGCTAGTCAAGCGAAAGACCCAATACTATTATGGACTACTGGACACTTTTAGAATGTTTTGCTTATTTAACACACCTATAATATTCAAATGATGGAACTAAACAAAAAAAGGGGGATACAGATGAATGTCTATTTTGTATCTGTGATTTCAAAATGGTTAGGATAGATAGTTACACTCCCTTAATGAATAGAGGGATTTATTCTAACAGTGTTTATAAGTAGGATATAATATCTGCATTTTTTACACCAAATAACCAGTAGGAAGAATGTATGCAATGTGTTAATTATTGAAACTGTCCTACCAATTTGGTTTAATACTGTCTCATTGCTATTTGTTTCTCAATAAAATTATGGGAAAAAAGACAAATTGAAAAATTCTCATATTAAAGAAAGTTAAGAATTTACTTTACCAGGCATCATCATTCAAATAACGATGAAAGGAAGTTCCCTACACAAAAATAAAATTAAAAAGTAAAAACAGGCACAAGAAGTGAAAATTTAAAAGGTGGATAAATTCCATGGACTGTCTCTCTTTGCCTTTGTTTACTAGGTAAATCAAAAACTATAGTACTGTCTCATGTGATTCTTATGGCTTGTAAAGGACATATTAAAGATAGTTGTTTTATAAATGGAAGAGTGTAAAGAGATGTATAAAATTCCTATACCAATGAGGTGGATAAATGATAACACCAGTGAAATGTGTCTTCATGAAGCAATTCAGTAGATGATGCCAATATTTTCCAAAAAATGTCACTTCTATGTTTTTGTACCCATATCATGCATACAATTAGGCTTTTTAATTTTTTCCAGTCCACTAAATATAAAATGTATGACATGATCATTTTAACATAAACAGTGCTATGAGGAATCTCTTCATGTGTTGGTCAGTAGTGGCAACTCTAGGATTTGATAAATAAATCTATGGAGTGGCCTATATATCAATCTATAGATCAAAGTATAGAAAATGATATTTATACAGAATAGAATACTACTCCATTAAAGAAGCATAAACTTGAGTCATTTGTTTTAAAAAATGGACATATCTTGAGACCATAATTTTAAGTGACATAATTCAGACATATAAGCTTAAATATTGCATGGTTTGTCCTATATAGGAAGCCAAATATAAATAGTAAAATAAATGACAAGCAAAAAGAAATAAGAAGATGAATATTTGTCAAAACGACGGTAATAGAAGGATAGAGGGGACTGAAGGTGGTGGAGCAAATACAAGTAAAAGACAAACTGAAGAATTCTCACATTAAGGAACATTAAGAATTTACATCACCAGACATCATCATTCAAATACGATGAAAAAAAGTTCCCTACACAAAAAGAAAATTAATGTGAAGGCATTGTACAGAATGTGTTAAATTTCTTGCACAAATTGGTTTCTTTGCCTTTTCTTTGTTTGTGACTTATCTGTAAAAGGTTTCCCCCTACTCTCAAAAAGAATTGCATGTATAATAATTAGGATTTCATTCCTCCATGTTTTCTTCCCTTATCTTACTGTGTCATTGTCCTGACCTTCTTTTAGAAAATTGATCAATTAACATTTTACATGTGGCTTACTCTGGATATATCTGAGCCCTCTTGCACATTGAAACTTAGATAGAGTTGGTCAAATGAGGGAACATCTGGGTTATGCCTTTTTTAAGTAGTTTTCCTAAGGATTGTTAGCATGTTGTTGTTGAAGTGTGGAGCTGTAACTCTGCATGGTTACGGACAGTCAACAATATGTACTGAAAAGTTGCACTACTGCAAAATGGGTGTTTTATCCAGGTACTTGTATACTATTTTTTGTATTGATAGTCTTATATCAGAAACATTTTCTTTTATTGTTACTGGTTGTTAAACTTTGTTTAGCCACTTAAAAAAAACAGTCTGCTTATGGCACAATTTGCCTCAAATCCATTCCAAGTTGTATATTTGTCTTCCAAAAAAAATTACAATTTACAAAAAAAAAAGAATTGATATAAAGTTCAGATACCCCAGATTAAAAGAATTCTGCATTTCAAACTGAAATTCACAGAAGAATCAAAATTTTCTTGATAAGAATATCGTTAATTTCACGATGTTCCTGTGTTTTGAGTCCTTTTCCATCACTTCTCACACAAATGCCCAACACTGAAAAGTAGGGAAAGAAAGAGATATTTCAATCACAGTTTGTAGAAGTTTCACTCTGTACTCAGAAGGATGGCATGGCACAGGGGCCCACTTCACGATGGCAGCAGACAGTAAGAACAGCAAGAATAAAAGGGGCAGCAAGCCTCTTTTCCTCCCGTACACTGTAAACAGGCAACCCCACCCCAAGGCAGGTGTAGCACTCTACAGTCTGCATGCCTCCCTCTTTCATAGGCCCAAGATGTTTACAAAGTGAGGACCCTGACTGCCCCTAAACTTCTCAAGTTGACACAAAATGTCAACCATAACAGTATGACTGGTAGGGAACTTCTAAATATTGTTCTAAATGTGATGATCTATATTTAACAATGCTGAAGTAAACACACCTGAGCCCTGAGTTAGTGCTACAAGTAGGAAAAGAGCAAATATGATAAGGTGTTCATGACAACATAGAGTGTATTACCTGTAGTTGTGGTACACACCTGTAAGACCAGCACTGTGGGCAGCTAAAGAGTAAATATAGCAACATTGAGTCCATCCCAAGCAACTTGATTATTTACAGTGATTCCATTTCAAAATAAAAAATAAGTAATCTGTAAGAATGTAGCTCACTATGAAGGTCCTGATTTTACCCCATGGTACCAGGGGAAAAGGCTTTGGACATATTGCTTGCTGAATTGTCAACTATATTCCAAGAATATGCAATTTACAAGATTCATTTTAAATGTAAAGACATAGATTAAAAAGAGAAGTCTAGGGCAAGTTTGTTAAACAAACATGAGCAAAAGAAAATTGAAGTTATCCTCATGAATCTCATCCATAGATGATACAACAGGAAATATTTTTTATTTTATTCAGAAAAAATAGCAATAAGAAAGTTTCAAAACTAATTAATAAGACAGTTTTAATAATTAATACATTGTACATTGCTATCTTCTTAGTGGTTATCCATAGTACAAAATGCAGGATGTCCTGTCCAAAGACCATTACTACCCATTTTTCTTCTTATTGAATTCAGTGAAAATAGCTATATATCTATCCTAACTATTCTGTATATACAGATAAAAAATGGTCCTTCCTTTGTATTCCCTTTTTTGTTTAGACCTATCAGAGATGGGTATTTCATTGGCAGCTAATACTGGGTGTGTAATTGGTGTGTGAATTCAGCAAAATAATCCAACACAGTCCAGCACTACAAAATAGTAGTGGGTTATCCACAAAAGTTGTTGACTTGAGCCTTTCACAGCTCAGCATATTAATATGGCTTTACTTTATACACCTCATTTTTATACTTTTCTGCTGGATGGTTAAGACCAAAATAAAGCAAAACCTATATAACAAGAAATATAACTCTTTATCTGATAAGGTTAGTCAAGTACCCTCAGGATTTATCCTGTAACCCTGTACCACAGAATGCAGAACCTTTGTCATTTTCAGTCATGTGGATGAGTCTTGGCCATTGCTTGACCAATTTGGTCTCTGTGAAAGCCTGAGAGAATGTTTTCTCTCCAGGTGACTCTCCCTAGGCACACTCTACATCATCGAACACATTGCTCCGTGGCCCCATAATCACCTTGATCAGAAAATTTGGGACACAACTGAGTTACATAATGTTACAGTATAGCTTCTCCTATGTCCTGAGTCTTCATTGACCTTGAAAGGCTAGAGTGTAAATGTTGCAGCAGGATAGTCCTGTAACTTTTTTTTCCTGTCTTTTTTTCACTTATTACCTTATTTAAAAAAAAAAAAAAAACTTTTACTTGAGAGAAAGTATGGTAATAATTGGTATGTCATGACAAGAAGTACATATTTAGAAGACCAGAATGACAGGCATTCCAAGCGTGACCCATCTATTACACATTGCTATCTTCAGTACTGTTGCTTGGTTCACAGGTATCAGCATGTACAGTTATTCAGGGTGAGAATCCTATCAATTAACTACTAGTTTAAAAAACCTGCTGATGTTTCACAGGATCATTGCCTTACCCATCTTGTGCATATAAATGTATGGTTTTGCCCCTGTCATGTTTCCCATCTTTTCTCCTTGCCCTCTCCTCATTGTCTACTCCTCAAGTTCTCACTTTACTTTTAATTGTGTTATACCTTTCTATTTGTATTTCTTCTTTGGAGTTCTTATACTAGGGAGACTATATGATATTTACACATGTGGGTCTGTTTTATTTCACTTCTGAGTATAACTTCAAATGGCATCCACTTAAATATAAATGCTTCAAGCTTATCATTCTTTATAGCTGAGTAATACTCCATACAACAGGAAATCTTAACAAAAATCTGAACTCACGGCCCAGATTTAATAACCATGTAAAAGAAGAAACCAATTAAATATACATCTTTCCATCTGAAAAGGTGCAGTAAGAAAAGAAAGGACAAAATTTTGGCTATTATTACTAACCTCAGAAAGATAAACACAATTGTATCCATAAAACCTTAAACTGATGCTTGTTGGTGGTGCACCCCTGTCAATCCGGCCCTGATGGGCATTGGGCCAGGAGGATCACAAGTTCAAGTCCTGTCTCAACAACAAAGCAAGACCCTATCACAGTCTAAAATAATTAAGATTACATTTGAGAATTTGAAATTTGGTCACTAAAATTAAAATGATGAAAGAGATAGGCTGAAGAGTGAAGCTTTCACAGCTGAAGAGTGAATTTGTACAATCAAGTATCTCCCCAACATACTATCCCAACGCATCACACCAATAATAATTCAGCCACCTACCAGTTCACCCCAAGTGTCACTTGGGCAGCATGTCTGTTTACATATTGACTGTCCTAGGCATAACTCAGGAAGATGTTATTTTCAGCCAGTTGGTTTTTGTTTGTCAAGACACATGAATGTATCTATTTATTTGTTTTGTATGGACTATTGTTTGCATGCTATTTATTTAGCACTTCACCTTTAATGTTTGTTTTTAGTGAAATCTAATTAGTTCTGGTTGTTCTCTTTAACTCTTTTCTTTTAGATTTAATTATTTGGTGCAGGATCTTGCTATGCAGTTTAGACTCACAGTGATCCACCTGTCTCAGCCACCTTAGTACTGGGATTATAGGCACGCACCATCACAACTGGTTTCAGTGGCTGCTAAAGCAGGGCACACCCGGGATTCCAGGGCCAGCACAGCATGTGGTACCAGGTATCAAACTCAGGGCTTTGCACTTACCAGTAAGGCACTTAAACCGCTAGGCTATCTCCCCAACCCTACTAAAACTCTCAGCATAAATACATTGTTACTTCTATTTTTTTACAATAATATGTACAGTATATTGTTCCACCTTATGATAAATAAGTGCCTTTTGCATTTTATTTACTACTTAACATGTTTGGATCAGAAGATGACACTAAAAATCATTATTGATTACCAAATCAAGAAGTGATAGTGAACAAGAAAAAAATGGTTTAGTCTTATTAAATACACTTTGAATCTGAGAATGAAGACTCATGCCATTCAGAGAATTTTTTGAGGTATGTTTTGAAATCTAATGACTGTTCCTCCAAAATTTCCATCAACAACACACTTGGTTTATATTTGCTGTTTAGACAGCAAATCTGGATATAGTCAGATATTGTCCATTCCTTTTATTATTTCTGGATTCTGAAACAATGGAGTTGATTACAATGGAAATAAAAATATGCACACTAAGCAAAGCCTTGCAGAATTTTAGAGCAATTATCACTATGTGAGGACTGAAAACTGACAGAAAATTCAAAAGTTTTAATTTTTTTCTCCATAATCTTTAAGGAATTATTTGTAGCCAACATGTGAGTGGTACTGATCTGAGAAAGATTGCACTGAAACAACTTTTTTCATAAAAATGATGTTGTATAAGCATTTTGCTTTATTAAACATTATATTGATTTTCTAGATAATGCTACTTTCAACACTAGTGCTCAATCAAATTCCAAACTAAAAATATCATAGCCAATTGCTGAACATCTCAATATAATGTTTTCCACAACACTGAGGAATATCATAACTGATAAAAGGCTAATGCTGTTTGTAGATTGGGATGTGTATATGAGAGCTAGATTCAGCATACAAGATTTGTGCCTGCAAATCTGGGTGTATTTATTCTTTCACAATTTTATCTTGAAATGACACAGTAATTGATAACAGCTATAAAGATTATTTCAAGGGTAAATGAATAACTTTGACTGATGAAACCATTTTGAACACATGATTGACACTTTTTTTTTTTTTTTTTTTTTTTTTTGGTGGAACTGAGTATAGAACTCAGGTCCTTGCACTTGCCAGGCAAGCACTTATTCTACTGAGCCATCTCCCCAGCCCCAAGATTAATACTGTTGGACACTGTTACTGAATATAAAGTGCCAAAAGATCTGCAAAGGAAGAGCCTAACAAAAGAAGAAATGTTTGCATATAAAAGAGGAAGTCTGGCATAAAATAGAAAGACAAAAAAAGATGTCTCCTGATCCAGTCCTAGCCCAGTCCCAGTGAGTGTGTGGGAGAGCTTTCACTACCCTGTGCCAGCGGGACCTGCCTGTCCAAGCCCAGGTGCAACGTGAGTGAGACCCTCTTCCAACACCTGGGGACCCCCACAACCACTCCATAGCACCACCCCCACCCCGCCCTCTGTGTGAGAATTACTCCATGTTCTGAAGACCCGCAGATCCAGTCCTAGCCCAGACCCAGTGAGTTTTTGGGAGAGCTTCCTCTCCTTCCTATTCCACCTAGTCCCCTCCAGACTCAGAGCAGGCCTGGCATACAGGCCTGAGGTGAAACCCTGCAGCTGCAATCCCTGCAGACAGAGTAGGGGACAGAACCACCCAGCTAGTCCAGGAGCAGAACATCTTGCCAGACAGGCACAAAAGGTTCACTCCCAAAGGTGGCAGCAGGAAGGAGCTGAGCACAGCAGCCAGACCCAAGCCAGGCACAGCTGGATACCAACCCTTGTAGATTTGCACCTGAACTTCAAGGTACTAAGGTTATAACTGCACCAAAGCTCTAAAACAAAGGTCAGGAGACAGTTCTACACAAAATGACAATGAGAAGGAGCAAAATGGAATCTCATAACCCAAGCCCACTCATAACAAGTGCAAAGGACATGAACAGAACAAATTAGGAATCACACAGCTGAAATCAATGAATCAATGGCTTCTGAAATAAAGAAACAACTGCAGAAAGGGACAGTTGAACTCAGATTGGAAATGAAAAAAGAATTACCTGAATTAATAGCATCTGCAGTAAAGAATCAAATGCAGAAACATATGGAGGAAACACAATGCTCACCCAAAACAAGTGCAGAGGATACTATCGCAGCTCAAATGTATGAATTAATAGCGTCAATAGTAAATAAGCAACAGCAGAAAGTTATAGAGGAACTCAGAGCAGAATTCTTTTCTGAAATGAAAAAAGAAATCTCTGAACTCATAGGATCTGAAGTAAAGAATCAACTACAGAAACATAGGAAGGAAACCCAAACTGAAAAAAACACTGCAGTAAAAGAATTAATAACTGCTTCCAAAGAAGACATTGATAAAAAAAATAGAGGAGATTAGAAAAATGACCGATTCCTTGAATGAGCAATACAGGCAAGAAATAGATCGCATGAAGCAGAGTCAAAGAGATATAGATAAATTTAAAATCTCAATCACAAGCTTGCAAAACTGTTTAAGTGAAATTGAAGACAGAGTTTCAGATCTTGAACACTCTGGGGGCAGCTAGTGAAAAGGTAAGAAAGGATTTCTTAAAAACAGTTAGGATGCAGGAAAAAATAATCCATCATCTGCAAGAAGAGGCAAAGATGAACAGTATGAGACTAATAGGCATCAATGAGAAAGAAGGAGTCAATAAAAATGACATTAAAAAATATGAGCAGAAGTAATAGCAGAACTTTCCCAAAATATGAGGAAACAATCTGAAATTCAGGTAACCGAAGCATACAGAATGCCAAGTAACCTCAACCCAATGAAAAACACACCAAGACATATAATAGTCAAGATCCCAGAAATTCAGCACAAGAATAATATACTGAAAGCTGCTAGAGAAAAGAAGCAGATCACATTCAAAGGAA
>NW_004524865.1:2114609-2121884 GCF_000260255.1 Octodon degus
GATTAGGAAACAAATCCAACAATATGCTGTATACAAGAAACACATTTAACTCATAAAGACATTCATAGGCTGAAAGTCAAAGGATTGAAAACAATATTATGTGCCCCAGCACCTCAGAAGAAAGCAGGGGTAACAATCCTATTCTCAGTCTCAACTTCAAAAAACGATGCCTCCTATTGTCAACTATTCATAATACAGAAATGATAGAACTTGAAGAAGAAACAAAATCAAAAATATGTCCACTAGTGGTCAATGATTATACTAATTCTATGGATGTGTGAACAAAGTTAGCTAGCATCTCACAATCTATCCTATAATCAAGAAATTATTATTTAGAAGTATGCATCTTCTGGGCTAAACACTATGGCACTTGTCTACTATTTATTCAAAACAGGGGGAATAAAATGTCATTTATAATGTAGATTAGATCTAATAGACCAACTAATTGAACAAAACAGGCTAATAAATAGCAAACCAGGGCATCATCAACATATTCACCATTACATTTAATGGGTAGACATTTTATTGAAATTATAGAACCAACAGAGAAAATGGAAAGGTCAACACAACAGTGCAAAGTGTGTTACTTAAGGACAAAAATACCAAAAGAATTCAGAAACTCTGTGAATAGATACTACTAGATACTACTGTCTAGATTGTTACACTATGTTGTGTACTGAATATTTAAAATATACCATATGCAGAAAAATTATCAAACATATCTGATAAAATTGGCATTTTACACCTAGTCTTATAAAAATTACCAAAAAATTATGCAAATTTTTGGTCATCCAGTATTTCAAAAATTAGACTGATAAGTGATAAATAGTATGTATATAATAAAATGCAAGAGAAGCAGGATGTATAAAGAACTTCAAATATCTGACTCTGGATTTTTGGAGAAGAAGGTATGTTTGTAGTTATATGATATATAAAGTAACAGAATTGAAATATTCCACCAGTGCAAACAGACATTGTTGTTCTTGAAGAGCCCTCCAAGTAATAATTTTGACATTTCTGCCAAATATATCTGAAGAAAGTATTTATCTAGAAACTTGCCTTGCAAATTTAGGAGGGAGAAAGAAGACAATACACCCATATATATTAGTGTCTATGAAAATGCCTTTCATGGGCTGTGTATAGAGGGTGATAAGATTTACTAAAATAAAGAACATGCATCCATACAAATATGCATGCATACTAAAAATGTTAAGAATTAAGATGTGGTACTTACATGTACCAGCTGCGCTAAAAGACTATCATTGTACTGTAAACATATAGTAATAAAATTGTTTTAAAAGTTATTTTAAACATTACAAAGTTGTACTTAATAGAAAATAAAACATGATAACCTGCAGTAACATTTGCACAGTCTGATATTACTCTAGCTTTTCTTTATTATGGGTTATATAACATATTTTCTAAATAGTATCCCAAAAATATAAATATGAGATGCTATGGAATAAATAGAGATGGGGCATATAAAAATTAATTTAATGAGAAATATATGTGTCAATTAACATGGGGTAATGAAAGTTTATACTTGCCTATATACTAAATTTGAAGGTAATTACTTGTAGAATACATATAGTGTATATCAGTTGCCTAGTTTTGGTGCATTTTGTCTATGATATTTTGGATGTTTTACAGAACTTTTCTCCACAGTCAGTAGGGATATTTCCTTCTAAATTTTAGATTTGAAAATGCCTTGTCAAAATCTACATATTTCTTTATGGAATTTACTAATGTATCTATCTTCTAACATAATTTTAAAACTTTTATTTCAACAAACATTTTTTAAACTTTGTCTTTGGATCTAATTATTAAGACTTTTTTCTTATTCTAAGGTAGTATAAATATTCTACTCCTTGATTTTATATCATTATTGCTTTGTTATCATATATGGATTAAAGGTAAATCTTGATTTTATTTTTGTACATATTTCACATATTTATCTTCATGTAATCCACTAGAGTATCCTTTCTTTTCTCACATGAACTGAATTACAGTGTAGTACAATATTGTGTAATAAGTATATTTATGTTCATACAAATGAACTAGTGTATCTATGATCTAATGCCTTAAAACAGTAAAAACAGTGGTGATTCTCTGGTATAACAGGAAAATATACAGTGTTTTGATAGGGGATAATGAATTTTAAAAATTTTCTGAGGCCAATGTGTGACGATCATTGAAAGAAGTCTAGAGACTGACACATTATATGAAACTGTGCTAATGATGAGAATATGGTAGATGTTAAGAGATACTAGATATAAGAAAAAGTCGATAGGCTTTTTTTTCCTGTTTACTTGAGGTTAACCTACACCAAGTCAATGGTGCTTGTCTTGGTGACACACACCTGTAATCTCAGCACTGAAGAGGCTGAGGCAGGAGGATCGTTGCAAGTTCAAGACCAGCATCTACCACAAGGTGAGCTCAAGGCCAGCTTGAATTGCATAGTGAGGCCCTGTCTCAAAAAACACCCAAAAATGAAGAAGTTAGTGGTGTCCAGCTTACTACTGATTGTAGATGCTTAAGCAGGGCATATATGTGATTGGTATACAATTATTGAGCTTTAAATGGAGCAATAAATGACTAAAATAATAACAACTTCTGAATATAAGCAATGATACAAAATGATAGTATAGTAATAAATAATGTGTTTTCTATATGAATCAGGAGTCTGAAAATAAACACTGAAAAATATAGTAGGATTGAAACAGTAAGCAGATGTTGAATTTAATGTTCATCATCGAAGGGCATTCACTGCTTGTATGGTTAAGAAATGGAACACAGGCTGGGTGTGGTATTGGATACTTTAATCCTAGCAGTGGGCAGGTTGAGGCAGGAGGATTTCGGAGAGTTCAAGGACAACATAGATTACAAAGTAAGTTCAGGACCAGCCTAACAAACAGAATGAGACCCTTTCTAAAAAAAAAAAAAAAAAAAAAAAAAAAAAAAAAAAAAACAAGGAAAATGTAGTAACAATGATTATAAAAGAATCTGAATATGCACAGTAGATTTATTAGCTATCCTTGTACAGTATAGAACTAAATTGAAGAGACACTCCAGAGAGTAAGTGAAGCAGCACTTTACTTGTTTTGCAACCCTAAATCATATAACTAAGGAAATATTGCTGCAGCCTAATTAAAGAACACTAAAGCAAGCCAAACCA
The DNA here is from genome assembly GCF_000260255.1 of Octodon degus. Classification (NCBI taxonomy): domain Eukaryota; kingdom Metazoa; phylum Chordata; class Mammalia; order Rodentia; family Octodontidae; genus Octodon; species Octodon degus. Next base: position 2,117,785 of record NW_004524865.1, read on the forward strand.
AAGGGTGGAATATATGCAAGAACTATTAGAAAACAGTACAACTTTTAAAATGACATTTCTAAATGTCGTTTTGCCTTCTCTTTGGAAAAGCAAGAAATAATTCTCCAGAATGTGCTAGCTATATTCATCTAGAAAAAGAAATGTTTATTGCATGAAACATATACACTATATACAAAAATAATATTTGTTACAAAATGTTCAGACACCTTATGTCTTATGCAATTTAAAAACAAAATAAATTTACAAGAGTTTCATAGCAGAAAATATATAAAAACAGGTACAGTTCTATTAAAATCCATAAAGCACTATGTTAGTTGGCATACACCTCTAACTTTTGGAGAACTTACACTACCATAAAATTCCTACAAAAGTGCCGTTTCATAGGAGCATAACACCACAGCTACAGACTGTTCATAAAGCAGGTACAATTTGCAGAATGAAAAATGTAAGGTGGATTTGTCTCCTTACTCATTTCAGATAATAGGTTTTCTACATTAGCATGACTGTTGTATATTTGCATTCTAACGTTTTACAAAACATGATATATTGAAATTTTCCTTTAAATTGAATAATATAGAAGTAATTTGCCAATGAATATTCATGAAATAATTTACTTAAAACCATTTGAAAGAAATACAATGTCTATCATATGACCAAAGGAGTGCATGAACTTTTTATAACATCCAAGCTAAAATTTATTCAAATTATTCAGAATTAGTTTTGCTTGAGAATGTAAGAGTGAATGATACAAATAACTTTGTTATCATTGTTTCCATTTAATTGAGAGTGATTTTGGTGTACAGGTTAAACCAGTACAAAAATATCGCTACTTCACATTTTAAAGAGTCTTCAAAGAAAACGTAAATTTGCATTTATTATGCATTCCTATGTGTGCCAGTGTACATGACCTATCTCTTTAAAGTGCAAATGTTAAAATACTTTTGTTTTTTGTAACACATTTGAGGGTACATAACCTATCCCTTTTAAGTGAAAGTGTTAAAATATTTTTGTAACATCTTTAAGATAAAAATAGCTGAAAAATGTTAATATTGTACATTTGTTTGTGTGCTAATATTTCAAGTTCAAATTAACATTTTCATTCCCTATGACAGTTGAATATTGGTGCTATTGTGACTCAGTTCAGTGAGATAAAATTCATGAAAGGAGAAGGGTGCTATGTGAATTTGCCTTGTGCTTGTTGGCAGCACAGGTCTACACTCCTGTGACAGGCAGCAGCAGAGTCACAGCAGTGTGACTTGTGAGGTGAAAATGAGGGAGAGAGCTCACTGTCAAGTTTCATGGCAGAGAGAAAGCTCAGTGCTGAAACACATTGCAACCTAACCGATTCCTCTCTGAGGATGTTTCAAAACTTCAGTGAAATCTATGAGAACATTTGGTAGTAAATTAAAAATTTAAATATTAAATGAAATGTCTGTTATTTAAAATGTGCAACTATAGACTTCTGGAGCAGGGATGTGGTAGGAGGAATTAGTTCTCTGCCCAACTATCAACTGAAGTTCACACAACCAGTGCGGGAAAGGCTCAACCACCCCCCATTCCACAAAATGGGTTGTAACTAATAATACATAGTAAACATGAATAATGATAGTTTTAAACTTTAGAAATATTGAATGAAGACATTACTGAATCTGTAATTTAAAAATATTTCTCATTTAGTGGAAATATATATCCTTTTGGCATGCACAAAATTCTCAAACGTTAATAAAAGCATACCAGATGTAGAATTCACACTTCAGAAATAATAGCGTACTGCAGCAAATGTTATAGACATTGAACATCATTATATAATATGTCAAAATTAGTAAGTATTATTTTTCTAGAGAAGTAAACTCTCTGTTCTTAACAAGGAATCTGCCCACAGAAGAACAATGTCAGTTGCTTAAATACAATTCATTCAGAAGAAATATGATTTTTCAGAAGTTAAGAAATACAACCAAATTCACACAAGAAAAATAGAGCCTATTTGTTTGTTTGTTTGCTTGTTTGTTTGCGACAAGAATCAAACTCAGGATCTTGTGCTCACCAAGCAGGAAATTATGCCACAATACACCTTCTTTTGAGTGGACATTAGCAGCTGCCCTGGAGTATGGACAAGAGCATGAGAAAAAACAAAACAGTCTTCCAAATGACATAAAATATAGAACAAAAGAAAACTAAGGAACTTCATTTCCAGCTTAGAAGGTTGTTGTGGTTCATGTCTAGCTGTCCCCCTGAAAGCCTCATGCAGTCAGGGGGCCAACTTCTACAGTTTGTGATTAATTCATGATCCACTGGAATTCTAGGTGTGATTGATGCTGGGATTATTTGTGTGAGTGCTACACCCAGCCTGAGACAGATAGCCTCAATGCAACATAAGGGAGACAGACTTGCTCTCTGTTGCCATTGTTGCTTTTACTCCTCCCATTTCCTCTTGCTTTTTTGCTGTATTCTGCTGCCATAAACTGCTGCACCCTCTGCAGTGTGCCACTCTGCCTTGGAGCCAGCTTTGTAAGGACTGAAACCTCCACAAACTGTGAAATAAATAAGCCTTTCTTTCCTTCATTTTGGGTGTTGAGTATTTTGTCCCAGCAACAAGACAGAATTTGGTACCAGAGAAGTAGGACCATTCCTGTGGCTATCTGACCATGTGGATGATGAGCTTTTGGGAATGGTTTATGGGAAGAGATAGGAAAGGTTCACAGATGTCACCTGCAAGAGAAGCACTGGAACAGCTTCAGCTGTTCTGTATGAGAGAGTCTGGTCAGAGCTGAGAAGACCAAAAGGCTGATAGAAATACTGCTTGTACAGACCAGGCTTGAGAGCCTTATCCTTGGGAAAATGATAGCATTGGTTGTTGGACTCTGGGTGATATGTGTTATGGCTTAGCAGAAAGTTTGTCTGAATTTTTCTAGTGTCCAGAGACTGCCTGAGACTAAGATTAAGTGTGGTGGACTGATTAATCTGGCAAAAGCAATTTCAAAGGAGTAAAATATTGAGCCAGTGGCATGACTATTGTTGGGGGCATTTAGTCAGATTTTTGTTGAGAATCAAGAGCAAAGATCCCAGTAGGATGATTTAAAATGTGAGTTTGGCCATAAAGCAAACTCCAATAAAGCTGTAGAATGCAAATGTATTGCTGAGAGTATCTTCACTGCCAAGAAGAAACAAGAGAATGGAAAGGATGACCTGAAGACATCACAGGAGGCAGCAGGTCTCCATCCTTTGCAGTCTCAAAATTTCAAGGGTGAAGAACTTTGCACTGATGGGAAAGCCTCAGAACACCATGTTCCAGAATGGTTGCAACAGCCTTACCAGATTCCAAAATGACACCTGTGTGGAGAATTTATTCCTCAGAATCAGAATCAGAGTGCTCAGCAATCCAGGCACTTGACCCCTACAGCCAAGAGAGAGGAAAGCCTGGCTACTGCCTAAGCTGGCAGCAAACCTTGGCATCACCCACATGGCACTGGTTTCAGGTGTAAGCATAATGCAGGAGTTCTGAAATGAAGAAGACTTCTATCTCAATTTCAGAAGGTCTTGGAGGCCAGGCAGCATATCCAGGAAAAGGCAGTGTGTGAAGAAAAGAGTGAGAATCTTACAGTAGAAACTCCAGAAGAAAGGCTGGCCAAATAACTCAGTGGATTAAAGTGCCTGCAAGCAGGTGCAGGAGCTAGGGGTTTGATCCCAAGGTCAGCTGTCTGGGCCCCAACCCCAAGGCACACTGAGACAGCAATTGAGACTGGGCATGGTGGCACATGCCTGAAATCCCAGCTCTTGGGAGACTGTAAACATGCAGATCACTATGAGTCCAATATAGTAGTGAGGCCGTGAACATCCTATAGACCCTCCCCTAAAAAATACAAAGAAAAGAAGAAAGAGGAAGTGGTGGAGGAGAAGGAGAAGAAGGAGAAGGAGAAGGAGAAGTGGAAGAGGAAGAGAAAGAGGAAGAGAAAGAAGAGAAGAAGGAGAAGGAGGAGAAGGAGAGGGAAGAGGAGAAGGAGTAGTATTAGGAGGAAGAGGAGGAGGAAGAGGAGAAGAAGAAGGAGAAGGAGGAGGAGGGGGAGAAGGAGGAGGAGGAGAAGGAGAAGGAGAAGGAGAAA
>NW_004524865.1:2121984-2125808 GCF_000260255.1 Octodon degus
AAGAAGAAGAAGAAGAAGAAGAAGAAGAAGAAGAAGAAGAAGAAGAAGAAGAAGAAGAAGAAGAAGAAGAAGAAGAAGAAGAAGAAGAAGAAAGAAGAAGAAGAAGAAGAAGAAGAAGAAGAAGAAGAAGAAGAAGAAGAAGAAGAAGAAGAAGAAGAAGAAAGAAGAAGAAGAAGCTCCAGAAATTTTGACACGCCAGGTATAGGGATCTATAGAATTTAATGTTTGCCCTGCTGGATTGTGAACTGTCTTTGGTCCCAATCCTTAGTATCCTGCTGTGTGTACTTTTTGGAATGGTAATGTTTATCTTGAGTCATTGAATGTTGGAAGTGTTTCACTTTCCATTAGTACAGGAGCTCACAGCTAAATTGGCCTTAGAGCTTGGAGGAAACGTAGGACTTGGACTTTTAAGCAATGCTGAAACTGTTCCTAGCTATAGTTCACCTGTTTAATAATCTCCTTTTAAAATCACATTGATTCTAAGTAAACAGTAAATTAGTAAAACAGCAATGAGCTCCTAAGTCAACATTTGCTTTAGCATCAAGTGATATCACTACTTCCAAATTCAAATCTTAGGCATCAAATATTTGAGATCCTGGTTAACACTGCAGTTGGTATTACTTTCAGAATCACCTGGAACAGTCATTAGTACACCACTTCCAAAGAACACTCTTTTGTCAATCTGGAATTTAGCCATCAAATCCTAACTTGACAAAAAATTAAGAAGATCTTAAGTAAATTTATTTGTTTACTAAACAATATCTCATTTTAATAAGGAAACAAGTAATTATTGGTAAACAAGAGATAAAAGATTATTATATAGTAATATACATAATAAACTATATGTAATATATTCATTTAAAACATTATAAAGTAGTGAAGACATAAGCACTAAAGATCACAAAAATTGATCTGCTTGTAAATTGGACTAAAAATCTCCAAAGCACCCAACAGAATACAAATAAATTTGAATTTTTGAATTGAGCATGATATCAAAATGTACTTTATGAATACCTTATAAATAAGTTAATCTTTATAAAGAATTGTGCTTCCCTTTAAAATATTTAGTTGGTCTTTCCTATCTCTCACTCTAAAACATTTACCTAGAAGCTGTCAGACAGGATCCTTGTTATCCAGGACTCTTTCCAAATTTCATGTCTTAATCAGTTTACCACAGATATTCTACTTCAAAAAATCCAATGTAGTGCCAAAAGAACGAAATACTAATAAAACCCAGGGGTTAATATAACAGGGTTTTGATAATTGTACACCCAAGACTTTAATTTGGAATCTTTTTTCTTGCCTTAGCATCCCAGAGTGCTGGGATTATAGGTGTGTGCTACTACACCTAGGATTGACATCTATGAAAGAGAAGTACAAACAGCCTAGTGGTCTTATAAAGTTTGACTTTAGAGAGTTCCAGATCTTTCATCTGCTATCTGCCAAAATTTGATATAAGTACAAAAAGTATATAATGATAAAATTATAGTAATTAGTGACCACACTAGAAAATAAGGATGGTGTGATTTTTTTCCAGAGGATAGAAAATGAATAAACACATCATAGTGAAACCAAGAGAGCTGAGGAATTAACAAGCACGTATAAAAGACAATTAAGGAGTTGGCAGCTGCAGAGTGTGGGAAGCCAGGGTTTTAAAAATGAACTAGTTAGTCCAATCTCTAAAGGCATAGAATTCCTCCAAACTAAAGACATAAACACCTTGCTGCCTGCCAAATAATGTGAGACTCAGTACATACGGAACGTGTACATGTGTACTTATAATGAGCCTCAAAGTGTGGCAGTGCCCCAGGTGTTGTTAGAAACCCAGTGGTTAGAGAGATATCACCTACTGGATTTTCACTAGTGCATTTGTGTAAATTTTACATTTTTTAAGGGCTGCAGAAAAGGAGTATGTGAAAGACACTGTGTTTGATTTCAAAGCCTAACTTTTGCAGAAAAGGTGTGCTTACCTGTAGGCTCTTATTTACTACTAAGAAGTAACAGCACTTCAGGAAAAAATCAACATGAAAGAGGAACAAATTTAAATGAAGAATTCTTGGGGAAATAACATAGGAAAAAATTGGTCTAGAGTAAGTGTAATTAGTATTATATGAAATACTAGTACTAATTATAGCTTTACATATAAATCTCATATTACATGCTGTTATCATAATCTTCAAGAGCGGTATAGAAAGGTGGTGGCATTCATTTTAGGGACTGAGTGCTCAAACTGAACTGCAGCCCCAGCCCCACTTAGTAAATGCATAGCTCCAGTGCTGCCTCTTTTGGCCCTGTCATCAGATGTTCAGCTTCTGAGGTGACCTGGCTCTTTGACCTCTGTATGTCTCCTGCAGTACATATGCTCTAGGTTTCCTGCCACTATTCTAAAAGTTATTTAAAATGTAGAAACCTATGGAAAATATTCTTGGAAATCAAAAAAATAGTTGATTACATAATACTTAGGTTGTTTAGTTGAATAAATACGACTGAAAATCAGATTTTTAAAATTTATTTATTTGTATTTAGTACAGGGTCTTACTACACAGATCAAACTAGCAGTGATCCTCCTGTTTTCAGCCTCCCAAGCATGCTTTACCATGCCCAGTCTCAACTGCCATCTCAGTGGCCCCCAGGGGCAGGGCCAGCATAGCAGGTTGGGGATCAAACCTCCCTCGCCTGTGTCTACCTAAGTAGATGCTTTAATTCACTGAGCTATCTGGCTGGACTGAGAAGCACACTATTGAGCGAGAATTTTGAGCTGAGGAAATCCTTCAAAAAAAGATATAGAAGACCTATGTCTCAATGTTTTTAACCGATTGATTGAATGTGTGTAAGTGGGAGTTCCAGAGGGGAAAAAAACAGAAAAACTGAACAAGGAACAAGAATTTCCAATGAAAGATTCGTATTAAAAGGTTGAAATATTAAGCAAAAATAATGAAAGTAATATAGGATAAACCTTGTAATCTTGTGATTAAAACATCTTAAAGTGTCTGAGGAGAAATAGTTTACCTATAATGGGGGGAAATCACTTTGATCTCAGATTTTTCATCTGTGTATTGGCACGTTAGAAATACTGGCTATTTTTAAAGTTATAAGGGCAAATTATTTTGAATTACTGTCAACTAAGAGAGATGACACAAGGATGTTTTGGCAGTCTTCAAACATACAGGCCTTTCAAAATTAACTCACAGAATTGTTCACTAAGTGAACTATGGTATGTATAGTGAGTAAATGAATTACTGACAAACTTACAGGTATAGCTCACTATTTAAGCATAACTTTCAGAAGTTTTCAGATACCAAATTCAAAACTGAACCATTTCGAATCATGGAATTCACAAATTTTAATGGAGTGTGTCTTCAAATACTGTGAAAGACAAAATGACCATGAAGCACACACACACACACACACACACACACACACACAAAAATCTTTTTGTTAGATTGAAACAATACAGGTTTTATACTGTCATGCTAGTACAATAAGTAAGCCTCTTGATAATAAATCTAATCATGTTCAGAACACTGCTTTTGTAATGCTCTCATTTAAAAGGAAACAACTGAATCTCAGGTAAGAGATTATGTTGCTTAAACTCTTCTAGATTACAGAAAATGTTAAAATGCCTTAATTTAAACTCTGAAGCTAACATGACACTTATTCCAGAAAATTGTTTATGAAAGGTAGTCTTTTTTAGAAGCAGATAAAAATCATTGAAAAAAAATACAATTACTAATTAAATCTTAAATGAAGAGGTACTATGAGAAAGTAGGGTTTACCCAAATAATACATAAAATCAGAGTAACAGTCTAGCAGAAAATCTGAAG
>NW_004524865.1:2126228-2129217 GCF_000260255.1 Octodon degus
AGAAGAAGAAGAAGAAGAAGAAGAAGAAGAAGAAGAAAAGGTCAAATAGGTCTTTAGATGTAGCATAGCGGGAAGGTTCTGATTTCAGTCTTCAGTTCAAAATTATCTTCAGTAAAGGAAATCTAGAATGGTAATACCTTGGCTCTCAAATGCCTCCATGTGCAAACAATTCAGTTCACAAAGAAAAGGGTTTGGCCAAATCTTGCTTATTTTCACAAACTGCATCAGGTGACAAACATGGCAATGGCCATCTGCCCCTCACAAACACCAGCCGTCTTCCTCCAAGTCATAAAACAAATTAAGTTCATAAACCAATGTACCAGGATATTATTACTCTCAGTAACACCAGGCTCAAACTTACCTCTTGCCCTGGCTGCTCAAAATAGTGCAACTAAACAAAAAGCAAAAGCACGAGATGATGGAAAAGTCACATGATAATCTTGATAGAGGCTGAAAAAGCCTGTCCTAAAATTAACATTTATTTTAGATTGAAACTTTGTCACAGTGAGAATAGCAGGAAAACATTTTTATGTGGCTGAGGATGTCAACCAGGAGTCTTCAGTTAAGCATTCATGCTCCGGTCTGGGTCAAGACCATGCCTATTGCTGCATGATAGTTACTTAACCCATAGAAATGTTATAAAGAGACATCACAGAAATTTCAGGCAATATGGCTATGGCTAGTACATCTTAAAGAAGCAATTGAGTATGTATTGGGAATGATACTCATTTCCAATAAAAGGTAGTTTTATGTAACAGCTCAGTATATGAAAATCTGTAGCTTTCTATAGAACAGTACTGGCCAATGGAATTAATAGAACCATAAAAAAATGTAATAGGAAATGTATTTTAAAATCTCATTTGCAAGAAAAATCTGAACCAAGTACTATTTAGTATAATGGGAAAATGCAAGATCTATATGAAGAAAATTACATTCTAACAAAGGATATAAATACCTGAAAAAAATTCAAATCTTGTTCTACAGGTTTTCTTATGAAAAGAGAACACACTGGCTGTGCTTTACTGTGTCTTTGAAGTTGTCTTGTGTGTCTTCCTAAGTATAAACCATTCTTAAATAGAGTCTGGGACATTTTCTATGATGCAATAGAGAGGTCCTGCTCAAAGAAAAGAAATAAGAGCAGATCAGTCTTGTTGAAATCTTCCTACATAAATTATGAAGCCTTTCTTTCATCAGCAACATTTAGAAAATCCATGATTTAGCACATGGTTGCTAAATTAAATAATTTGCCAAATTAATTCTTCTGGCCTAATAATTAGGCCTTTAGAAATTAATTCATAAGACTGTTCACTAAGTGAATTATAGTATGTAAAGTGAGTAAATGAGTTACTGACAAACTTACAGGTATAGCTCCAAGTTTGGGTATAACTTCCAGAAGTTTTCAGATACTGGATTCAAAATTGAACCATTTTGAACCATAGAATTCACAAATTTTAATGGAGTGTGTCTTCAAATACTGTGAAAGGCAAAATGACCATGAAGCTGATGCGCGCGCGCGCACACACACACACACACACACACACACAATCCTTTTATTAGGTTGAAACTATACAGGTTTCATACTGTCATGCCAGCACAACAAAAAGTTGCTGAAAAAATTTAAGTATTTGAATTTATTAATTAAATGTGTACCCCAATATCTTACATATCATGGTGATTGCAGCAGCTCATATTGTTATCTGTTTAGTCTCCATCCACTGTGACACAGCTCTGAGTAATAATAAGTGGTTGTTGTTGGACAAATTTAATTTAAATAATAGCTTTCTCATAACATAAGTATTATTGGAATATTTTTTTCTTTTTGAGTAAAGGATGAGTAATAGCTCTACAGTTATTGAATATCCATAAATATCAGTATTATAATATATGTAAAGTTCCTTATATGGAATATAGAAAATAATGTAGTGTGAAATTGATTTCCCTATTATTATTCCTTTTTTTCATTTCAAAACTATTTCTGTTTTATCATAGTGTAATTTTACCGTTTGTTTTGTAAGACAGGGTCTCTGTATATATTGTTAAGGCTGGATGTAAACTCAGCAATCCTCTTGCTTTGGCCTTGTACTGGGATTAGAGAATGTACATAAAACTTTTGATAAAAATCCCTGTGATCACAAAGAAATAAAAATTTGCATTCAAACTATTTTTAAACTTAGTATAAATATACATCCATGTCTGCTTCGTATAAATTGTTTTCGATCATGTATTGCTGTAGTCGTGATGATCAGGTGATAGACTTCAGGTAATCAGGAATGATCCCCAAAAGATCATGTGTTTTCAAGGGGCATTTTAAAGGCTCATTTGAGTGCAGAGTTGCTGTGACTGAGTGCTGCGAGGAGGTATAGCATCTGGTCAGAAGAGGCAGCCCTGAGGGCAAGAGTGCTTCTCTCTCTGGCTTTTTTCTCATCCTTCTGCTTCTTGACCACAATGACAAGACCAGTTTTCCTCACTCTGGACCTTTGCACCATGATGTCCCTGCATGATGGCCAAGCATGCAAGGCCTTAGACTTCTAAACACTGTGCGCCACATAAGCCTTTCCTCCGGTAAGTTATGGGTGTGGAGCATTCTATCTCAGCAGTAGGAAAGTGCGTAGGACATCAGACAAGTAAAACAATTGAAATGGAGCCATGGGAGTAGCTTTATTCTTTAACAGCTGGCAAGATATACCCACAGATCAGCATTTCCTGTGAAGACTGTTTGGCTGTTTTAAGTCAGCATATCTGTATAGATTCTGTCACTGATGCACTCAAGAATTATGTTTTCATACTAAAAAGTATATAAGTAACTACAAATATTCAAGTCAGGAAATCCAATGGTAAGACAATGAAATTATAAGTCAGACATTAAAGGAAGGAGCAATTCAATGAAAATCACTTGAGCATTTTAATATTATGTAAATAGATTCAAATAATGCTCCTGAAGGTATGAAATCACTCTAAAGTCAGTTATTTCTTTAAAGCTTCATAAAAT
>NW_004524865.1:2129732-2130920 GCF_000260255.1 Octodon degus
GAGGAGGCAAAAAGGAAGGGGGAGAGAGGGGAAGGGGAAGGGGAGGGGAGGGGAGGGAAGGAGAGCAGAGGGGAGAAAAGAGGGGAAGGGGAGAGGAGGGAGGAAAGGGGAGGGGAGGGAGGAAAGGGGAGGGAAGGGAAGAGAAACATGTTTCCAGCGAATAAAAATTTCCTTCTCCAATGTAAAATGGCAGAAAGATAAACATAAAAGTATCCTCTATGACAATCAATTTTTTATTTTGTTAAAAATATGTAAGTTTTACCTTAGTGCATGTGCATAGCCCTTGTTTACATTCCTGTTGGCAGCTGGCACATGAACATAACACAACTTAATTCTTCATTCCCTTCTCATTCCTTTTAATTGTCTTTGTATATTTATTATAGTTACTGTAAAGATGACTGCTTTGAGCTCATGTAATTTTCTACCTAATTTTTAAAAGCAATGCTCATTTAAAATGAATGTGAATACAGTGAAATGAATATCACTTCTCCAAGCAATAAATTTAGGACATAGGACATGGCCAATACTGTTAAACATCTGCCTGTGGATTCACCCAGTATCCCATATGCCTCTCTTCAGAGTAAATGCAATCTTGAATTTTAACTTTATTACGCTTATAATTTTTTCATTGTATTTTCTTTTCTGGTGGAAGAATACCTATCTTAAAGTATCTCCTAATACATTTTTAAATGTGTGATACAGTGTAGTGATTAATTGTAGATTTAATGATTAAATGTACAGTGATTAATTGTAGGGACAATGTGCTAGAAAAAATATATAACAACTCTCCATGTTTTCCTCTTTATTTTTATGAACACCCCTTCTATTTTCTGCTTTTATGATTTTGACCTCATGTAAATAAAATTAAGGACTATTTATTCTTCTATAACTGGATTGTTTCGCTAAGCATAATAATACAGATTCACCCACAATGTTGCATATCCCAGGACTTGTTCTGTTTTCTCTTTCTTTTCATGAATGTGTAGTAATATCTGATGTATTTATGTTCTGTTTTTATAATTTATTTATTCATCAATTGACATTCGGTTTGTTTCCATATCTTGGTCCCTGTAAATAGTGACAAAATAAAAATAGAAAGGCTAATACTTAGAGTTCAATCTGAATATTGTAGGGTAAACGAAAGAAATGGTATTCATAGATAAAGACTGATTTTAAAATAAATTTAAA
>NW_004524865.1:2131730-2133137 GCF_000260255.1 Octodon degus
ATAAAAAATAGAACACCCTTAAGATATCAAATGTCAACTTATTCCATATGTATATTATACATTGCCAATAGTACATTCTTTTGATTTTTAACTTTGATATTTATAAATTATCCTAGATTTAGTATTCTCACACTTTTTCAAAATTATGATTTTAAAATTATTCCATGTTGCATGGAACTCTAATTTATTTATTTTCATTCTTCTTAAATATTCTACTTTGTCTACATGACAATTCACTTTCATCATTTTTTGACAGGGAGTTTTTTCAATTGTTTCCAATTTCAAGTACTTTTTAAAATATGCTGAAGCATTTTTTTCTCGTTTAATTTGCTTGTATAAAACTGTAGTATAGTTTGAGCTTCCAGAATTATTGACTTAGAGCAAGACAAATTTAAACATGATATAAAATATATTCCAAAATGAATGCAACAGTTCAGGTTTCCAACAAGACGACATATTTTACTGATAACATATACTTGAAGGTGCAAGGCATTACCAAGCTTTAACATTTTTGTCAAGATAAACTGTGTACCCTTTTCCTAGCCACTGAAATTTGTCTTAGCTATTCTTTCAGCTCAAAATTCCTCCTTATCATAGAGCCCTAAATTTTACTTTGTCCAAAGACTTGAGAAAACACTAAAGTGTTGGGGAAAGAGGTAGATTGTTTTCCCTTAAATGCCCTTTTAAATAGCTAGCTTATATTCCATTTCTGTTCCTTGTTACTGTTTTATTCAACACTGTGGTATAAAATTATTTCAGTATACTTCTAAACCTAAGTTAAAGTATTGAATATCTTATATGTGCAAAACAAATTATAATCTTCAATATATTTTACTTCTTTTCTTCATTATGGCAGTTTGGAGGGGTTGAAGTTAGTTGTGGCTAGCACTCTATTAATGATGGGCATAAAATTTGTCAGGCTCAACAGAACACAAATTGCCAAAATATTTGTCAGTGGAAGAGCAGAAATTTAAAACCAAGTTATTTGTCTTCTAATGTAGTTGATCTATTATAGAATAGTGAAACAGAGAGTTTATTTTTATGGGTCATCTATGTGGTAATTCATTTTAAAAATAATTTAAAATAGAGGGAAAATAATGTAGAACTCAAGCTATATTTTGGAATGTACTGATCAGTGTAATTTCATTTCATTGTAGTTTTTCAGAAACTACAGTGTTTTAAAGTTTATTATATCTACCCATACTAATGGAAATAAAAATCAAATAATAGGAATCAGTTCTGCCCCTTGACCAGATAATAATTCCAGCAAATTTGTTTGTCTAAAGAGTGAAATTTATGAGTGCATACCTACTATGGTTTTACATGAGTGAAAAAATAAGAGTTTTAATATGCGTTTTATAAGGTGAAAAAAGTTATTTAAATATATTGCTTTGAAATACTTAATAT
>NW_004524865.1:2133602-2141102 GCF_000260255.1 Octodon degus
CTCAAACCAACCCACTTAATTTTCACTGAAATTTTATGTAACTCCTTGCCTCACTTCATTCACAGCTAAAGTTGTTGCCTCTTCCTAAAATCTTGAATTTTCCCTCAAACTACCATTTTCAAGTCTAAACAATCAATCAGTTTCCATGTGGTTAGTATAATTCTCCAAAAGTTTTAACCATATCCAACATATATTCACATTTCTTATTAAGAGAATCTCTGCACTTGGTTGATGTTGATTATATTGTAATGTATTCTTTTGTGTGAAAATACATAAATAAGTTAATACATTGTCATCAGCACATGTAGATTTCACATGAAAATATGCTACTTAATAACAAGTTTGGAGGTGGGCATGGTGGCACACTCATGTGATCCCAGCAGGATGCTGAGGCAGGAGGATGACTGTGAGTTTGAGATCAGCCTGGACTACAAATAGAGCTCAAGGCCAGCCTGGACTGTATAGCAAGACCTTGTCTCAAAAAGACACATACACATACACAGACACACAGACACACACACACACACACACACACTACCAAGTTTGCCCTTTTAGTTGGTTGACACATCAACTCTAAAATGAATTAATTGAGATGGAATTAGTCTATATTCATAAAGCAGGTAGTTTATGCATAAAACTTTATAAGGATGTAAAAAATGACAGTTGGAAAATATATCTTCCTTCACTTTTACTAATTTTTAAAAAATGAAGTGTGTATATATAATAAATTTGACTAATCACTTCATCTAATGAGCCAAAAACACCTACATACATGTAGAATAAATAATATGAATGCTACAGCACAGAACTATAATAGAAATACCATACAAGACAAAATTAAAGATAGGTTTACCCCAAATACATTTTCTTAAATACAGAAATCAATTGTGTCTATGTGCTACTATACCGTTTTGGGGCCCATTTGCATAGTGAGACCCTGTACAAAAAATTAGAAACACTTGCTCTACTTAAACAAGAACTTGGAGATAATATTTAGCACAGCATTTATACACTTATCCAAATAAATTTTATCCAAAAATTAATAACAGAGATGTCTTGGAGGAGCAGTAGCTAAAAAGTGGTGTAATATTAGTGAACGTTTTCTTAATATTTTACTTTTAGAATGAGAACAGGCTAATATGAAATAGTTAAGGAAGAGGAGGAAGTAATAAGCAAGACATATGAGGAAAAGGAGATATTCCTGAGGAGGGACTTACTTGTGATAGAGAAAAAATGTCCTTCTGTCACTCAGTCAGGAGGCAAGAAAGAGGACAATGAAGAAATCACACTACACTACACCAAAGAAATCATAGTACAAAAAGGAATAAAAAGAAGACTAAATAATCAAAGGGTTGCATTTTCCATAAATAAAATAAAATGTCAGCATGTGTTGTTATGTCCCTACTCCAAGCATTCTCCTTCATTACACCATCGTTCATTGCTTCTCTTTTCACATGAAACCTCCCTTGCCAGATACTTGCCCATCAACAACTTCCTTCATGTCTCTATGCAAATGATAGATGCATTTTCTAACCATTCTATTCAAAAAGTACAGTGGTCACTTTCTATCCCCTGTGACTTGTTTCAGTTTTCATTGATTTACCATCACCTATTATGTTTAGCACAGGTTTATTTGGAACAAAAATACAAATGAGAAAATAAACAATGTTACCTAACCCATTAGCTAAGGCCACTAGTCCATGTGCAACAGCTTCTCAATCTGAATTTATGAACTTATTATATTGCTTTGTTTGTGTCAGTGGGGATATGCAGTGCAATAAAATAGCTGACAAAAGAAAACAAAATATGTCAAGCTCTATATGCACAAGAGAAGAGCATCTTCAAAATAAAATGGCTTGAAATGGAAAAGTACTTTTAGAATGGAAAAGCATAGTTTCCAGGGATTTGTCAGGAACCTCTCTAGCCTTTAGTGGACTCATTAGAGTCCTCTTTAATGACAGGCTGGGTGATCAAGAATGTATCGTAATGCCATCTGTGTTTCCTTGGTTTCTCCAGGTTTACCTCATCCTTTTGGCCTAGTAAGGAAGAAGCCAGAATTTAAAGAAAATATAAAAAGTATAATAAAGATAACACATGTTGAGCAGTAATTAGAGCTAAAGGTGATACCCTTGGGCAACAAAACTATTAAAATGAATACAAATTAAGTAAAACATAAAGAAGACCAAGGTTTTAATTAAAGTAGAGGAAGATTGTTATTCTTGATTTAAGGAATATAATATACAATAGAATTCCTCACATATTAATGCTGCACTTCAACTATAATTCTAACTTTTTAATGTTTTAAGAAATTATTTATTTATTTATGTATTTATTTATTTATTTATTTATTTATTTATTTATTTGGTGCAGGATTTTGCCATGCAGCTCAGACTTCTAGTGATCCCCTTTCTCAACCGCCCCAGTGCTGGGACTATAGGCATGAGCCACCATACCCAGTTTTGGTGGCCAGGATGGCACAAGTGTTCCAGAGCTGGTGTGGCATGTGGTACCAGGGCACTTGCACTTGCCAGGCAGACACCGAGCTATCTCTGCATCCCCTATAACTCTAATTTATTTCATAATTTTCTCCATCAAAACAAAGATGCTAATGTCTTTTATGTTATGTGACATTTCAGAATCCATAAAGCTCCAATTAACTTAAACATACATATAATAGCTAATCAAAAAAGGAAAAAAATTAGCAAAAGATATATATATATATATATATATATATATATATATATATATATATATATATATAATAGGTGCACTATAAACCATGGTAATAATTCTAATGCATATTATATAAATACTTGGACTATAGCAAAAGGTGGCCTACCTAGGGTAATTGCCACTCATATTCTGACATCTTTTACAGAAGAAAAAATAAATCTTATTTTTCCTTTATATTTTTGTTCAAATGAATTCTAGAGCACAAATGAATTTCTACATTTGAAATGCAGACATCTCATCTGAAGTAATAAATTTGGCATAATCTATCTTACCAGTATAGGAAGAAGAATCATATTTGATTTTTCCTTATAAAAATCACAGGTTTTGTCACAAATAAATAGCTTTTCATAAAATTCTAATAAAAATAAAATAGCTGACAAAAGAAGAATAAAATATGTCAAGCTCTATGTGCATAATGAGAATGAGAGGAAATTAAGTGGAAAGACTAGAAATTGAAATTCACTGACTACTTAAAGGAAAACACTTCAGGACACATATCACATTTAATTTCTCTAAATTAATAAGAACAAGGGCAAGCCAAATAGCTCAATAGATTAAAGCACTTGCAAGCAGGTGCAGGGGCCACAGTTCAATTCCCAGACTGCCTTGCTGGCCTCGCCCCTGCGGCACGCTGAGTTGGCAACAGGCTTGCGCCTGTAATCCCAGCTTTTGGGAGGCTGTAAACAGGTGGATCACTATGAGTCTGATCTAGTAGTGAGACCCTGAGCACCCTGTAGACCCTTCCCTAAAATAAATAAATAAATAAATAAATAAATAAAATTATTTAATTAATAAGAATGATAGAAAGCTGTGGAATGGATATAGAACAAGAAAACTGACATTCATGAATTCATGATAAGCAAGGGAGATTTGACTATGTCTTTGTCTTCATTCCTTTTCATACAGAACGTGGCACTGGATGAAATGTATGTGGCATTCCAGTAACTGAAATGTACATACCAACATTATGTTTTGGAAACTATGTACATGTAGTGGGAGTGTTGCATATATGAGTTCCAAATTCTATCCAAAAATCTCTAATTGTAAATGTCTATATTTCCTTCAGTTGTTTGAGGACTTGATCCATTTTATCAATAAATGTATATAGTTGATAAAAAACAATTAAAAGAGACAGCTACTTCCAAATTGCGGACTTCTAACACTCCACACACCCAGTGTGTTACCATCCCTGCAAGTCCGTGCACCAAGCTGACACCTGCTGCGCAAGCCCAAGTGCTGCTGCTAGAGCAGTGTCGGAGAGGAAATCTCCCATGCAAGAGAGACGGAAGGTATGGAACAAAGAAGCCTTTCTTTTGAGCCGGTCACTGATGTCCTGACCCCTCAGGTCAGGGCTCACAGTTTTTCACCCCTCATTTTGACTTTACCTCAAGGTTATAGATGTTTTAGGTTCCCATAGTAACCATAGTGTCTCATTTTTAAGAATTTTACAAGAATGCCACACAATTACCATGTGGCTTACATTTCTCAGACATTGCTGACCATGGACATTGTGGTTTAATATTTTCCTCATGTCCCAATTTGTTTTAACCATTTGTTCGTATCTATGAGCTACATGAGTGAGGTAATGGAATGAGTTTATCTACAGTTTACTTGAATTTAAGTGACTTTTGAAATGGAGTTACGAAAGTAACTGCAGTCTCTTCTGCCCCTATCATCCAGTGCTACTCAACCAATAACTGAAGTGGAATTACTTTAGTGGAAAAGAAGGTTTAGTTAAAGCCAGATTTAGAGGTTTCATTTGACCCAGCTAGTCTGCTTCTTGGGATCTTCCCAAAAGATGTAAAAACATCATATTACATTGAAAGAAGTGCACCTGTATTCAAAGCAGCACAGTTTTTAAAAATTAAACCTTGGAAACAGCCCAAACATCTGAAAACTGCAGAATAAACTAAAAAAAGATGTAGGTTTTTAAAAAGTATAATGAAGTATTGCTCACGCATAAAGAAGGATAAAGTACAGGTACTTGTAGCTAAATGGACGGACTTTGACACAATAACTGTAAATGAAATAAGTTAGACATATGCGTATATATCTCATTGTCTCTCTGGTGTAAGAAACTGAAAGTGTAAACAAGAACTAAAATTTATAATAGATATTGTGAAATAGGAAGTTATTGTTTAAAAGGAAAGGGTAACTGCAATGGAAAGGAAAATAAAGAAAAGGGACAAAGAATACAATAGAAAATAGAAATGTGTTTTATCCCTCCAAGCATTTTTATTCTCTCTCTTTCCAGGGAAAAGTGACAAAGGCTAATTTCAAGGGCCACCATATACGTACTCTACCCAATTATCTGAGTTAAGGAGAAAGAGTTGGTATAGGCTATGATCTCAGCCTGAGATAGTTTTGAATAGCGCCTTGTGTCTAACAAATATTCCAACATGCAAAGTTCCATTTTGCCTTTAGGGTTAAAAATGGTAGGGCAAAACCATTCTTTCCCAAGGTCTTAGAGTAATTAATGCTTCATTCCACACATGAGTGTGACAGGCACACACACTTCTAACTTCAAACTGTTTTGAAAATCAGTGTGAAGTATTGTTCAAACTGCTATAATATGCTGTGATCTGTACACTTGGATACATGTGTTACATAACAAAGTGTCTATCTCCCACGAAACACTATCACTTGCGTACTGGAAGATTTTTTTTTTCATTTTATGGAAAAAAGTAAAGCAAAATTTCATAACAATAATACGAGAAGAGCAACAGTTAATAATACATTATGGATAGTTATCTTTAAAGTAGCTATTCAGTGCAAAAATCTCCAATTGTTATTAGCACAAATATTTCTTTTCAAGGAAATAAGAGACTGTAATAGAGCAGCTAACTTTCTTTTCCTTCCTATCCCTTTCCCACAACCTAATTCCTTTTCCTTCTGAACAATTTCATCCGTTTTCACAGTTTTTATTATATATTGTAGATCTTATTTCCTTTTTCAGTTTTTCACACCAGTGAGAAATACGATGTTTATACATGTGACTGATTTATTTCACTAATGAGCATGGTCTCAAATTGTATCTATTTAACTATAAAAGTCAAGATTATCCTTCTTTATGGCTTAGTAGTACTCCTTGAATAAAGAGACCGTGTCTTTTTTTAACTATTCCTTGCTTGATGAGCATTTTGTTTCTTTCTAAGATTTAGTGATTAAAAATTGTGCTGCTATAAACACGGGTGTAAATATATCAGTATAGTATGATGTTTTTAATTCTTGTGGGAAAGTACCCAGAAGGTATCTTCTTTGTCAAATGAGACCTCTAATTCTAATTTTATAAAGAATCTCCACACTTATTCCACAACAGTTTCACCAGAGTACACTTCCACCAACACTGAAGTGTTCCTTTTTCCCCACACCCAAACTGTATTTGTTATTGGTTGATTTCTTGATAATAGTCATTCTTTCTGGAATGAGATGGAATCTCAGTGTTGCTTTAACTTGCATTTCTTGAATGGCCAATGACCTTGAACATTTTTTCATGTATTTAATGCCATTTTTATTTTATCATCTGAGAAGTGTATTCATCTCAAAAATCCATTTTTGATTTACTTTTTGTTTTGTTCTGGTTTTTTTGTTTTTTGGTGTTTTGTTGTTGTTGTTGTTGTTGTTGTTGTTGTTGTATTTTAGGAAAGGATCTATAGGGTATTCAGGGTCTCACTACTAGATCAAACTCATAGTGATCCTCCTGGTTACAACCTCGCAAGAGCTGGAATTACAGGTTCATGCCACCATGCCCAATCTCAATTGCCTTCTCAGCATGCCCCCGGGGTGGGGCCAGCAAGACAGGCCCAGGGACCGAACACCTGGCTGAGCTATTTGGCCGGTCCTTTTCAATTTTGGATTAGGCCTCTTTATATAGGAAACCTGGCTTTTAAAATTCTTTGTATGTCTTAGCTAGAAGTCCTTTGTCTGAGGAACAATTGCTATAACATTTTCTCATTCTGTTGGTTGTCTTTTCACTGTTGCTGATTGCTATTGTTGTGCAATTGCTTTTTAGTATGGTGAAATTATACGTTTTGATTCTCTGAAGCATTTCCCATACAGTTTGGGTCTCTGTGTAGACCTTGATGTAGACTTTTGTCTTCAAGACTTATGCCTGTTTGGGGGCTGGGGAGATAGCTCAGCAGAAGTGTATGCCTGGCAAGTTCCTGAGTTCAATGCCCTGCACCACAAAAAAAAAAAAAAAAAAGAAAGAAAAAAAAGACTTATACCTGTTTTATGTTCCAGTAAATTGTTTCTGCTTTTTTCTTCTTCTTGTATTTAGTACAGGGTCTTCAGGATCTAGATTGAACTCATGTTGATTCTCCTATTTTCAGCCTCCCAAGTGCTGAGATTACAGGCACAAGCCAACACACCTAGTCTCAATCACTGTCTCAGCACACCAAGGAGGCAGGGCCAGCACAGCACGACAGGGATCAACATTGTTTTTGTCTTGATATGTAGACTTTTTTTTTTATCAATTTTGACTTTAGTTTAGTGCATGGTAATAGACAGAGGCCTAGTTTTAGTCTTCAACCAGTGAAAACCTAGTTTTTCCAGCACCATTTATTAAACAGACTAGCTTTATTTCAGTGAACATGTTTGGCTACTTTGTCAAAGATACGGTAGTTAAGTGTATTTGTAGTTGCACCTACATCTTCTATTCTGCAGCGGATTTGTGGTTTGGTTTTGTTTTGTTTGTTTCTGGTACCAGGGATCAAACTCAGGACCTTGTGCTTGACAGGCAGCCACTTATGATGCTGAACTATCTCC
>NW_004524865.1:2142978-2180912 GCF_000260255.1 Octodon degus
AAAAAAAAGCAAGCTGGTCAGTCATCAGGGAGGGAGCAGTTCACTCACTCCTCTGTGCAGGCAGAATTTACTGTTGGGCTGCAGCATGCTCTATTCAGAACAAGGCAAGCATGAGTCAGGGGACCTTATATCACAGTCTTCTCTGTGTGGCTTGATTAACCACACTATTTCAATACATCCATTGTGATTCTTTTTTTCTTTTCTAAGCTCCTAGCATGGCAGGATTCACTGAGATTCCAGTGAGCCACCAGCAGCCTGGGCCAGTTTAATAAGTCCTTTATCTATGTTTTGCTTGATCTATGAGTCTCTTATTTCAGATTGATTTTGGCTTCAGGATGTGTGTCCTTCCCCTTTCTTCCAATTACCTGTGTTTTTAGTTGAATTTGTCCGAGTCGTGCTGAATGAGGCTCCTCTATTTTTCCTGTGTTGTATCTCCTCTTTAGAAGATTTTTGATGGTTCAAATTACATTCTTTTGCAGATTCTTGTTTTTATAATTAAATGAAACAAAGAAACAAACATTTTTCAAGCATAGTACTAATCATAGAAGAATATCATTTCTCTGTAAATGCTGAATAATTATATGGCCCAGTTTGGAATAATGGTTTATCCAATAGTTAAATTCATTTAAACTATCATATTGAAAGGAAATTCAACTCTTAATTTCAGAGCTCTTAGGTTTGGCTAAATATCTTCAATTAGACAACATTTTATCACCATTGTACTCAAAATATAATTTTTCTATACTTTGAGTAACCCACAATATCTTGGTTTGATAAATTATTTAGGAAAATGTGAGAAACTTCTATGAAGTATTTGAACAATATTTGTCTCTAAACTACAAGTCAGGATGATTGAAATTTTAAATGACCTTATGCTAAATAAAATATAAAAATCTATATTGTGTAGTATTTGAATAATGACCAAAATATTTGGGAAGCCATAATTTTCAGCTGTTTGGTTGAATACATTTAACCAGAAGCATATATTGTAATATATAGTTAACATATGTACTTTTTAATATATAACAAGTGATCAAGCATAACTTAAATGCGTGTGCAGCATATATGAAGGTACAGATGCATAGCTGTCAGGATGAATATGCCTGCTATGTGAAGATCAGAAGCAAAAGTCTGCATGTCTTCTTCAGAATATGCATGTCAGAGAACATCTATTCCTAAACACCGAAAAATATCTGAGAGTGTATACAATTAAGTTATTATGTGGTTGTATAGATGACAGAATTATGAAGCTTCAGTCTCATGTAAATTTTTTTCTAAATTTTCTACTAGTATAATTTTTATTATTGTTGCTGTTACCTGGAATTGAACTCAGGATCTTACACTTGCCACATACTATACTGTTAAGACATGAAAAATAATAAATCTAGAGAAAAGTTACAAAGTGCTTAGCAGCAAAGAAGGCTAAAATCAGCTATAACACTAAATCTTAAATAAAATAAAATGCATTGAAGAAACAAAATAGGGGGGCCAGGGATGTAGCTCAGTGGACTAAAGCATCTGCTTAGGCATACTTAGGCAAGCACAGGGACCACAGTTCGATCCCCAGCACAGGGACCACAGTTCGATCCCCAGGGCTGGCTGAGCTGGCCCAGATTCCAGGCCCAGTGGCACATGCCTATAATCCCAGCAATGGGGAGACTGAGATCAGGAGAATCACTATTGAATCTGAGCTGCATAGTGAGACCCTGCAACAACCAAATGATACATTTTTTTAAAAAAATAGGAAAATAAATATATGTTATAAAAGCAGAAAATAAAGACACCACTTATGGAAACCTATATTTAAAAATATCCTTTCATCAAGCCAAAATGCGCAAGGTTAATTTTTTTAGTAGTTATGAATTAGATTAAGAAAATCTACTCACATCAGCAATAACTGGCCACCATTACAACATTCAAATTTAAAAGGACAGTTTCCTAGAAGACCCTATCACAAGCACAGAATGTACTTTTCTGAAAGTAAACAAGGACGAATTGCTTTACTGCTGTTCTACAAGGGATTTTTCCACATCATTTATGACAAATGCCTTAAGGTTACACTGTAACAACATGCTTCAGTAACCAACACTATTAAAAACAGTTGCAGTCTATTATCTACTGGAAATCAACAAACCATAAAATTTTATGCTAACTAGCAAAACAAAGTCAGGTCAAGTAATTAGGTAACTTTGCATGCGATATTTATGGATTTTGAAATCTTTTTTAAAAAGGTCAGTAGAAAACTATTTTCCTATGTTGAAATGGATGGAAAAATGAACACATTTTAGAAGTTCTGGCTTACTGGTGGTAATCAAAAACGTATGTCTTGCAAGTGACATTGGGATAAACTCACATAAAGTAAAATAAACGAGAATTAATAAGCAGACCACTCCTTCTTAAATTTAGCTCAGTAGTTGCCATGTAACTTTTCACAAAAAAAGAAAGTAATATCATCCATATTTTGGTCCTAGTATTTGAAAGAATTGTGTTTATAATTCATAATATATTTACCCAAATCATATAAAGAAAAAAACAAGAAGGTGTGCCCATAGCAAAAGGTGGCACTGGGTGAGCGTGCAACTGTGTTAAAAAGAACACACCAGCTTCTGCAGCATGCATCTCATGGTTTTCACATCCAAGGCTTTCTGCAGCCAAGTAAGTATCCCCAGTAGAAGGGAGATGTTTGGGAGAACAGGAATCACAGGGTGCCACATAATGACTTCTTGGAAGTAGAATTGCTAGAGAAATCAGAAGCTCTCTTATTTGAGGGCATCATTGTGGTGATCACGCTTACCATCACAGGGTTTGGAGTCAGGTGTGTGCACTAACCAGTAAGCTCTGTGATCATAAGCAAATTTCAGAAACTTGCAGTGGTGTAGAAATATGCTAATACTGATATTAGTAGTATTTGCTATGATCTGAACGCTGTGTATCCTCCATATTTGTTTGGTGAAGCCTAATTCCTAACGTGATAGCATTGGAAGCTGAGAGAGGTGGACTGGGAAGCCAGATGCTTCTGACATCAAATCCCCTGGCTTTTGTTCAGTGGATGGTGCTTGAGGAACTGCATTTACGACAGCTTCACTTGTTATTCATAACTCAAAATGTCTGTTTTGTTCACATTTTAAATAAATATATATAACACAAAATGTTTAATTAGTTGTGATAGTAAACACGAAAATGTGCCCTGACAACATAGATAATCTAGAATCTAGAAAAGTACCATTATAAACATTTAATAAAAAGTGGAGAAATTATAACAAAATCGCCTGCTTCAAAAATGCACCTTGAAACCATAAAAGGAAATACATCAGACACAGAAGCTTAAATATTGCATGGTTTCTCTTATATGAGAAAGCCAATGTATAAGTAAAGAACTAAATGCACAAATATCTCTGTGACCAAACACATTTGCTTGGAAAATGTGGTCTGCAGACTGGAGTATTCAGCAAAATTTTATTTCTATCCGCCATCTCTGTCTCGGGTGAGGAACAGGAGTGTGGTCATCTTCCCCAGAATCATGGAATGAAATGAGTTCATGAACCAACTAAGGCAACACTGTAAGTGATAGATAATGGAAAATTAGATTTTTTGCAAATGGGAGGGGCTGAGAGATAGAGGGAGAATGAGAGGAAAGGGATGAAAATAGTTGTATTATGCACATGTACCAACTCCCAACAGGAATGTCATTATTATGTACTGATAAAAAATAAACATTAAAAGCTATATGGATAATATCTGCCCAACAATATGATAGGGCACTAAGCTATGAGTAAATTTAATAATATATTCATTCTATTAGCCATGTACAGTTCATTAGGAAGTACACGGACTCATATTTGAAATAGTGGTGAGTTTAACATATTTGCTATGAAAAATCTATTGTGACAAAATCAACGTGTCTTCCATAGGAATTGCTATTATATTCTAATTTTTAAAGTTTATTGCGACTGTATTCTTACTTTAAAGTTGCTTTCTTCCATAGTTTAGCCCATTATGACTATGTATTTATTATTTTTCCAAGTATTCATGAGTTTCTTTCATCTGTGTAAGCTAGAAAGTCTAGCATCTTTCTTGGCAAGAGGCAGAACAGCTAACAAGACCCTGACTTGTGTAGCTCATAGAACAGATGAATAAAAGAAAATGTATAAACTCTCCGATGTCCTATGTAACTTAAATAAGGATATAGCACAGAAAGGAAATGTGAAGTCTTTCTTTTCATGAATAACCTCACTGAAAATAAAATACGGTTGTTTGTCACAGCAGGCCTTGAAAAAATAGAACAGTTCCTCATATTTCCAACTTATGTTATGTAAATATTGCACTGCATTCTTAGTAGTCTATACATAAGTATGTCAATGCTGAGCACCTATCTAAATTAAAATTATCTTAGAACAATAACATCTTTACATCAAATTGAGCTATGTTCACTTTCAAGCACTGGAGCTAGCAAGCTAGCAAGAAGTTATGTCTCCTCTTGAACTAAGGCAAAAAGAAATAGCACAGGGAGTGCCACATTATATCTAATAGTTAGATTTGTACAGATACTTTCACATACTTTGATTACTACACAAAATGTTTGAAAACATGGATCAGAGTTGTCTTTCATTATGGTCTTAAGAAATATCTAGATCTTCAATAAGTAAGGCAGGCTTTAATTTAATTAGCTTATTAAATGTAACATACAGTTAAATGAATGTTATTTAACTGCGTAAAAGAAAATTAATGTTTTAAATTTCTGAGTTTCTTACCTTTCCCTTCACTGTAACAGTGATAATTGGATTTTTTTTCATTGTCTCAATCTTATTTTCTAATACTTTAAAGTTCATATGCACCTTAAATAGAGGTTAGGTGATTGTGTGTTTGAATGTGCATGTATGAGTGTATGGATGGAGGTATGGAGAGAGAGAGAAAGAGAGAGAGAAAGAGAGAGAGAGAGAGAGAGAGAGAGAGAGAGAGAGAGAGAGAGAGAGAGAGAGATTCTAAATGGTAGTTGCTGCAAAAAGTGGTGAAGTTTGTCAACAAAAAAATCACAGATATGTCTTCCTTTTACTTAAGTTTCAGATCTTTGTGAAGCTAGTTGACTTTCTTCATAGGTCTTAACATTAATACCCAGAAATAAAGTACATACTGGGGAATTACACTCTTCAGACAAGCCATTTTGAGTTTTCTATTATCTGACATAGGTGCTTCAGTGAATAATATATGCCACAGGAAGTATAAAAGTTATAGTAAATGCAATTAATTGCGTTTGATGCTTTAATTCTAGTCTTTTATTTTTAAAATTAAAAAAATCCAGTGTACAACTCTATTGTTAACACTGGTTTACCTACAAAGCTCTTTCTAAGATGCCCAAATGAAATAACAGGTAAAATGTTCTGCCCAGTCAATAAACTTTAAAACAAAGAATTTTTTACTTTATTTTAATTTTTGATGTATTTGGTACAGGGTCTCACTATGCAGTTCAGACTCATAGCGATCCTCCTGTTTTCAGCCACGCAAGCACTGGAATTACAGGCATGTATCACCATATCTGGTCTCAGTGTCCACTTTAGCTCACCCGAGGTCAGGGCTAGCACAGCATGTGGTGCCAGGGACCTGAACCCTGGTGCCTGTGCTTGCCTAAGCAGGCACTTAGTCTACTGAGCTACCTCGATGGCCCTAGAAAATTCTTATAAAATGAGAAATGTAATAACTCTTAATAAGAACGTATTAACTTATATATCACAAGCTTCTTTTCTGAGATTTTTCCAGAACACATTTATATATAACCAAAGAGTTAGTAAGCATTTCATGTAATGGACCGTGAAATAATGTTGACTTTTATAACATGATTTTTTCCAACACACAGTGTGATTCATTATTGTATAGAAACAGGCTTTGCCTAAAAATGTCATCTGCAGGATGCTTTAACTGTTGCACAAAGAAAAAAGAAAGAAACAGGAATTTTTTCTGCTTTACTTTCAATTAATTTGAAAACTTAAAAACCTTTCACAATAAATATTTCCACATTACAGATAGTTCTGATAACATTTGCTTAATAAATATTTGTAGCATAAATGAATGGAAATGTGAAAGACATTTAAATTTGTATGAGCTAAGATCATGGTGATATTATAAAATATGTTTGAATGAGTGTTTCTTGAATGTCAGGGAAAATTCACTGTTGTGTAGTTATTATCATCTGATTCAAATTACAGAACATTTCATTCATTTTCCGTGCATGTATAAAATTATTTCCTCCTAGTAGAGTTTGAATAAAAGTTGTAATCAAGTAAATACCTGATTTGGGTTTTAAATTTATTTTAAATTTTAAAACTATCATGACAGACATTGAAAACACATTGTCTTTAAAGACCACCCTGAATGCAATTAATTGCAAGTTTGGGTTATTTCTATTTTAGTATCATATCCAAGTTGAATTGTTAGGAGATTA
The DNA here is from genome assembly GCF_000260255.1 of Octodon degus. Classification (NCBI taxonomy): domain Eukaryota; kingdom Metazoa; phylum Chordata; class Mammalia; order Rodentia; family Octodontidae; genus Octodon; species Octodon degus. The sequence goes on from NW_004524865.1 coordinate 2,149,415, forward strand.
CTGCTAATTTGGCTATGATTTGATTGTATACCTCAAAGTTTCACGCACAAAAAGTTTTGGTTTTTTATTTTTTGTTTTTTTTTCTTTTTTTTTCCACAACCAATTACTAGTACATTTTCAATAATTAATGCATTACATATTGTTGTCTTAGTAGTTATCCATTGTACAAGATGCAGACAGATACAAAATTGTCGTTCACTTGTATCCCCATTTTTTGGTTAGTTTTGTCAGAGAAGGGCATTCCAATGGCATTTAAATACTGTAGGTGCATGAATTCAGCAAAATATCCCAATATAGTCCAATAGTCAGTCCATAATAGTAGTGGGGTTTCCATAAGACTGGCAATGTACAAAGTTGTTGACTTGAGCATTTTATAGCTCATCATGTTAATATAGCTTTAATTTTTATACTTCATTTTCATACTTTTTTGCTGGATGGTTAAGACCAAGAAAGAGCAAGACCTATATAACAAGAAATGTAACTTTTGTATCTGATCTCCTCAGAATTTAACCTGAAACCCTGTACCTCAGTTTGTAGATTCTCTGTCAGTGTCAACCATATGGATGAGTCATGGCCATTACTTGAACCAATTTGCTCTCTGAGAAAGCTTGAGAGAATGTATTCTCTCCATGTGACTCACCTTAGGCATGCTCTACATCATCCATCACTTTTCCCTGTGGCCCCAAAATCTCCTTGATCAGAAAATTTGGGACACAATTGAGTTACAGGATAATACAGTACAGGTTCTACTAATACCTGAGTCCTTACTGATCTTGGAAGGCTAGGGCCAAAATGTTGGCTGTCCTTGTAGCCCTTCACTTTCTTTAATTTTTGATCTGCAAACTGAGGTTGCTAACCCTCCAGAAGAAAAGCTTAATGATATTATTACCCTATAACATAGGCAGTTGAGTTTAGCCTCACTATCTGTCTGAACATCAAACATCTTAGGTAGATATAACATGTAACAGGTATTTTCCAACAAGTATTGATCTGTTAAACTTTGAGTCCCTCCAGAGTACGAAAAAAAAGATTAAAAAGTTAAAAAATATTTTCAAAAAATAAGAATAAGCATTTACATAGAAATTTAGAAATTTAACAATATACAGCCTTGTAGTAGGACAGTCCGGTGACATTTTTTGTCTCATGTTTTCATTTATTACCTTTTCACTTTAAATAAACCTTTACTTGAGATACAGTATGGCCATAATTGGTATGTCATGACAAGCAGCACATAATTAGAAGACCAGAATGACAGGCAATCCAAGCATGACCCTACCATTACACATTGCTTTATTCAGCGCAGTTGCTTCATTCACAGGTATCAGCATGTATAGTTAGTCAGGGTAAGAAACCTCCCAATTAACTTCTATTTTCAAAAACATGCTGAAGATTCTCAGGAGCATTGCCTTTCCCATCTTGTGCATATAAATGTATGACTTTGCCCCTGTCATGTTATCTAGCTTTTCTCCTTGCCCTCCCTTTGTTAACTAATCCTCAAGTTCTTGCCTTCCTTTTAATTGTTATGCCTTAATTTCATTTTATTTTGAAGAGTAAAAACAGAAGCAAAAACAAACAGAAAAAAAAGACAGAAAAAGGATAACATATAACAATGTTATAGGTTTTTGAAATAGAAAATAGCTAATGAACAATTGTTATATATCTATTTTTAACATCAAATCTGTTGCTCAGATTAACAGATAAAGTTGTGCAAGATTGGGGAAATAATTGAACACTGGTGCTTTCATTCAAGAAATCTTAGCATTTTTCCTGGTCTTTTTTCTTTTAATTCATTTTAAAGAGAGTATAATAGTTGATAATTAGAAAAAATACACATTTGGAACACCAAAATCAGAGGTATTCAACCAACCATGGGTTTTGTATTCAACAAGGCTATCCTCAATTAGTTGCTCAGATTGCAGATATCAGTGAATATAGTTAGTCAAGGTGAAAATTCTAAACATGAACTGCTATTTTCAAAAAAAATGGTTGGAAATTATGATGCAATCATCTCAGCCATCCTGTAAATATACTTGTATGTTGCCCCCTCTTCCTTTTTTCCTATGTTTTTCTCATTTCCCTCATCTTCATTGTTTAATCCTTAAATTCAGTTTCTTTCCATTTTACTATATGTATTGTACCTTTCAGGTTTTATTTACTCTTTCAGGTTCTCGCACTAGGGAAACAATATGATATTTACACATGTGGGTCTGATTTATTTCACTTATGAGTACAACCTCTAGTTGCATCCACTTACCTATAAAGGCTTTGAGTTTTTCTTTATAGCTCTTTATCCATTGTATAAAAATACAATATCTTTCTCAACCATTCCTCAAGCGATGGGCATTTTGGCTGTTTCAAGATTTGACTAAAACAAATTGTGCTGCTATAAACATGGGTGCACATATATCACTATGGTATGATGTTTTCAATTCTTTTGGGAAAATACCCAGAAAGGGAATGGCTGGATTGAATAGGATTTACAGATCTTGTTTTATGAGGAGTCTCCACACTGATTTCCAGTGCTTTTTTTTCCAGTGTCATGTTAATTTCATCACAGTAGCTTTATAGTGTAATTTCAAGTCAGGGATTATAATACTTCCTGCCCTGCCCTTGTTGCCCAGTGGATTGTAAGAAGCGTGACCCAGAGAAACATGATACAGGCAAACAGGTTATCACCCTTCCTGGGGTTAGTGTACTTAACAAATGCCTAGGTCTATTTTCATGAAAGAAGGTCGTTAGAAAGCAGGAGGGACATACACACATAACGTTCTTTCTATATGCAGCTATGTCTTAGTTACTTTCCTCATTGCTGAGATAAAAGTCTCAATATCCACAAAATAAAGGTGGAAAAATTGATTTATCTCAGAGTGTGTAAAGGTGTCAGCCAATAATCAGAAATGTCCAAGGCAAGGTGGCTTGACTATGGGGCATCATAGAGAAGAAACAGCTCATGATGAGAGAAGACACCAGAAGCACAAAAGATGACCACAAAGCTCTCTATACCTTATATCTTATCCAAGCTGCTCAGGGCATGTAGTACCCACACCCTTACTCTTAGTGTCCTTGATGCTGTCATTGCACCATGAATCAATCCCAGTGTCACACACTCTAGATTCAGCGACCTGTGTAAAAGCCCTACATGACTAAGGTTTGGGAAAACATCCAGACATAGCTATAACAAACTATACCCTTTCTGTTTCTCTGCCGTGTTATAATGTACTAAGAGGCAGGAAGTGAAGTCCACCAGACAGAGTGGCAATGATTTCAGGTTTTCCAGCCACCAGACTAATAAGCTAAATTAATTGCTTTTATTCATAAAGTCACTGACCTCAGATAATTTTCTGTAACAACACAAAACGAGGTGACAATTTTGGGGAAAATTTGCAAAAGAAATAATTGCAGATTTGTGGCCTTCATCCTAAAAAGGTGTCTTACCATAAAAATAAAGAAACACAATTTTTTAAAGAAAGTTTTTTGATGGTCCAAATTTTTCATATACTTTTTAAACAGTGTTTCCAATAAGCATCTTACTAGAAAAAAGTCATTTTCACCTAACATTTACATTTTCATGAGTCTCTAACTTATTTCCTACAACACCAAAACATTTAGTGAAACCATTTCTCTACTCTAAGGACATAACTATATAGTTGTTTAGTTATCAGCTAGGAAGTTTGTGTGCATAGTAGAAACCAGTTGCATCAGTCAAGTGATTGTTATCATTTTTAAGTAATTACAGGTGAAAGAATCTTATTCTTAATGAAGTCTAATTTTGGTTATTAAAATATAAAAATAGTTATCTCTGCCTATTAAATGTTCCTTAGAATACAATGATAGTAACCAAAAACTGTGTTCTTAGGGACTTTTGTTGCTTGTCTTGGGATTTGCCTCTTCTGAGCTTTACCTTTTTAAGTGCAAATTTAATCATTTTGTACAAGTTTCTGCTAAAGTGATCGTCCTAACTGCATTTTTAGTACCATATTGCAGAAATTATAACATGTGAACTCCTGATACGTTTGGGAACTGACGTGGTTATAATAAAGCCCAATGTTTAAAATGCAGCAATATATTTTCAAATTACTGTTTAATCCTTCTATTTCATCATAAAATATAGTTGAACAATCTGAAATAATTAGGCCTTGACAAATAATAATACTGTACATACTTACAGGCTAGCTCATCCAGTCTTCTTCAGATTGTCTGCCCCAGTGTCAAGTCCATAAGCCAAATATTACCAGTTGCAATAACCTGAAGATGTCTTAAAAATTTACAAGAATTCTTTCACAATTGTTTTTAATCCTTTCTCCCCATGAAATTTTAATGCCATGGATATACTTATACAGTGCTTATTTATATTTACCAATCCTTAAGAGGACTACAAACTACAATAATACATAAAATTGTTTTCACCTCCTCACCAAAGAACAATTTCTGTCTCTAGGAATATTATGTCCATGTTGAGGATGGATATAATGTACTGGGAAGTCATTGAAGAACAGCACAGGAGGTGCCAGGGTCCTAGTTAGATTACTATACAAAAGCAAAATAAATCATATTTATTGAGTCATTATATATTTAGGATCTCACATTATGTAACACTTTAGTCTGTCCTTAGGGATACAAATAACTTAGAATCTTCTTGTATAAAACGCTTTAAATGTTTTGCCTGCTTGGCTTGAGAATCCATCAGGCAAAATGAATAACAAATTTTAGTGACCCCATTATATAAAATAAAAGATAATTAATTTCTCCAGATAATACCATAGTGATCCATTGATTATATTTGCCCAAAAAAGAATGGTTTGTCATAATGTCATCATATTGTAAGTTTAGCCTTTCAAACATATATCTCCCTTCAAATCAAACATAAATGTTAGGAGGGTTGGAGTGTGTGAGGAGCAAAGTCATTAACTGTATCCCTCCTTTTCATTACATGAATTTACTCCTCATAGATTTCTCTATAACTTATTCTTCATCATTTCATAGCATATTCAAAGGTCAACTATTTCTTTCTTTAAACACATAATGAACACAGTAAAAAAACAGAGTCCACTTTTGCGTTTTCAAGGATTCTAATATTCATTGGCTTGGGAATAGAGTCAATTAAGAGCTTTAGTTAAACTAAAGAAGTTTAAAACAATTTGATCATAATTATTATTTGATAAGTTAAATTAGATGATATAAACATGATGGATAATACTTGAATACAAGTTGCACACAGATATATTTATTAGGGTATAAAACACTACATATTAATTTTTATTCTTTTTGACAATTAAAATAATCTGTCACTGGCGTTTTTATCCAGGTATCTTAATTTTTCAGATATATAGTAAACAGAAAGTTCAAATTATTATTGTCAAATAGTGATACTTTAGTTCATTGGTCTAACTGAAGCACAGGAATAACCTATTTCCCAATGTATCTACTCAGTCTTCCTGGTGTCAAATGAACATACTTATCTCAATAGTATGTGCTACTAAAGAGAACAAAAGGTTTTTTTTTTTGATTTTTTGTTTCTTGGGTGTGTGTGTGTGTGTGTGTGTGTGTGTGTGTGTGTCTGTGTGTGTGTGAGTTTAAAGGAAATGTTTTTTGGGGGTGGAGCTGGCAAAGCATGTGGTGCAGGGGCTCGAACAGCTGTCCCTGAGCACTTGCCTAAGCTTGCTTAAGCAGGTGCTTTTGTCCACTGGTCTATCTCACAGGCCCTAGAATACAGTTATTGAAAAAAATAATTCTTTCATTTATGCAAAAGTGATATAAAAATTAAACTTGAATATAAATTTAAAAATTGAAAAGTTGGGGCTGGTGAGATAGCTCAGCAGTCTTCTTAGACAAGCTTAGGCATACACAGGGGATGGTGGTTCGATCATCAACACCACATGCTGTGCCAGCCCTGCCCTCAGGGTGGGCTGAGCTGACCAAAAGGAAAATAATTAAAAAGCTTTTTTGTTTTCTTTTTTTGGCAGAAGTGGGGATTGAACTCAGGCCCTTGCGCTTGCCAGGGGAGTGCTTATTCTACTCAGCCATCTCCCTGGCCCCTAAAAAGTTTTTATTTTAATTAAAATTAAACATAAATAAACAACAATGAATAATTTACATATTTTGAAGGAAATGGCTATAACCCTAAAAATGTTAAATCTACCTTAAACTTGAGTGTGTTTGCATTATTCAGATATAAAGAACCAACTGTATTAACCATGTCTCTGAATAACAGATGTGATATAGAATTATCAGAAAACTGAATTATTCTGTAGCAGTTGAGACAAAATAAAAAATTTAACTAAACCACTGGTCCACTTGAAACACTGTGTGCATCTGTGTGTAGCTGTCATTGTGATCTTGCCTTTGATAGAGGTTTCTTCACAGTTCTATTTATTTTTAGCAAATTTTCTGACACCGTCTCCCTATATAATCACAGAGCCATCTATGGTATATAGAAAACTAAAGAATCTTAGGCAAATCAGACCTAAAGTACTGGTTGCTGGTGAGTTTAAAGGAAATGTTTTTTGAGCAGTACAATTTTTAGTAGATACTCATATATTTTTGTCAATTATAAAAGACGGCTCACTTGCTGGTTTTGTACAGAATAATACAGTAATTTCCAAGCAGAGATACAACAGAAAACCAGAGTCTATGGCATGAGCAACTCAACGCATCCGGTATCTCAGCCCTTCCCCTCCCTAGCTTGGCATTTCTGTAGACTCCGATCTGCATACCTACATACTCCATCCCAGCATGTGGGCTGTTCAGCTATCACAACTTCACCATAGGTCATTCACTGAATTGTTTTTCATGTGACATTCACAGCCAATGGCTTACCATGTATTAAAATATGATGTAAAAACTCAGCAGTATTTGTCTCTGTATTATCCTAACAACATCTGTAATAAAGATGACCTATAAATATCTGTATATTATATGTAAGTAATTTTGAATCAAAGTATCTGAAACTTTTACAGTTTGCATTTCTTTTGCTTTTCTTATAGATCTGCTCATTAAGTTCTATGTAATTATCAACATTTAGTCCAGAAGCTTTTCTGAAAGTGGAGTAAAAATAATTTTTGCTCTTTTTTTTTTTAATTTTAGGGAAGGGTCTATAGGGTGTTCAGGGTCTCACTAATAGATTGGATTCGTAGTGATCCGCTTGTTTACAGCCTCTCAAGAGCGGGGATTACAGGCACATGCCACTACGCCCAGTCTCAATAGCTGTCTCAGCACACTCCAGAGGTGGGGCTGGCACAGCAGGCCCAGGGATCAAACCTCCAGCCCCTGCACCTGCTTGCAGGTGCTTTAATCTGCTAAGCTATTTGGCCTGCCCTGATTGCCGAAATTTTTAAACAAATTTGCGATGAAAAAATTAAAATTCCAATTTAAATATACGTTGAAAGGCTTAGCTGGTTCAGTCGTCTTGTTCCAACCCCATGGAAAAGGAAAGTATCCCTAGAGGCCCACAGCAGGGACTGTCCTAAAGCTGCTTTCCTTCCCCTGTAAAGCTGATGCAGAGGCAGTCTATTGGAAAACCCAGTGCTTTTGTAAAGTGGAAAACTCAGTTGAACGATAAAAATACTCCATTTCAGGTAGAAATCTCTGTAGACAGCCTTTCAAAGTGGAAGCTTTTCTCTTAGGAAACACTGAAGGGTGAAATTAAGGCCTTCTGTCCTTGACACCCCTGCTGAGTGGAATTCGAAGAGACATCGCTAGGGCCATCTTTATTTTTGTTGGAATTATCAAGGTTTCTGCTGCAATGAACTAAAATTAATACTGAGTTTTAAGCATCTTGTCAATGTCTTCCTGAAGTGTGAAAAACACTAACTTTACTTGTAATGCTTTAAAATGTTTTTGATTGAAATAATAACTCAGCAAGCACAAATACCTATTCTTCAAGTTGATTGTTTTTTGTTGCTTCTCATTATCAATATCTACACAAACAGTTATGTTTGTGTCTAGTTGTCCCCCCAAAGCTGCATGCACTCATGGGGCAGCTTCTAGAGCTTGTGATTAATTTTTTTTTTTAACAGGAGATTGAACTCAGGCCCTTGCACTTGTCAGGGAAGCACTTATTCTACTGAGCCATCTCCCTGGCCCTGTGATTAATTCTTGATTCAGTGCTGGGATGACATGTGTGAGTGCTATACTGCTCTGGGGCTGATAATCTGCATACAAATGTAAGAAGGCAGACTTGCTAGCTTCCTCAGCTGCTGTCCCTACCTTTACTCTTTGCTGCCTTCCACCACCATGAACTGCTGCCCTCATCCATATGCCCCTCTGCCTTTCAGACAGCTGAGTATGGACTGAAACTTTCACTCACTGTGAGTTAAATGAACTTTTCCTTTCTTCATTTTGGGTGTTGTGTATTTTCTCCCAGCAATGAGAGAAAAGTAACTGAGATAAACACCTACCTGTTCTGCTATGTTACCATGGCCTTCATTCCATCTCTCTCATAAACTTCTCCAGCACTTCACTTACTATTGAATTTACACACAAAATTCATTATTTAACTCTTTCATTGCTCTATAATAAACTGTCTTTCCCCTTTATCTCACATCCACCTGCTCAGAAAGCATCAGCATATTAGTCACTTCCTATGGTGGGGACAAAATACCTGATACCCACAATTTAAAAGTGCAGGGATTTATTCTGGCTCAGATATCAGAGGTTTTGGTCCACGAGAAGCTAGGTCCAAGGCAAAATGGTATTAGGGAGGGACAAGGGAAGCCATCCTAGTCAACCAATGGCATCCAGGAAGCAGAGAACAAAAGCAGGAGCCAAAGTCAGAATATGCAGTCCAGTGTCTGCCCCTTCCAGCCAGCCACATCCTTGTGCAGCACACTGAGGTGTGAATTCCTCAAATGATTAATCAACTGTTGAAGGTAGTGGCCCCATACACCAGTTTCTTTCCAAATTCCCACTCTGAACACATGAGATTTGGGGTCACATTTTAGATCTCATATACAATACACTTTTTCTACTTATAGCATTAAAATTTTCAAGTATCACCAATTTATATTTTTAAAAAGTAACTACCAAGGCATGTAACTAGCAATATAGTTTCTATTTTAAATATCTTACAGTCTATCAGTTTATAATATTTTCTTCACTTTCCACTGCAAGCTGTCCTTATTCCATTGAAATCTAAAGAATACACTTTTATTCTTCATTTTAGCTCCAAATGGCATCTAGCAAATATGCGCACTTTGTATTCCTAGAATTTTCTTTTTTCAAGTAAACTTATCTTCCTATTTGTCCTCAAACAAGCCTTTTGGCCCTCCTCTTCCACTTTGTGACGTTGTCTACCTTCTCTGTCAAGTGTCTTTCATCTTCCTGTCAGGTTATCACCTGTGTTTCCAAGATTCTAAAATCTGCCCTTGCCCTCCAGACACTATTTCCAATGTCCAGTCATAATACTCAATACTGTAGCTTAAGAACTATTATATGAAGCCCTAGAGATGCGCCATCCTCAAAGCTAAACATTCTCACTGACTTATTTCAACTAATCACCCATCCTCCATGCCCTGAAAAGTAGATAGAATTCTCATCACCACAGATGTAGAAACTGATGCGTGGATAAAACTTGTGCCTGAAGCAACAGAGTCAACAGGTAGCATGAGTTAGAATTCAGACCAAATCCTAAGTTTGCATTCCTTTTACTTCACTATCAACTTGTTGTCTAAAACATAGATACTATATGCTTCAGATCAAAACCCTTCTGGATGCAATCTGATGAATTTCTCCATTCTCACCCAATAAATACATCTTCTTCTAAAAACCAGATTGTATTTCTACTTCACATCACCTTATTTGTCTCTCATTCACAGAGCCAACTTTCTCTCATTTTTCTCTCTAAATATTTCTTTTCATTCCTTTATCTTCAATTGTATAAGTCTCCTCTTTTCCAGTGCCCTGTAGGATATATTCAGATATCTTTTTCTTGTCCACTACTGTATCCCCAGGGGTGGGGAAAATATTAGGCTCTATTTGACATTCAAAGACCTTCAGGCAGCTGTAGTAAATAAAAGCACTGCATCCTAGGATTCCCCTTTATCTCACTTCTCAGAAAGCATCAATATATTAGTCACTTGCTGTGGCTGGGACAAAATACCCGATACCCACAATTTAAAAGTGCAGGGATTTATTGATGTTCAAAGCTATAAACTACTCATCAATGCCAACTCTGAGAATTATCTGGTTATTCAGGTAAGGAAGGTTCTCCCTAGGAGGTTATTGTTCATTTATTGAATGAAGTGCATGGCATACTTGAAGATTAGAGGAATAAGTGCTTAAATAATTGAATGAAACCACTTTTGCTTGCATGCTGATCACTATCAATATGTTGTATGCATGGACTTGTTTTATCTCTACAGTATTGTTATGAAGACTTTAAGCAGGGATTGGTGATGAGACTGTTAAGATTCTACAGGCAGCACCCTCTGACTCTGAAGGTTGTGCTTTCTGCTACTTAGACTTCTTTCTGCTTGCATAGTAGCTCAATCTGCCTCAGCCTTCTAAGGAACTACGGATTTCAGGTATATGCTGGCATGCTTGGCTTTTATTTATTTGAAAAACTCATATTTTTAGGTAGTATAAATAATTGAAACTTTAAAAGTATTAATTTTTGTTCATTTATTATATGAGCTTTACACATGTCACAGGTTAAGGATTATTGTCTGATTTGTAAAAATTTTTAAGTGTATATTAATATTAAACTTTTTGCTAATGTATTTATGACTGCTTTTCTATCTTTTTTCAAAGTAATTATTTATAAACTTTTATTTTTACCCATGACCATATGGTACTTTATTTAATAAATGTACCTCATAAAGAAAAATGAAAAAAATTAAATTTGAATGATCCTATAATGAAAATCACTTCAAAAGTGAAATTCCGCTTCAAAAATAAGTTAAAAGGAGAAAAATTATGACACAACCATATCTATTAGAGAATCAAAAATCTAATAATAAAACTTACAAAAACAATACTAACATATTCACTTTGGAAATATTTAAATATCATTGATACTCATGATTTTAATTTATGAAGTAACACTCAGACATCTCAGCTTCAAATTAAATGTACAATCACATCCATTATAATGACTTCTGAAAAAGAATTAAATTCTATTTACTGCCTACCTACTTTAAGAAATATTCTAAAATTTCGAGTGATATAAAAAAGCAGGCAAGGGGAAAAACGCTAATGGAAAATTTCATTCTTAACTTGTACTAATGGATGTCTCATAAATTATTAGAAGTATCTGATTTCATAATATCATTCCTTGTTACTTCAGACATGAAACATTTTTAAGAGTAGAAGCAAGTAATTAATTTAAAATAGTAAATATTAAGACTGCATTTGATTAAATGGTTTAAAGAACTTCAATGTATTTATGTTTTCTCTTACTTTGATTTTCAGTTTGAGTTTTGAATGTTTTATAACTTTTTAATCTATATTATTTCAGCTATTATTAAAATATCCAGTACTTTAAGAAAAATTGGGAAACATTCCTGGACCACTTTTCTCACTGAATGTTATCAAAAACCATCAACTACCTGTACTGGCTTTCTTTATTTTTGTCTTGATTCTGATTTTAACAATATTTTGCTACATCTGTAGTAACTATGAGATAACACTAATTAAACACGAGAATGTAATGTAAATGAACACTTTTTTTCTTGAATAGTAGGTACTCATAAAGTAAGGCATAAAAATGTGTTAATGTTATGAGAAGGTTTTGTGGTCAAGGGCATCACAAATGTAGATGGAGACCAAAAAGTTAAATTCAAATTTCTTACCTGGTGCTCTATTTTCTCATTTGAAGAAATCCTCACCCTGTGGTGAAGATGTGACTAGGACAGAAAAGTAATAAAATAAAATCATGGATGAGTATATAGCTGAGCAGCACCACACCTGCCTGGTAAGAACAAGGTCCTGAGTTTGATTCCTGGTAGGAGAGAGAGAGAGACAGGGAGAGAGAGAGAGAGAGAGAGAGAGAGAGAGAGGAGAGAAAGAGAAACAGAGAGAAAGAGAGACAGAGAGACACAGAAAGAAAGAGAGCAGAGAGACAGAGACAGAGACAGACAGAGAGACAGAGACTGACAGAGAGAGACAGAGAAAGAGAAAGAAAAAGAAAAAGAAAAAGAGAAAGAGAAAGAGGAAGAGGAAGAGGAAGAGGAAGAGGAAGAGGAAGAGAAAGAGAGAGAATCAGCAGACTAAGGTGCTTGCTTAGTCAGGCTCAGTGACTGGGGTTCAATCATTGGATTGCTATCAAGCCCCACCTCCAGGGCATGCTGAGATGGCAAGGGAGAATGGGCATGGTGGTACACACCTGTAATTCCAGTACTTGTGGTGCTGAAAATAGGAGAATCAGTATGAGTCTGATTTGTATGAGACCCTGTAGACCTTGTACTAAGTAGAGAGAGAGAGAGAGAGAGAGAAAGAAAGAAAGAAAAAAGAAAGAAAGAAAGAAAGAAAGAAAGAAAGAAAGAAAGAAAGAAAGAAAGAAAGAAAGAAAAATGAGGGAAAGAGAGAAAGAAAGAGACAGAGAGAGATGGACTTCCCATTTGGGACTGTGGTGATTCTCAGCCCTGGTTTACACTAGAACCACATGGAGAGGGAGAGTCCTTAAAGACTACAGGTATCGCTCTATTAGGTCAGATAGACTATCTGAGAGATGATACCTCACTATTTATTAATAATCCCTCCAAGATGAATAAAATAACATTTTTAGAGATACTATGGATGACAATCGTACAGAAATATATAATAAAATGTTTCTCAATAAAACTTTTGAGTACATTTTTTCTTCCTAATTTTTCAAAGGCTCCTTTCTGTGGCTCCCAAGTTGAGGCCTCTAAATCTAGAATTGCTGAAAATGGACATTCTTATGTACCACTAAAGATTTTCCCTAACAGCTGTGGTTAGAGACTAGTGATCTGTATTTTACCAAGTTGTCTAGTTGTTCGTGAAAACTTGTGATAACTTGAGGACCACTGGACTGAGTCAGGTATTTGTACAGGTCAGCCTAATTAAGAAGGATCAAGAGGCTAGCTCATTTCATCTGTTCTACACCAGAGCCTAACCTGGCATAGGCTTGTAAGACATGGTAGTAGAGTCAAAGTAAGAGAACAGGAAGAAGGGGGGGGGGGCAGCGGTACAGCTTAGTGGACTAAGCGCTTGTTTAGATAAGCGCAGGGGCCAGGGTTCGATGCCTGGCTCTGCATGCCATACCAGTCCCGCTTGCAGGCACGCTGAACTGATGATGGAGTCTGGGCCTGGTGGCATGCATCTGTAATCCCAGCACTAGGGAGGCAGAAATCAGGAGGATCACTATGAGTCTGGGCTGTGTAGTGAGACCCTGAACAAAAAAAAAAAAAAAAAAAAGGTGAGAGAACAGGGCTGGGCCCTGAGAATGAGCCTTATTAGGTCTGCATGTGTCCCTCTTATGAAGATTCTCGTCCCAATTTGAAAAGCTGTACATCCAGGTGTTTTGATGCTGCCTTTTTCTGACATTTCTAACCATATATGAACGCACATGGCATGTAATGGAAAAGAGTGAGAAAAAAAGAACAGAAATGGAGAGATCTCAGTTTTGCAGGGAAAAAAAAAGAGGGAGAGCAGAGGGGCTGGGACAGTACCATAGAATCAACATTTTGAGACAGATTTGAGGAAAATAAGCAGCTCAGTAATTTCACACCCAGAAGAGTTTCTTGGTAGATAGCAATGCATCCTGGAGCAAGAAACATGAAAAGAAACAAGCACTTTACAGGGACAGCTCTAGGACAAATAGCCACTTTGCTGAAAACATTCCATGAAGATCTACACGTTCAGTATCATGAGTCCGTCCACTGCGAATGTCAGCTAACTGTGTCCAGAGCGCAGTAGCATTCTGTTGGTGGCCAGTCACATTTGCTATTGTTTTGTAGGTGCTATAAACACAACCAGCTTAATGCAGCTCTGTTACCAAGGTCGTTTCTAGCACTTCAATTTCCAGCTCAAAGGATGGCAATACAATTCAGGCAACCCTGGTTTTCATTGTATAGTGCAAACCTGCACTTGAATGTAGGCCGCTTTACTTATTGACTGTTACCTAACCTTAAAGCATTTATGGCTTCTCATCTATGTCACGGGGAAGATAAAAATACCTCTTTTACTCTCTTTGATCCCTTGTTGTATCGTACCTAACAGAAGGCATTAATATACTATGTCTTCAGTAGAGGATATATTTTCTTATTAAATAATGACTTATTTAATATTTATAAAAATTTTTACTTAATAAAATAATTATTTTAGCATCATATACCTTACATAACTTCCATAGATATTTTGTTACAGAGACACCTAAATGTATATTTTTTGGATTTTTGTGCATCCCGATTTCTTTAATGCACAATAAATATTCATTTTATGCACACTTTTCATGTACATATGTTTTATGTACAAAAATTATCATAGTAGTTCACTAAATTGTTGTGTGATTACCTAAGTGTTTATTAAAATGGTACAGAATAAAGGAGGCAAAAAGAAAATAAAATACATGGGTGCATAAGTGGGTGCATTTTAATTTAATAGTGACTTCATTTTTATTTACTTGGAGTAGAAACCAGTATAGCATAGCGATGGAACATGAGACTATGAAGCACGTAGAATTTTTGAATTTAACGCACTATTTGGTGATTGCAAATCATCATCAGAGATTGAAAGACAGTAGTGTCAGCATTGAGAAAGTCACTAAACTGAGTCTCAAAATATTTGCAAAAGATGAATGCAATATTATTTATACCTTAGTTTTTACTCTAAGACAGACTTGCACTGGCCAATATAAGCAATTCATGCATAGCAGATGTTGAGTTAATAAACTCTCCCAAATGGAAAAACATCAATGGAAATCAGTGGAACCTTTTTGTGTTCCAGACCCATGCACACTGATTCAGTTGGGCAAAGCTCTGAGTGCAGGGGAGGAACTGGTTTAAAGCCCTTGACAACATGGCCATGAAGGAACAGACCATGACAGCAGTAACCCAAGCACCCAGGAAAGCACCCCTGAGACTTAGAAGGTACAATAAGAGAAAAATGATTAATTTTAACCATGATAGTTAGAAAAACAACTGCTTGTTTTCCTGAGCACAGCTGCAGCTCCAGAGATTGTCTTCCCATCTTCCGTGTGTGGACATGGTTTTGCCTGCTTTTCCTGATGCGGTCTACCCCCTGTCATGAGTGCAGACTACATGCATCCATGCACAAACATGTGGTGGACAGCCGTGCTTTGTTCAGGTTGATACAAATTAGTGTGCTTCTTCAGGCCCCTAGCAGACCTTAGGTACTGAAAACACCACTATCCAGTGTTATTGTTCATATGGCTTAACTAAACGTGCAATACTTAGGCAACATAATTAATAATAACGTATTTTTTTCTTGTGGATAGATTAATACTGGACAGGTAGAATGATACAGAAAGAATGTACATGCTCATCTGAAATAAAACCTGCTATTTCCTTCTGAGAATTATTCAGTAGGCTGTGGATGAAATCCTGGTCTAGCCACATCTTGCTGACTGATTTTCTGTTAATAATTCTTTGTCATCCATCTCTTCCATTCATTTCACCACTAAATCCCCAGGCTGTACTTGTGTTTTTCACTACTAAATCCTCAACCTATAGCTCATAGTACAAATGTAATAAGTTATTAACCAAGGAAGCTAGGAACTTCTCATACTTTGTATAGAATAAAAAGCATGATATTAATATCTTTAAAAAATAATAGCATGAATCAAGTCTGATTTATACAGACTTAGGGAGTTAGCCCCAACCACTAAAGGCACAGCAAAGCTAAGTTGTAGAGTTACGCTAGTGGATTATCAGTTGCTCTTGTTGCCAGCATATGAGAGCCATTGGTTTAATGGTACGATTTTTTTTTTTCTCTCTACAGTTCTGGAGGTCAGAAGTCAGACATAGATCTTATTTTCTCGAACTGTATTTTTCCCCATTGATTCTATGGGATATTTGCTTTCTTTCTCATTCAGACTGTTGGCAGAAATTATTCCCTGGTGTTTTTAGGACTAAAGCCAATATTATTTTGCTGGCTGACTTCTGCAAGTCTTTCTCAGCTTTCACAAGCTGTCTGAAATGCATAGTGCATGGCACATTTCCTTCCTCATCAAAATCAGTAAACAACTTCAAAGACTTTTGACTCCTTATTCTTTAAAGCTCCAAACAATGTTTCTGCCTTATCATTCCTCTTTTAATTAATCATGTATCTCTATATTGCTAATGTAGGATAATTTGCTCATTTATTTATTCTTGTAGTGCTGTACGTTGATGCCAAGGCCTTGAAAATGCTAGGCAGACACTTGATCAATGAGTAATACCCCATACTGAGATCTCTAATAATATCAGCTGCTTAGCAACCTCAAGTAGCCCCTGAAAAATTCCTTGGCATATAAAGTCACATGCTCATCATTTCTAGGCACTGAGGAGTGAAAGAATTTGAATGCTGTTATTTTATGCATCATAGAAAGAACCATACAAAAATTTTAGCATCTACCATTAATATATAGCACCAAGGTATAACAGGTTGGAAGAGGCACTGTGGCCCTCAGAGACCCTCCATAAAATTGCTGGGAGCAAGTGGTTAGTTGCGTAGTTTAAAAGGTCAAGGTCACCGCAGCATGACTCCATTAGGATCTCTCAATTTCTGGGTGATGGCATTTCTGTCCACCCACCATACTCTCCTTGCGTTTAGAGCCATTCCTGGTCTATACATCACTGCTTGTGACCTAGGGCAAAGGAAACTGGCCCTGTTATCCTGTTGTCTTTGCTTTTCACTACTCTATAATAATCCTGCTATGGTCCATTGACTTTTATTGTCTATCTTCAGCACAGATGCAGTGGTGACAAACTAATTTCTTACTTGCTTCCTCATGGCAATGGATTGAAATATGTACACTCAAAGATATTTTCAAATCTAGTATCACTAACCATAAAGGCATTATTATTTGGGAATAAAGTCTGTATGGATATAATTCAATGGAGGATTTCATGGTGAGATCATCTTGGATTTATGAGGAACCATGAGTTCAATGATTAATGACCTCATAGGTCATACTTCATAAGCCAGAAAAAGAGAAGAACGTGTGGAGATGAAGACAAAGACTCTAAGTATGTTTCCATAAGTTAAGGAATTGCAGGATCCACAGAAAGATGAAAAGATAAGGAAGGAGTCTTTCTCACAGGACAGTTACGTTTATAGAATCCCTGCCGATCTCAGTGTAATCATGACAGCAGCAGAGGAAGATTTCTATGGACAATAAAATGCTACTTCTGAAATTTCACATTTCAATAATTAATCTCTGAAACACATCTAGTAAAATTTATGAAAAAAATCAATGTTTTTTTCTCAGTATTGATAAAAGTAGGTAATAAATAAGAAGTATAAATTTATATTTCTTAGGTATTGCCTCATAAGAGCCTGGATTTCTAGAAATGTGATCAGCAAAAAAAAAAAAAAAAAAAAAAGTTTTGATCTCTCTTCTATTACAGATTTTCCTTTTAAATATGTACATATATGTTAAATTATAATACAGTTTATTATCATTTTAAATATAGCAACTAGTACTTAGGGAATTTAGTATTATAACATTCTTAGATAATTAAGTATAGTTTATTTCAGAGACTGCTTCTCTCCAAAATAAGAGTAGGACTCTAAAATAGGTGTATACTAATTTTCCTGAACACAGATGTGAAAAAAAATCTGTATTTTTTATGTATGATAAACCATACATGTGTATGTAGATAAAATCATGCCTTTCCCCTTCTTTTCTTTTATACAGAGAACATACCTGATGCCTGAAAGCTAAATAGCATTTGTTTACCCTACTAATGATTAGCAAGATTAGAATTCAATTTCCTATTTTCTCTTTTTATTTATTTGTGTGTGTGTGTGTGTGTGTGGCCAGCTCAGCCCACCAGGGGGCGGGGCTGGCTGACATGTGGTGCTGGGGGATTGTACCGCGGCCCCTGTGTTTTGCCAAGTTTGTTCTAAGTAGGTGCTTTAGACCACTGAGCCATCTCACCAGCCCCTATTTTCTCTTGAAACAAAGAAACTTATGTTTTAATCACCAAACTCTATTTTCCTTTAAAAACTCCATATTTTTCCAGAAACTTCAGAACTTGGAAGGTGGAGGCAGGACAATTGCTGTGCATTCGAGACTAGCCCGAAGGGCCAATGAGATAGCTCAGCAGACTAAGCCTGTTTTGGCAAATGTAGGGACCAGGGTTCAATTCCCAGTCCCACATGCTGCACGGGCCCCACCGCTGGGGCACACTTCCAGAAATACATAAAATGAAAAAAAAAAAAAAAAAGGACATTCTCCTCAGTCAGAAGCAGGAGGATAAAAATAAAAATAAAAATAAAAATAAATAAAAAAATAAAAAAAGAAGCAGGAGGATGAGCCCAGCGTGGACTCAGGCCCTAGTTCCATCTGGATGGAAGCGGCAGCAGCAGCAACAGTGACTCCTGAGGAAGAGAATGAAAAAGGAAAAGCGATCCTTTCTGCAGCTGATGGTGTTATTGCCTTTGGGGTGGTAATGTTTCTGGAAGAACCTCGACTGCCCAGGGACTTTCAGACCCTGCTGCTCCTAATCTTTAGTCCTCTCCTGATCACTTTAGAACTAGGATTGCCAGGGACCTGGATGCACTGAAAGCACATGTACCCAGGAGTATGTGGGCCCATCTGATAACACTCCTGAATAGGGCTCCATTCTGGTGTCAAACGTTGACAATGTGAGGACTTTCTAATTAAAACCATTGCTAAACGGGTCAAGGTATGGCTTTTAAACTTCGATTCAAATAGCATATTTTAAAATATCTCTTGAAAACGTGAAGCCCCTGCCTTTATTTTAAGACAGTTTCTGTTGTCATTGAGAATAAATGAACACATGTCGGAAGTAAGATTCTCATCACCCCTTATCAAAATGCTGGAGCCCGGGAGGCTGAATCAACCGCTGTTGATTTCTTTTCTCCTAGTTCTGGAGCTTGACAGCCCACGATTACGGTGTTGGCAGGAGTGGATTGGTTTCTTCGGAGGATGCTCCCCTTGGTTTCTAGAGAGCACCTTGCCCTTCTTCTCGTGGCCTTTGCCCTGAAGTGTATTATGGGTATTCCCTTGCACATCCAAATTCGTTCTTAGAAGACATCCCTTAGATTGGAGTAGAGCCACTCTGAGCCTCAGTTTGCCTGAGGAATCTCAGTTACCTGTCTCTGAGTCAGCCACGGTCTGTGATATCTGGAGTGGAGGGTTCAACAGGTGAATCTGTGGACAGGCAGCATTCAGACCATGACATTTTATTTTATTTCTAACCATTCTATTTTAGGCTGTGCTGTTAATAGGTGATCAAGGACAGCTCAAACAGTCATAATCAAAGAATTCATGTCAGAGTAGGATCCTGCAAGTCACATGATCAAAAGTCTGAACTTTTCTTCTGCAAACACCCCTCTGATGTTCCAGGTACTGGCTTTGTGGTACTGCTCATTAAAGCCAAGTTTGGAATGCATCGTGGAAGGCTTACAGCACAACTTTATTCATTGGATGTGTTCACTAAATCTCATCTGAACTTCCATAGCCATAAAATATTCCTGACTTTTCTCCCATCACTTCTGTTATTTGCTGCAACAGACTTTCTCGTTGTTTGCATTGTGACATATACTTGTAAATTGTGGAGAAACACAGTGTACATAAGGTTCCACAAGTCTCAATACTGTTTAAAATGGAAGCCTGTGAACGTGAAAAATACCAAAGTGAAAGTAATACCATTTATTTGCCTACCTGGACTTGAATTTTATCCTCAGTATATTTTTATTTATTCAGCCTTAAAGCTAGAGATTTTGGCATCATTTTCCACAGATCTTTCTTGTAGCCAAGTCTGTCTGTCTCTCTATCTACAATCTCTCATCATCTGTATCTCTGTCTGTCTGCCTGCCTGTCTCTATCTATCTATTTATCTATCATCTATCCTATATCTATGTATCCCCTATCTATGTCTTACAGATCATTTTCTATGTGCTCACTACCACCTCTATGTAATCCACTCCTCCATGATTTCACTCCAGGGTGTTGCTTACCATGGAGGAATCTTGATCTTTCTCCATTTAATTTGAATTCTCTTCCAGTCTAGCTCTCATACCTCTTTACCCCTCCATTTCCTACATTGTCACTTTCATTCTGTTCCCTAATTTTCAGTGTGGGCTCTAGAGTAGCTCTCATGAGCAACTGTAACAAAGTATAAAACCTTAGACTCTTGGCAGGTAAGATATTTAAGCCTAACGTCATATCACATCCTATTGGAGTGACAGAAAAAACTTTCAAGTTTGCATTTCTTTTGTTAGTTTATATGGCTGTTTTACTTTTTTTCTATTGGCCTAAAATTGTTCATGGCTTTATTGTAACCAGGTAGAAATTCTAAATGTCAATTTGAAATGGAAGAATTTGCAGATCTGTCATATTTTTTTAGGTCATAAACATGTTATCAAAAATACTCACCTCATAAATTATAAATAGAAGGAGATTATTTAGAGAAATCAAAAACCAAACTGCATGAGAAATGCTTCAAAGACTCAACAACTTGGATGTCATTTTTTTGAAAAGGTTTTGCACATTAAAAGAAATCACCAAAATCCGGACATGGTGGTGTACACCCTTCATCCCAGCTGCTGGGGAGGCTGAAAACAGGAGAATCACTATGAGTTTGATCTGCACAGTGAGACCCTGTAGACCCTGTACTAAATATATTTTAAGAAAGAATAACTATTCTCACAGGAACCAATAATATAATTGCTAAATGGTTTAAAGATGCCCTCAGTAAAATAATAGTGATAACAGCAACAACAACAACAACAACAACAACAACAACAACAACAACAACAAAAAGACCAACCTGAACTGTATTGTGATAATCTGTTTCCAAAATAAAAGCTTCACACTTTGAAATATATGTCTTCAGTTACTTCTGAAACTGTTTGGCTGGGCAGGCAATATAGACTTATTTCAAGTGTTTCTTAAACAAAAAAGGAAATTTGCTGAAATAGATGACTGAAAGTCAACTAAGGCAATGCATAATTATGAAGTTCATTCTGCCTCCTGCTCAGGTCTCATGACTGGCTTCAGCTCTTCCTCATTTAGGGCCAACTTACAGTAGGACAACTTCCACAGTACCAAATACACAAATTCTAAAAATTTCCAATCTTTATAAGATAATGTATTTCTCTTAAAATTCTAACTGTATAATATTCAAATAATGGAACTTAACCAAAAAAAAAGGGATACAGATGAATGTCCATTTTGTATCTGTGTATTCAAAATGGTTGGGATGGACATATAGTTACATTCTCTTAATGAATAGAGTGATTTCTTCTAATGGTGTTTGCAGATAAGATATCATGTCCGCATCTTGTACAGCAATTAACCACTAGGAAGAAGGTATGCAATGCGTTAATTATTGAAACTGTCCTACCAGTTTGATTTGAAACTGTCTCACTACTATTTGTTTATCAATAAAATTATGGGGAAAAAGATAGGATAGATATATAGTTACATTCTTTTAATGAATAGAGGGATTTGTTTTAATAGTGCTTGTAAATAGGATATCATGTCTGCATCTTGCACAGCAAATAACCACTAGGAAGACTGTATGCAATGTGTTAATTATTGAAGCTGTCCTACCAATTTGATTTGAAACTGTCTTATTTCTACTTGTCTCTCAATAAAATTATGGAAAAAAATTCTAACTGTAATCACACTGCATTGCTTGCAAAGTGGTTACTTGAAGATACTAGAATATATATTCCTAAAATTGAATGTTTGATTGACCCAATCTCCACCCTGATGTAGGGCCCGGGTGTGGGACGTGGCCTGAAATTTTAGAATGGAGTGCATGTCCGTGCTTAACTATAGGACGTGGCCTGAAATTTTAGAATGGAGTGCATGTCCGTGCTATAGAATCAATGCATGTTGAAGTAGAAACTACTTTTAAATAAAATGAGACAAAGACACAAAGCAAAGAATAGCCATTCCCCCAGTGTGAAGTGGTCAACAAGGGCTTTGCAGAAGATGCTAAAATAAATTCCAACACAATCCATTTGTGGCAGGCTTGTTGATTTAAAAAATGGAGCTCTTTTATTACAAAACACTGAGAAGAGTCTGAATTGATGAAGTATTTATTACAAGGTTGAAGAATACTCTAATCCAAATACTAATAAATTTAAACAGCAAGCAACAACAGTATCCAAAGATAAAGCTTCTCAAACAGGTCACAGCATGCCAACTCCCTTGCTACTCTCACTCAGGACAACAATGTGCTGCCCTGGAGCAGGAAGCAGACTCATTTAAGATGACTTCGGGGCACCTCCCTTCCATTCCCACAGCACAGCTGCTTCCAAAGAACCAACAGTCAGCAAATCCTGCCCAGGACTTCCCCTAATCCGAGGACTCCTATGCAGTGTGGACACCCTGGAGCTGGAGATTCCTTTCCAGTCTCTTACCTTCAAAGCCATTGCTCCTGCCCAACCCTTGAGCCACTCAAGAAAAATAAACTCAGGGGCCAGGGAGATAGCTCAGTGGAATAAGCACTAGCCTGGCAAGCAAAAGGACCTAGTTCAATCCCTGGTTCCGACAAAAAAATCACAAGTTCCAGCTTAGCCTAGCCTTTTTATTAGAAAAATGGATTGACCCTGTTGGAATAAAAAAAAAAAAAAAAAAAAAAATCTCAGAAAAGAAAACTGGTTGTTTTTGAGAAATTCAGATTTTTTCAGAGAGCTACAATTATCATTAGGACAAAGCACAAACTGTGGAACACATATATCACTATGGTATGGTGTTTACTGAAAGAAACATAAGTTTTTTTTTAAAAAAAAAGTGTTACCTATTTTGCATGGTTACATCTAGTAATCTAAACAAATACTTTGAAGACAACAATGTGCACTATCAAAAACATTGTTGAATTCCTTTCAACTTATTTTTGAAATCCTGTATCATTTCTGTTTTTATCATTTTTAAAATTCTATTTAAAATAAAAAAAGAAATAGCTACCAAAAAATGAATTATTTAAGAATAAAAACAAAGAGAAAAGAAAAAACTTGGAACAATGGAGGGGTAGGGATTGAAACACAATTTTGTTGCACCTGGAGGCCTGGATTTAGACAACTTCAGTATTTCAAAGCCCCTGTCTGATCTTTCCCTCACTTTGTTTGGATAGAGGATAAAGAGAAATATTTCATATAGCTGTGGAGCCCAGCGAGACCTAGACTTGCTGCTTCCCGGACTCCAGCTCTCTGCGTTCATGCTCTCTCCTATCCCGTGACAAGGGGCTCACCTCACGACCTTCCAGTTACACACAAGGGAGAAACTTGTCTCTATGCAGTCCACATGCAGTGGAGGCTTTTACATTATTGTTGTCCGGGTATCTGTTCTCTATCTTCTGCCCTCAACAATTATAGTCTAAATTGCCATTCTCCAGAAGGAAGCAAATATGTATTTGCATATATAAAAATCTGTTTAAAACATCCATCCATCCTTGGGGATGGGGAGATAGCTCAGCAGTCTAAACGCCTGCTTGACAACTGCAAGGACCTGGAAGGATTTTTTTTTTCTTTTGTGGGGGTGGCTCAGGCTGCCTTAAGTGCAGGTGTGGTGTGACATGTGGAGCTGGGGATTGAACCGCGGTCCTGCAAGCCTGAGTGAGTTTGCCCAGGCAGGCAATTAAACAACTGAGCTAACCGGCAAACCCCCTGGGACCTGGGTTTGATCCCTGGTACTGCATGTCATACTAGTCCCAGAACCCCAGGCACACTGTGCTGGGTATGGACACCATACGTGGTGGGGCACACCTGTAATCCCAGTGCTGGGGAGGCTGAGACAGGAGGATCACTGTGAGTCCAAGCTGTGTAGTGAGACTCTGTACCAAATAAAAGATTTAAAAATAACACAAATAAAATATCTATCCTCTCAAGTAATTATGGCATAAATATCAAAATTCTTTCTTCCAGATATTTGAAATGTACAATATATTACCATTATCTATAGTCAAGCTCATGTAAAACAGCACACCAGTATAACTGATGCGGTCACCAGAACTCA
This sequence comes from Octodon degus, assembly GCF_000260255.1. Taxonomy (NCBI): domain Eukaryota; kingdom Metazoa; phylum Chordata; class Mammalia; order Rodentia; family Octodontidae; genus Octodon; species Octodon degus. Next base: position 2,173,533 of record NW_004524865.1, read on the forward strand.
CTGATCAGCCTTTTCCTAGTCTTCTTTCCACCATGTTTCCTTAGCTAAAAACATAAATAAGTGAAAGTGAAGATGCCCTCTGAACTTACAGGAAGTTTGTAGACCTATATAAATATCATGTATATTTTTATAAAATTATGTAGTTATATATGTCTTTAGTGTCTTGTGATTTATAGGATTAAAGTTCCTTTCAAGCAGGTGCAGACACTGGGGGTTCAATCCCTGGGACTGCCATGCCCACCCTGCCCCCAGGGCATGCTAAGTAGGCAATTGAGACTGGGGCCTGTAATCCCAGCTCTTGGGAGGCTGTAAACAGGCAGATCACTATGAGTCGGATCTAGTAGTGAGACCCTGAACACCCTGTTAGACCCTTCCCTAAAATACAAAAAACAAAATAACAAAAAATCCCATACTGCCTCTTCATAGTAGAAATCTCATTTTGCCTTAATTTTAAAAAAATCTATGGTCTTCTTTTATATCAATTAATATGGAAATTGACTAAAATATTTTCCTTAAAATGAATCACATGTTATTAAGTGAAAAAGTAGATAAAACAAATCTTAAATGAAATGAAGTGAAAAAAGAATTCCTCGTACTTAGGTTAATAAGAAGGTATTTGTTGGACTGCAAAGGCTAGGCAACATTAAAACTTTTTTTTTTTTAATTTTCTGACAGTCCTTTATTATTGTAATTTTTAAACTTAAATAATTCTCTGGATAAAAGGATACACTAGGTTGTTTGGAAATTAAATAAATGAGTCCTTTGCAAGCAATTGAGGAGACCAGTCACCTAGGCAGCGTGTGTAGAGTGAGGCTGGGAAAACTTTGGACAAACGCCATTTTGGAATCAGACGCAGCCATAGAAAAGAAAGGAAAGGAGAAGGTAGAAAAGAAAGCCAAAATCCAACAAGACTGAGGAGTCACCGGAAGGAAAGGAAGAAAATATTTCTCATAAAGCTAAAAGAGTTAAGAAGAAAGTAAGGCCTTCTGAAGTTGACATGAATCCTTCTAATTCCAAAAAGGCAAAAAGCAAGAAGAGCCACCCCAGGATGAAGTTATTTCCCTTAAAACCAAAAGTACAAAAAAGCAAAAGGAGACCACTGAAGAGGAAGTTGCCTCTCCTAAAATCAAAAAAGCAATAAAATATCAGGTGCTTTCTGAAGAAGACATAGGTGCTCCTAAGCCCAAAAAGATGAAGAAAGAAAAAAACAAACAACAACAATAAAGAAACAATGGAGAAATTGGAGCAAAAAGCCCCAGACTGAAAAACAGGTTATCTCATCCTGAAGCTGATTCCAATGGTGCCACCAGTAAAGAAAATAACAGTGAGATAAAGCAGGAAATACCTGTGGAACAAAAAGAAGGCTCTTTCTCTAATTTTTCCATATCTGAAGAGACTGTGAAGCTTCTCAAAACTCGAGGGGTGACCTTCCTGTTTCCTATACAAGCTAAGACTTTTCACCATGTCTATAGTGGGAAAGACTTAACTGCACAGGTGCAGACAGGCACAGGGAAGACTTTCTCTTTTGCCATCCCTTGGGTAGAGAAACTTCAGGGACAGCTGCAAGACAGGAAGAAAGGCTGTGACCCCAGGTACTTGTTCTTGCATCTACAAGGCAAATCAAGTAAGCAGAGACTTCAGTGATATCTTGAAAAAGCTGGCAGTGGCTTGTTTTATGGTGGAATACCAGAGAGGTCAAACCGAATGAATGTACGATGGGATTGATATCCTGGGTGGGACTCCTGCTTGTATCAAAGACCACTTACAGAATAGCAAGCTGGATCTCTCCACACTCAAGCATGTTGTCCTAGATGAAGTCGGCCAGATGTTGGATATGGGTTTTTCTGATCAAGTTGAAGAGATTTTTGACTTACAAGAGAGATTCTGAAAACAATCCTCAAACTTTGCTTTTTTCTGCAACTTGTCCAAGTTGGATATTTAATGTTACTAAGAAATACATGAAATCTACGTATGAACAAATGAACCTAATTCATTAAAAAAGACTCAGAAAACAGCAATAACTGTGGAGCATCTGGCTATCAAGTGCCACTGGACTCAGAGGGCAGCAGTTATTGGAGATGTGATCCACGTACACACCAGCCATCAAGGATGCATTATTGTCTTCTGTGAGACCAAGCAAGAAGCCCGGGAGCTGTCATGCAGCCCTAAAGCAGGATGCCCAGTCATTACATGGTGACACTCCATGGAAGCAAAGAGAAATCACCTTGAAAGGTTTTAGAAATGGTGGTTTTTGGAGTTATGGTGGCAGCCAATATTGCTGCAGATGGACTAGATATCCCTGAAGTTGATTTAATTGTACAAAGCTGTCCACCAAAGGATTTAGAGTCTTACATTCATTGTTCAGAGTGGACAGGCTGAGCCAGAAGGATGGGGGTTTGTGTTTGCCTCTATCAGCACAAGGAAGAATATCAGTTAGCACAAGTAGCACAAGTAGAGTAGAAAGTGGGAATTAAATTAAAACAAATAGGAGTCCCTTCTCCAACAGAAATAATAAGAGCTTCTAGCAAAGATGCTATTAGGCTTTTGGATTCTGTGCTTCCTACTTCCATTGGCCACTTCAAGCAGTCAGCAGAGAAACTGATAGAGGAGAAGCGAGCCATGGAGGCCCTGGCTGCAGCACTGGCCCACATTGCAGGAGCTACATCAGTAGACCAGCGCTCTTCGATCAACTCAGAGGGGAGTTTTGTGACCATGATCTTAAGGTGCTCAACTAAAATGCCTAACATGAGTTATGCTTGGAAAGAGCTTAAGAAGTAACTGGGTGAGGATAGTGATCCCAAAGTGAAGGGAATGGTCTTTCTCAAAGGGAAGCTGGGTGTTTGTTTGGATGTCCATACTGCTGCAGTTACAGAGCTACAGGAGGAACGGCATCACTTGAGATGCTGGCAGCTTGGTGAGGCCACAGAGCAGCCAGAGTTGGAAGGACCAAAGGAAGAATTTCGAGGCTCCAGGGGTTTGGAAGGTGGCCATGGTTTCAAGGGACAGCAAGATGGAAGCAGAGGCTTCAGAGGACAGCAGGGAGGAAACAGAAACTTAAGGGGACAGAGATCAGGAGGTGGCAATAAAAGTAACAGATCCCAAAACACAGGCCAGAAGTGGAGTTTTAGCAAAGCATTTGGGCAGTGATAAGAAGTAGAGGTTTTATATGGCAGAAGCAGAACTATGTTTAGCAATGTGGAACTGAGTGCTGTTTTTCACAGAATTAATAGCACACTGAACTTCCTTTTGACCACTTGGACAGTTCCCAACCCTTGCAGAGGGTAAGGGTTCATCTAAATTATTTCATTTGATCATTGTCATTTCTGACAATTGCTATTGCTTTTCATCAGATTTTCATTTGCAAAGGAAAATGAATTTATTACATGTTTATTCTAATATAGCATCTAGATTATAAGATAAAATCAAGCACATATTTGCCTATACTGTATTGGTAAGTTGATTTTTTTTTTGTAATACTGGGGATGGAACCCAGGATCTTGCACATGCTAAACATGTGCCCCACCACTAAGTGCCATCCCCATTCCCCAGAGTATTTCCTTATAGTAGTGTCCTTCCCTAAAGTAAAAGCCTAAATGAAGCAGCACTCTCTGAAGGACTGCTTTATCCTTTGAAAGAGAAGGCTTTCATCTGTAATTGGCATTCTTTGGCCTCCTGCTAAACAATTACTTGTGTGGTCCTGCAACATATCTTCTGAGAATTGATGCAGAGCAGTCTTTTGAAATGAGATTTTGAACTTAGTTGAGCTGCAACAGATTTTACTGGTATATGCTCTAGGTTTGGAGGATGAAATACATTCGGTACAGTTTCCCCACATTAGCGTGCATTTTGATATGCTTTTATCTCACTGTGATTCATGCTTCAGAGTATTCACAGATAGCATATATAGAAGTACATTGTGATGGAAAGCCAGTGACTTGAAGAGATTTCAAATGTTTAAGATGTCGCCATCTCTTTCTTTGGAAGTAAGGAGGCCAGATAGAGTTTAAGTGGGTGTGCTCCATTTCTTCCTATTGAAACATGATTGCTGTTTACCAAGAATGAATTGAAGAAAGTGAGGGTATCAGTCTTGTATTGCTGAAGAGTGTGTCAACACCTTTATGTATTGGGAAACTACCAAGAGGCTAACTTCTAGTGGGTTATGAGGGGTCTTTTCATAAAGTATATGATCATGGGAGTCTTGGGACCAGCTTTGGAAGAAAGCGAAAATTACACAGTTTGTCTCATTTTCATTCAATTACTTTGAGCACCTTGCAGAAAGGACCCTGAGAGCCAGCTCAGCACCTGATCCTGAGGCAATGCCTTTTTCTGTCTGAACTTCCTTGAATCCTGCCCTCTTAGAGTTCTCTTGACTTTTATTTCTTGTCACTCTTATTACTTTACTTCTGTCCTCCTGGTGTCCTGTCAAGCCACAGAGAATTAGGGGAAAGTACTGGGTAGTAGCCTATCCACATGTGCTCTAATTTATTAGATTCTGCTTTTCCCCAAATACTGGGGGGTATGCTTTAATAATAATGAAAATATTGGAAATTTAAGATAGGAATAAATGGCTCATAAAGATATGATAATTGAACAATCAAGTATAAAAAGTAAAAGGAAACGAATAATAGCAATTTTACCTCATACAATTTGATTCTAAGAAAAACATGCATGTTTGGCTAATGAAGCTAATTGTTTCTTCTGGATCCCCCAACTCAAACCACATTTATAAATCTGTAATTCAGCTTCTCTTTGGTTTAAATGGGCTTTGGGGCTAACGTGCAAAAGTTGTTTTTACTATTTTTTACAGAGAAAATATTTTCTAATTTATGTGTCAGACAGGTTAATGGACTTGAATTACAACCATTTTTTTATGCTGGGGCTGCCTGTGCAGTGGTTTCTCTACAGTTGTATCTACAGGTTTTTACTGTAAAATGAATTAATGTATCAGATGCTACTTTCTGTCATAATAAAGATGCTAGTGCTTTAAAAAAGAAGTTATATAAATGAAACATATTTTCCAACAGTATATGCAGCCAAAGGATGATTTCCACATTATGATATGCTCATTAATATGCATCAAAACACTCAGCTAGATTTACCCTAATTGTGGCAAATATATGGTTTCTTTGGGAGAAATCAAATTAATTCTACCTGGCATAATTCTTTATATAGTTAATTAATTATATCATTAATTTTAACTGGCTGAAGGTGGAATTATTCTTCTAACACAGACCCAGTTAATTATTTGTCCATATGCCTCTGATCTGACACCTGCTTCACCTTGGCAAGGCAGACTCGCATGTTTCCCCGGGCTTTCCAGACTCTGCCAAGGACAGTGCCACCAACAGCCACCAACCAGCCTCCTGTCAAGGAGAATCAGGATTCCACCCATTAGCACTACTGATGGAAAATAGGTTTCATTTATGATGTCTGTTTATAGATAATCTTAAATGCATATAAAATCCTTTGAAATATATTAATTGACATCATTAACAAAATATACTTATCCCTCACTACCCTCCCAAAAGATTTATACACATGCAAGCATGCACATCTTAGGAATGCCGCATGAGTAAACTGAAGGTATTTTCCTTGATCACAAAAGGTATCACAGTGTGGTTTGAGAATACTGCCATTGACTTGTAATTATTTTTTAATGTTTAGTACACATTAAATTCACCTAGGTGTTAAAGCAGTATGATTGAATGATACAATCAATGTTCAATTTTTTTTCAAAACACTACATTAAAATACATATTGTCATTAATTTGCCATCAAAATCCATGTTTAAAATTCTTTTAGCACACATATTCCACCATTCTGGTTACCTTCCTAAGGCATTGTGAAGTCCTGTTTCCTGAGTATCTTTAGTTCACTGTAGTGCTTGCTTTGATGTTCTGAATCAACTTAAAACACTTACTTTACATGATCTGATTTGACTTTGAGGGACATCCAGAAATCATGGAGTCAGATTCAGTGAATCAGGTGTGGAGGACTCAGCATGCTTTTTTCCAGGCTGGCTTTCCTTTGGATGTCACTTAGCAGCCGCATTTCCTGCATCAGAATTACTTCAGAAAGAGACAAGAACAATGAGATAAGTGTGTTCAAAGTGAAAAGGAGTATTTTAAGGAGGATTAATGGCAATCTGCCTTCACTTTAAACATAAACACTGTATATGTTTATTAACACATATGTGCACAAATCTATACGTATGTACACACTACTCCTGGACACCAAGTTATAAACCTACTATCTCAGAGTTTTGCTTTAGAAAGTATTCTGCATGGAATAGGACAAAAATGCAAATATAAGAAATAACACTCCAGGAGATTAAAATATCTAATAAAACACTCTGGTTCTATATTGTTATGTTTTCCTCATCCTGTAGATTCTACTGGACATACATGCAGTAATATTATTTCAGGATGGTGGAATAGAAACTGACCATAAAATGTGAATATGATTTGTAATTATTCCTCTCTTAACTTTATTGACTTCCTATTCATTTTGCATTAAAGTAGAAAATAGCCTCACAAATGTGAAAAAAGAACTGTAATGAAAAATTAAATCAAATATGGTTAAAGAGCAGATAGATGATTTTTGCTAGTTACTGATACATTGATGTTTCCTCTTCACTCTGTTTTCTCATAATTTAGGAAGAAATAGAGAGGCTGCCAAATGTGGTAGGAATTTAAAAACCATTAAATTAAGCATAATAAAATAATAGGGAAACCAAAAGTGATGGCCAGAAGTAGGTAAATATGAAATGAAAAATCTCTCAATTATGTCAACAACCATATTAAATTTAACTGTGTGAATTAAAAAGATAAATCCAGCAAGTGGAAAAAATACATTCAACTATGTCAGAAGCCAACAGTCATTTGAGTAAAAATAAACTTAAATTCCAAGAACTATTACCTTGCCTTTGTGAACCTAAATTAATCCTACTTGTTTAAATGCAGAGGCTATGTTTTGGAGAACATAACAGATTTGTGAATGTTTATGGAAGAAGCTATCTCAGCTGTTTATCTCAAACTGTTCTTTTTTTAAAAAAAAATAAGAAATTAAAATGCATTATGAAGAGTATTCTTTGGCCAGAATCACTCAGATTTGAAGCCTGGACACTAAACAGGGCTCCATTTTTTCATTTTCCAATTTGTCTTCTGTCTTAGTTACTCTTCTCTCTTGTTGGGACAAATACCCGACACTCAAAATGAAGGAAGGAAAGGTTTATTTAGCTCACAGTTACTGGAGGTTTCAGTCCATACTCAGCTGGGTCCAAGGCAGAGTGGCACAAGGCAGAGAGCAACCTTTCATGGTGGTGGCAAAGAGCAAGAGCACAAGGGAGGAGTAGCAGCAGCTCAAGTAGCTAGCTTCTCT
>NW_004524865.1:2183992-2185034 GCF_000260255.1 Octodon degus
ATCTTGGTTCCACAGCTTATTTTCATTTATCTACCCCAGATGTTTTGTGTCTTGCACATCTAACCACTTTTCTTAGTCTAACCACTTCCTTACTTTATAAAATCTTACACAAAAGAATCAGCTTAACAGCATTCTTTTGCAAATTGTTTTGTCTTGCCTTTCTTGGTATAGTTATTTAAAGAAAATAAAGCTCGTAGCTAAAATTCAAAGTGTCAAAGTCTTTGAAGAATCTATTAAAGCTCACAACTTTTTTTAATATATTTAATACAGAGTCTATAGGGTCTCACTACACAGGCTGCACTTGTAGTGATCCTCCTGTTTCAGCCTCCCAAGTGCTGGTATTACAGGCATGCACCACCCAGTCTCAACCACTGTCTCAACGTGCCCTGGGGACAGGACCAGTATAGCACACAACTGATTTTTAATCCATTGAAATTTATTTTTGTTCTCTAGACTTATTTAATTCTGTTTTGTATTCAGGATTTCATGGTAAGGAACACTTGAATTTATCAAAATCATGTGTATAAGAGTTTCTTTTATATGAAAAACTGAACATATAAATAAAGAGCAAGATAAAAGTTAGATAATAGGAACAAGGAAAGTAGATTTTCTTACAGCGGAGGACAGAATCAATATAGAGGCAAGTATGGGGAAGAAGGGAGAAGGGAGGAGAAGGGAGAAGAGGAGGATGAAGCAAAGAATGTGCTGTGTGCCTGCATCAACTCCACATAAAGAAAACAATCTAATGTACTCTATACATGTATTAATTAAAAAATGAAAACTGAAGAAAATCATGTACATATATCTAGTTAGACATTTATCTTCTCACTGTTGATTTCTGAATTGAGTTTTGAAACCTCAGAACAAATGTTTAGTCTCCAGATATATTTTGTAAACACGAAGTCAAATTCACTTCTCCTACCTTCTATTCTCACTGGGAAAAGTAATGGCATTTTTCTACTAACAAAATAATCTGAGGTGTCTTCACACTTAACATATGTTCAGAAAGCATATGTTTTTACATTTTCAATAAAAATCTGTT
>NW_004524865.1:2187609-2188158 GCF_000260255.1 Octodon degus
GAGCATCGTGCTATAAATTTTAGCCACATTCTTTAGGTGAAACAAAGAAACAAAGGACATCTAAATTGAAAGAAAACAAACATGCAGGAACATATGCCTCTTCATATGCCTGATGATGGGAGCTTATACGGAAAATTTCAGAGAAACAAACGAAGTACCATAATAAAATCAGGAAGTTATGACAAATACAGACAGACAGATAGACAGACAGAAATCAAGTGTGCTTCTTTATCTGAACAATGGGGTAGAAGGATAAAATTTAGAAAATTATCCTATTTCCAGTGTCATCCAAAACAACAAAAAAGAAAGAAAAAAGAAAAGAAAGAAAAATAGGGAGAGAGAGAAAAATATTAGCTATAGTCAGATAGCTCAGCAGATTAAAGTGCCTGCTTAGGCAGAGGCAGAGACTGGGGTTTGATCCGTGCTGGCCCTGCCCTGGCAGCCCACTGAGCCGGCAACTGAGACCAGACATGGTGGCTTGCACCTGCAATCCCAGAGCTTGGGAGGCTGAAAACAGGAGAACCACTATGAGTCCAATCTGTGTAGTGA
>NW_004524866.1:0-1035 GCF_000260255.1 Octodon degus
GTGCATTTATTCTGTGGCTTTGATTCTGTGAGAGTAAAGATTCTCCAAATAGCTCTTAATGATTTTCTAAATTTCCACTAGATGACTGGTAATTTCACCCTTTTCATTCCTTATTGCTTGAAATTGAGTTTCTTCTTTCCTTCTTTTGATGAGGCTAGCTAAGGGCTTATCAGTTTTATGTAATCTTTCAAAGAACCAACTTTTTGATTCGTTAATTCCTTGTACTTTTCTCTGTATCTTGACTGCATTAACTTCTGCTCTAATTTTTACAATTTCCTCCTATGTTTGGGCTATTGGTTTAGTTTGCTCTTCTTTTTCCAGATCTTTATGTGGGTATTTATTTTTTCCCATTCTGTCTTCCTAATATGTGAGTTTGCAGTTATAAATTCCACTCTAAGAACTGCTTTCATTGCATCCCAAAAATTCCAATAAGTTGTGCTTGAATTTTTATTGAATTGTAGATATTGTTTAATTTCTTGTTTACAGTCATCTGTGACTCATTGGTTTCTAAGGAGGTTGTTGTTTAATTTCCATGTGTTTATGGGGCTTTTGTGGTTTCTTTTATGATTTATTTCCAGTTTCATAGCACTGGGGTCAGATAATATGCATGGGATAGATCCTATGTTCTTCCTATACTTCAGCATGAACTATGGACTAGTATGTGGTTTATTTTAGAAAATGTCCCATATGCAACTGAAAAAACTGTGTATGCATCTGTGGTTGTGTGGAAAGCCCTGCTCATGTCCACTAAGTCTACTTGCTACAAGCTCTGGTTCAGTTCTACTTCTTTGCTAAATGTTTCTGCTTGACCTATTTTTTTGTAAAAAAAAAGGGTGTTAAGATCTCCTGTTAACACTGTGGTATTATATATTAGACTTTTCTTGTCCATTAGAGTTTGTCTTATATAGTTGGGTATTCCTGTTTTTGGTGTGTACATATTTATGACTATCACCTCTTCCTCTTTTATTTTTCCCCTAACCAGTATGTAGTGGCCTTCTTTATTTTGTTTTACCATTCTTGGTTTCAAGTTAAGAC
>NW_004524866.1:1925-7969 GCF_000260255.1 Octodon degus
TTTTCTAGCTGCAATGGTTTGTTCAAGACTTGAAACTCTATCTTCACTTTCATTTAAATGGTTTTGCCAGCTTGTGATTTAGTTTTTAATTTCCTGTATATCTCTTTGAATCTGCTTCATGCATTCTATTTCTTTCCTAGATTCCTCACTGAAGTATTCCACCATTTCTCTATTCTCAGTGTCTACTTTAGAAGCATTTAGTAATTCTTTCATTATAGTTATCATTTCTTTTTTTACTTAGGTGATTTTTTTCTGATATGAAGTCCTCTATAGCTTTCTGCAGTTGTTTACATACCTCAGACGCTATTATTTCAGAGATTTCACTAGTGTGGCTTCCAATTTCTTCAATGGTGGTGTCTTCTGCATTTGTTCTAGGTGGGCTCAGGTCCTGAAACTTCGTTTTGCTCCTTCTCTTTGTCATTTTGTATAACATTATCCTGTGACCTTTGGTGTAGAGTCTTAGGGTGCTAGTTACCTTAACTAGTACTGATATTATTATCCAGGTGAGATTACATGGTTAAGGCATTTGCACTTTTATATTTACAGTACTACTATTAGTATCACTTATAATGGGTAATGAGATTTAGCATTTGACAAACTTGTAATTAATGGGTTTGTGTTTTAGACCCTAAGGGCCAGCATCATGACTATATGGCTAAGCAGATATAAAATTTGGAATTTTTAATTAAACTAGTTCTCCAGAGAGTTGTCTGATCATTTCCTCTTGGTGTGCCCAGAGATTACCAGGCAAACTTTCTCCCTGGTTACCTGTTGCCCCCTCTCTTGATCAAGAAAGAGAGATAGGATGCTCTCATCGATCTGGGTAAGCGGAGTGTCTCAGCTTACCAGGTCCAGATCTATCAAGTTTGACTTTGTCCAGCTGGGCCTGGCTTAGGACTGGCTGCTGTGCTTGGCTTATTCCTGTTGCAGCCTGGGGAAGTGACCCCGCTGTGCCCCACTGGCAAGCTCTTCTGGTCCTGGATTAGCTGGCTGGAGTTTGCTCCTAGACACTTTACCAGGAGTTCCACTGCTGAGTTCTATACCAGGCCTGAGTGCTGGATGGAGGGAGGAAGTTCTGGCTGGGCATGTGGTCTGGTTGCTGGCTTGGGTCTGTCTGTGGCCAGTGGAATGGAAGAGTCTGGTAGGTGGGAATTTTCGGTGGGGCGTGAGGCCTGACTGCTGGCTGGGCTCTGTTGATGGGAAGGGGTCGGGAAGATTATGGTAACTAGAGGCCAGATTTATATGATCTTGATAGGAATCCCTTGTCTGAAGGACAGTCTGCTACAATGTTTTCTAGTTCTTTGGTTTTCTTTTTACTCTGTTGATGAGTTCTTTTGAGGTGCACAATCTTTTCCAAAAGATTGGATTGCATTTGTTGATTATTTGAAGTATTTCACATGCAATTTGATTTTTGTTCATGAATTATTTACATATCATATTTTCAAGGTTTATATCTACTTTCTTGATGCTACAATTAGATTAATAGATTTCTTTTTGCGTTTTCTTTAGAATGTATAATGGGCGCAGGCCACTCTCCTTTAAACCAAAAGGGGAAAGAACACATATATTTCCATGGTGTTTAAATAATCTCTGTTTCCAATTGTAACTTTGTAAATTAACAATTTTTTTTCTATATTCCACTATTTCCTATAGTTCCTGTTCTGACTATAAATGTAGATAGTAATAATGGGCACTTGTGGTTTTAATGAATATAAGAAAGTTCTAAACTTGAATTAAATGTTCTTGAACCAAACAAGAATGTGGCTTATTGATAACGAAAAACTTTTAATTCAGAGTGGTAAGGTCTACAGGGTGTTCAGGGTCTCACTGCCAGATTGGACTCATAATGATCCTCCTGTTTACAGCCTCCCAAGAGCTGGGATTACAGGCATGCACAACCACGCCCTGTCTCAATTGCCATCGCAGCATGCCCAGGGGGTGGGGCTGGCATGGCAGGCCTGGGGATCAAACCCTCAGCACCTTGTGTCTTTTTGCAAAATCTTTTTTTTTGTGGAAGAGGGGATTGAACTCATGCCCTTGCACTTGCGAGGCAAGCGCTTATTCTAATGAGCCATCTCCGCAGCCCCTTTGAAAAAGCTTTAATCTACTGAGCTATTTCACCAGCCCTCCAACATTATTTTGACTAGCTACATTTCAAATCCTAATGAGATGAAGCTAACATCTTTAAAAGTAAAGAATAAGTATATGCTCAAGATGTATATATTTTAAAGTTTATTCTTTCAAAAATCAATGTTTCATTTCATCTTTAACAGTTCACCTCTTACTAACATGTCACACTTTATAAAATAATACTGACAAGACTGGACAGATAGCTCAGAAGACTATAGGTTTTGCTTAGGCAGGCACAGAGAACCATGTTTCATTCCTGGCTTTTAGTTTGGGCCCCCCCAGGGATGCTCCGAGACACCTACTGAGACTGGGCCTCATGGCACAGGCCTGTGTTCTTTCATTTGTCCTTTTCATTATCCCAGTTTTTCCTTCTCATTGAACAATTTCTTTCCACTTCTTTGTCATTGCTTTATTTAATAGTAGACAACAAAATTTTATATAAATAACAATATTTGCACTAATATAAAAGAAAAATAGGTAAAATTAAGAGCACTATTATTTACAACATTTGGACATAAGCAAATGACATGTCAGGTTATGGGAAGCACAATTAGCTCATTTACAAGTTATGTGAAAACAAACTTTCAAAAACACATCTTCATGCAGGCCAAATAGCTCAGCTGATTAAAGTGCCTGCAAGTAGTCTCAGGAGCCTGGGTTTTGTCCCAGGGGACTGCAGTGCCGGTCCCTTTCTGGGAGTGCACTGAGACAGCAATTGAGACTTGAGGTGGTTAGTGAAACCCTGAACACCCTGGAGACCCTTCCCTAAAATACAGAAAACAATAAATAAATAAATAATAAAAGTTAAAATAAATCAAAATCACATTTTCACAAGTCTCTGAATACATATCTTAATATAAAATATGACATCAAATTAAAAAATGTCTGTTGTTACGCAGAATACTGAGTGTACATACCAAATATTAAAAGCAAATATAGTGGCAGTATCTCAACAATTAACAAAAATTGACAGAATTAATTTTTCTGTTGCCTACAACTAACATTAAAAGCTAAACTTGAATACTAATTATTTTTTTTTTCAGGCTGTCTATACATTCCTTTATTAATGTGTACAATCCAAGATATCCCATCCCATTCCTTTTCAGAAATTGTGTTGGGATCCATGAAGAGTGGAGACACTTATCTTCCTCAACAAATTAGTACAGCTTTGAAAAAAAGTTCAATATTTTAAAAAAAGGTAAATCAAAGAAAAGAGGGTAGCCATTCACTTGGTAAAAGATTCTGTTGACTATGTGCAAAGGAAGAGATACAATATTTTTCAAGAAAGCAGAGGAACTAAATATTTAGGAACAAAGTATTGATGGTCTATTTTGTTAGGTAAGGTTTTACTTTTTTAACCTATGACTTAAAGAATGCTATTGCTGGTGGAGTAGATGATTTCCCTCAACTAGATGAAGAATGAAGGACAGCATTTCTCACCTGGACAGAGATAAGATAACAGGGTAGGAATAAATGTGTCAGTGAGACTGAGAGAAAACTAAGTCCTATCAGGAGGTGATTAAGAGCCAAGCATAGTGGTACTGTCCTGTAATTCCAGCACCCTGAGAGGCTGAGGCAGAAGGATCACAAGCTTGAGTCCAGCCCAGGGAACTTAGTGATTTAAAGAGTACCTAATTCAAAATAAAAAATAATTCGTTGACAAAAAAGTCTTATACCTATATTGCTTGATCAGTTTTTCATGCCTATATCTTAGATGAAAAGATTGAGAAAGAAAGAGATGAAAAAACAGAGATGAAAGATTTTCAGCAATGTTTACATACATAGGATTTCTCCCCAGTGAGTTCTTTCATGTATTCTACAATAAAGGATAAGCGCTTGGCTGACAAACGCAAGTATCTGAGTTCAATCCCCGGTTCCACCAAAAAAACCCAAAAAACAACAACAAAAAAACCCAAAACATCAGGCCAGGGAGATGGCTCAGTGGAATAAGTGCTTCCATGGCAAGCACAAAGGCCTGAGTTCAATCCCCGGTACCACAAAAAAAAAAATATTGTGTATGAAAAGTTTTTCCACATTGCTTACATAAATAGGGTTTCTCCTCAGTGTAACTACTCCTCTGAGCAACTACTTTGAAGATAATAATATACAATAGATTAACCACTGTTGCTCTCCTATAGTCTTATTTTGAAATTTTATTATTTTTCTTTTTTAAAAAGTAAAATAAAAACTTTTGACTCACTGGAAGTTTAGCTCTTTGACAGAGTTCTTGTTCAGCCTGTGTGAAGCCCAACTAATTCTAACTGAAAGTAAAAATATATTTTAATTCATCACACTTAGTTAAAAGATACCATGTATTAAGCTCAGATATATAAAAATACATAATTATGCCAACTTAATATTATTATATTAAATACTGCAGAAACTTAATCCAGATACTTAAGTGACTTACTGGAAAAAATATATTTGCTTTAGGATATTTCTACCAGGGAATGTACTTTATGGAAATTTTATCAAGAAATACTGACATTAAGCATATTTTATTAACTATTCCTATAGGTTTCTATTACCTCAAAAAACTTTCACAGGATTATCAAAATAAGATTATACATAGGTTCTCCCCAGTGAGACTTTTCACTTACTTAACAATATCGAAACACAAAAGCTTTCCCATTTACTTTACATAGATATTTTCTCTGTCCAGTGTGAGCAACTTTATGACTTATGCAAACAGCAGAAATGCTGAAAGTTTTTCCACATTGCTTTCGTATATGGAATTAATCTCAAGTGTGATCACTTTCATCTTTCACCATTAACAGCTGTGCTAAAATCTTTGCCTTGTTACTTACATAATATCCACTTTTTTTGTCTCATGTGACTTCTTTTGTGTGTTTGAAAAGTAATTTTTATGGTAACAGCTTTCCAATATTGCTTATATATCCAGGGGTTTTCCTCAGTGTGAGTTCTTTAATGTAATTTACAATAAGCTTATGTAGAAAAAGCTTTTCCATATCGCTTACATACAATTTCTCCTGCACTTTTGAAAATAGTTTAGAACACACTTTGTACTAAAAACTTCCCACGCTGCTCACATACATAGTTTTTTATCTAGTAAGGATTCTTCCATGTATTTTACAATAATCATGTGTGCTAAAAGCTTTCCTATGCCACTTACATACATAAGGATTCTCCCCAGTGTGAGTTCTTTCATATATTTATTTTCTTTATGTGAGATGAAAGATTTTCCGCAATGTGTACATACATAGGATTTCTCCCCAGTGAGTTCTTTCATGTATTCTGCAATAATATTGTGTATGAAAAGCTTTTCCACATTGCTTACATAAATAGGGTTTCTCCCCAGTGTAGACTTTTTCATATCTTTTTCAATTCTGATGTAAATGAAAAATTTTCCAACCCTGTTTACATATATTAGGTTTCTCCCCAGTGTGAGTTCTTTAATGTATTTTATAATCTTTATGTAAGCAAAAGGATTTTCCACATTGCCTACATATATAGGGTTTCTCCTTAGGTGATTTTTTAAAAGTATTTTTTGATCTATGCATGAGCTAAAAGGCTTCTCACACTGTTTACATACATAGGGCTTCTCCACAGTGTGATTTCTTTCATGACTTTTACAAGAACTTTGTGTACTAAAAGTTCCCCACACTGACTACATACACAAGGTTTCCCTCTAGAGTGAATTTTCTCATGTCTTTTTCAAGTTTTATATACATTAAAAGATTTCCTGCACTATTGACATACATAGGGGCTTCTCCACGATATGAATTTTTTCATGTCTTTTATAATTTCTTTATGTGCTGAAAGCTTTCCCACACTGCTTACATATATAAGGTTTCTCCTCACTGTGAATTCTTTCATGTATTTTATAATCTTTATGCAAGTGAAGATTTTCCACATTGCCTACATATATAGGGTTTCTCCCTAGGGTTTTTTTA
>NW_004524866.1:8287-13950 GCF_000260255.1 Octodon degus
TGACTTTTATCATGTCTTTTATAAGAACTTTGTGTATTAAAAGCTTTCCCACACTGATTACAGACATAAAATTTCTCTCTAGTGTGAATTCTTTCATGCCTTTTACAATTTTTATATATGTTAAAAGATTTTCCACACAATTGACACACATAGGATTTCTCTCCAGTGTGAATTCTTTCATGTCTTTTACAATTTTTTGCATACTAAAAGCTTTCCCACACTCTTTGCATTGTTAGAGTTTCTCCTCAATGTGAGTTCTTTCTGTACTTCATGATAATTTGGTGTACTAAAAGCCTTCCCAGATTGCTTACATATAGAAGGTTTCTCCTGAGTGTGAATCCTTTAATGTGTTTTACAATAACCTTGTGTGCTAAAAGCTTTTCTACTTTGCTTACAAACATAAGGTTTCTCCCAGTGTGACTTCTTTCATGAATCTGAACATTAATGGGTATGCTGGAGGCTTTTAAGTTTTCCTTAAATGCAAGAGTCTTCTCTCTAAGGAGAGTTCCTTCACTAAGATAAGAGTGGGATTTTTCATATTGGTCAAATTCATAGGATTTCTCTGTCTTTGTCCTTGCATCCTTTATAAAGCATGGAAATCACTGCAGGTGCTTCCATGTTCATTACATTTATACGGTTTCTTTTCTAATCCTAAAAATTTGTAAGTCTTCAATGCAGTGTGAGCTGTGGTGGGCAAATTTAGTGGATAGAATTTCTCCAACTCCTCATTCCTTTGATTTCTCTAGTCATTTTTTTGCTCTTCAACTTTCACGTTAGTCCAGTCTCTAACATTGCATAGCTTCAAGTTCTCAAGGAGTCCTCCCTGTGCAGCATGCAGCCAGTAGAAGTCACAAAAGGTGGTAAAGCAAGGTGTGGAACTCCTGTCATTGTTTTATTTTGCTCTTTTTCTTTAAATGAATCTTACATGTTTATATCTGTAATATGGACCGCTAATTTGAAGACAGCATCACGTAATACAGCAATCATTGTTAAATTCCTATTACTTTGTTTAGTGAAATCTTCTGTTGTTTTTAATGCTGTTTTTTTTCTATCATTATTTTGTATTCTTTACAGATAAAAGAAAGAAAGAACGAAATGGAGAGCAAGTGCGGCTGTAAGGTTCAGTGCCCATGACTGGCACACAGACAACACAGCTACACGGGAAAAGTTCCCTGCTGCAACTGTTCATCGTGAGCCTGTCCAGTGATAACTCCCAATCTTCCACTTTGGAAGGCACAATATCGAATAATTTTTCCTCATTCTTGTGAGTTTTCAGATTATTTCAAGAGACTCTTAATATTAAATCCTTTAGTGCAATCCATTAACAGTTCTAATGGCATCTATGCCAACAGCTTAAAAACAAAGCTTAGGAGCAAATCTGCCCAGCAGGAGGTGGCCCCTGGGAGGTTGCTGTCCATGGAACTGGATCAAATCATGGGGGCCCAAGATGGAGAAAATGATATACAAGCACAATTTCTGCCTTGTGTTTTTCTGCTGGTCACCAGACCTCAGATGTAGAGCTCAGGGCGACAGTGGTGGTGAACATCTTCAGGGACATGGAGCAGGCACTGGTGACAGCAGGTGGGTAATCAAATGTCCACCTGAGTCAGAAAACATGCCATGCTGAAACACACACAGCATTTTTATTTATCTGGCTCAGACAGGTAAATTTTCCTCTTCACTCAGCCCTGGGCTTTGCATACACATTTAGGATGTTGCCTTTGATTGTTATCTTCCTTCTGCTGCAGCTTCCAGCCTTAGTGTGTACTTTGGAAAGTGAAGCCTGCCTTCACCAAAGGAGCACCAGTGTGCACAAGGATGGTGATGTGGTGATTGTTTTTTTTCTGTCTCTTTATTTCTTTGTCTAGTATACAGGTGTCCTTGATATAAAGCCGAGTAGAGAATCCTACTTCATTCAGTAAGTGTTTGTTTATTTGTCTGATTTCTTTCAGGACATCAGGATAGAGAATGGCTGGGGAGCCATGCATTGAGGCCTGAATATTCTCTATAGTGTGACCTGTCCTGCCCACCCACTTGTGCACAACAGGACTGCCTATAAATTTTCTTTGTAGCATTTTTGTGCTTGTGAATGCGTGAAGAGAACATTCTTTTTGTTTATTTCTAGCTTCTTGTTATCACGCTTGTAACGTGTGAGGAATCCCACTCTGCTGCCATATTCCATGTTCCATGTCCTTCCTCTAACCTCTATGCCACTACATGCCATCAGGTGAAGTTTTCCATCTCAACACCTAAGATTAGAATGAATTTCATCTAATAGAAAGAAGGGCTTGCTGATGTTTTTATTTCTCTAACTATAAAATCCTTACATTCTTACAGAATTTCTGTTTGTGTGTGTGTGTGTGCACAGTCTCATTACTCAGCTCACACTCATAGTGATCCTCCTGATTTGTGCCTTCCTAGTGCTGGATTTACAGTGGTGTGCTACCATGCCCAGACTCCATCCCCAGGTCAGCATGCCCGGGAGTGGGGCTGGCCCTGCACTTACCTAAGCAGGCATTTAGTCCACTGAGCTATATCACCAGGCTTCAGATTGTTTTCTGCTATATCTTCCCATTCTTCTTGGAGTAACTTCTTCCAGTAAATATTCAGTTCAAATATTTAGGGTGCTCCAGGACACCTGCCACTGTAGATGGAGCCTAGAATCAGTAATGAATCTTCTGTGAGGCTTTCCTCACACATGTGATTCTTCCTCAGGTAGACGTGTGTATCTTTTCTCTATTTAGGTACAGACATATCAGCTCACATACCCAAACATATAATTAAATAATCAATTTTCCAAAGGGTCAGAAAATTCTAGCCTGTGACTGATTTTGTGAGGAAAAGAAATGTCAGAAGAGCAGTGACTGACTGAGTCTTTCACAAGATGCTTGCCCACAGTGGTCCTGTGGCAGCTGCCCATAGGCCGTGTTAAAACTAAATACAGAATGATCTTCCTCAGTCATAACACGGGGGCATGGCCTTGTTCTACCTATTACACATTAGGATTTCAGTGGGCATCTGGATATGAGTAGAACTCGCTGCTGGCCTGGTCAGCTCCTGAGGAGTTTCTTTCTTATCTATCTACAAGATGCAGACGTTCGATCCCTGAGGTACCTGGCCAGTTCTAGGGGACTACAGACTCCTTGCTTCTGGCCACGCACAAAGTTTGGACACTGTTTCTTTCCTTTGTGTCAACTGGTGTTTAAGGGGACTCACTGGCAGGAGGACTTGGGGATCCCATCCACAGAGAGGACATTTGCTGAGAACTTTCCCAATCAGAACACTGAAAACCACATGAGGGGTTACTCAACACTGGAATTGGAATTTCAGTGGTGGAAACTCACCCAACCTGGCTATGTAAATTTTTCTGTGTTTTCCTTTTCGTCTGTGTGTGGTGATTCCTGCACTAAGTCCATGTACTGTGAGCTCTGTATGTGGCTCAAAAGAACACACTTGCATTTCTTGAGTGTCTATGCCCAGCCTGACGTATCCAACAGGAGCAAGAGTTTAGCAACTCGGGAGAGAATTTAAATTCCTGCTAAAATGAGAATGAAAAAGGGAAAAAAAACCTTAGAAAATAAGATTGTTTACACACAAGAAATTTATATATATCAACCTTACTTTGAAGAATCTAATTTTAATATTTTAAAGAATATATTGTTTGGATATGCAAATGCGTTGGCCAAATTATGTAGACTGTAGGCTTGATTATACTGTAGCTTTTTCTGCACATAAATACAAATACAATCAATGTAGCATAATTATGCCTCTTTTGTAATCAATGTATTTTCTTACACAACAAAATGTAAATTTTCATGATAATTATTATGCCTGCATGACATATACTTTCAATTGATCATAATTTAGTTCTCAACCATTTTGGGATGTTTTATAATATCTAATTAATGCCTTTTGTCATTTAAAGAGGGCAAGAGATGTCTGATAGGTAGAGGAATGCCCTTTGATTAAAGCTAAAGAAGTTCAAGAGTAAAATGACTGCTTTAAATGTTGCATATTCTTTAAATTATCTCATTCACATTATCATAGTTTATGCTGAAACAAAATAATGGGCATTTTCAACCAGACACTCAGGGAAGTAACATTTCCTTAACCTTTACATTGGAAAACTGGCCCAAGTTGAAGGTAGGCAAGTGGCATCATGTTGATATACGAGCATATCCCTTATTAGCATTTACATTGACCATATAATATGCATTATCTTAAGAATATTTTATTTGATGACTTACACCTTCTCAATATTTTATCTTAGAAAAGGTATCTCATTTAAGAAATGTTTTGATACTGAGAATAAGAAAATATTGTTGAGGCCAGTGAGGTAGATCAGTGCACTAAGCGCCTGCCTAGGTAAGCACAGGGACCAGGGTTCAATCCATGGGACTGCATGCCGTGTGAGACCCGCCACCAAGCACACTGAATTGGTGACTGAGACCTGGCATGTTGGCTTTCACCTGAAATCTCAGCACTGGGGAGGCTGAAAACAGGAGGATCACTATAACTCGAACTGTGTAGTGAAAACATGTATCAAATATATTTTTTGAAAAGAAAAATTTTCTTTCAGATTTTACCATAATTTTTAATATTTTTATCTTTTAACAAGTGTTAGGCTGTTTTTATTCTCCCATAATTTTATTGATAAACAAATAGCAATGAGACAGTTTCAAATCAAATTGGTAGGAGAGTTTCAATAATTAACACATGGCATACATTTTTCCTAGTGGTTAATTGCGCACAAGATGCGGACATGATATCCTATTCGCAAACACCATTAGAACAAATCACTCTATTCATTAAGAGAATGTAACTATATATCTATCTTAACCACTTTGAATACACAGATACAAAATGGACATTCATCTGTATCCCCTTTTTTGTTAAGTTCCGTTATTTGAATATTATAGGTGTGTAAACTCAGTAAATGGTCTAAAAGAATCCTGTAGCCCATGATAGTATTGGGTCTTCTGCTTGACTGGCAATGTCAGAAATTGTTGACCTCAGTCCCCTACAGCTCAAGCTAACAGCATGGCTTTACTTCTTATATTTTGTTTTAATACTTTTCTGCTGGACAGCCAAGACCAAGGCAAAGCAGGACCTATGCAATAAGAGCTGCATCCCCTGGATCTGATAAAGTCAGTGAAATCCTCTCAGGATTTATCCTGAGATCCTGTACCTCAGACTGTAGATCCTTTGTCAGTGTCAGACATGTGGATGAGTCACGGCCATTGCTTGGCCAATGTACTCTCTGTGAAAGCCTGAGAGAATGTTTTCTCTCCAAGTGACTCTCCTTAGGCACACTGTACATCATCAATCACTTTCCTCTTTGGCCCCATAATCTTCTTGATCAGAAAATTTGGGACACTACCAAGATACATGATGTTACAGTACAAGTTCTCATATGTCCTATGTTTTAATTGACCTTAGAAGACTAGGGCCAAAATGTTGGCTTTTCTTGCAGCCCTCCTTTTCATCTCATTTTGGTCTGCAAACTGAGGTTGTTACCTATCCAGAAGACAAGCTTATTGTTATTACCATCCAACTTAGGCTGTTAAGCTTAACCTCACTGTCTACATAACAAACATCTTAGGCATAATAAGGAACAGGTATTTTTCATCAAGTATTGATATGTTGAACTTTAAGTCCCTACA
>NW_004524866.1:14915-24173 GCF_000260255.1 Octodon degus
TCCCACCAGCAGTGGAGAAGGGTTCCTTTTTCCCCACAGCCTCCCCAACATTTGCTGTTGGGTGATTTTGTTATGATAGCCATTCTTTCTGGGGTGAGATTATATCTCAATGTTCTTTTAATTTGCATTTCGTGGATGGCTAGTGATGTGGAGCATTTTTCATATATTTATTCGATTCTTTAATTTCTTCCTCTGAGAAGCATGTGTTCATCTCAGATGCCCATTTTAGGATTGGGTCTTTAAATTTTGAGGCCCTAGAGTTTTTTAGTTCTTTATAAATTCTAGGGAGCAGATCTTTGTCTGAGTGCTTATTTGTCCTGATTTTTTCCAAATTTGTGGGTTGCCTTTTCTATTTGTTGGTAATTTCTTTGGATGTGAAAACAACTTCTCAGTAAGAGCAGGCCCCAGTTTTTAATTCTTTTAACTGCTTTCCATGTGATTTGATTTCTGTTCATGAACTCTTAGCCTACTCCTATGTCTTCAAGAGTTCCTCCCACTTTCTCTTCCAGGAGATTTAGTGTCTCTGCTTTAATGTTTAGATCTTTTATCCATTTTGACTTTAGTTTAGTGCATGGTGATAGACCTGGGTCAAGTTTGAGTTTTCGGCATGTAGAGAGCCAGTTTTCCTAGCACCATTTGTTAAAGATTCTATCTTTCTTCCAGTGAGTATGTTTGGCTCATTTGTCAAAGATAAGCTGGCTGAGTGTTTTCGTAGGGGCTTCAGCGTTTTCTAACTATTCCGTTGATCCTCACGTATATTGTGTTGCCAGTACCATGTTGATTTTATCACAGTAGCCTTGTAATATAATTTCAAGTCAGAAATTGTAATGCTTCCTGACGTGTCTTTTTTGCCGAGAATTGCCTTTGCTTCTAGGTCTTTTCTGGTTAAAGATAAATTTTAGGAATTTTTCTAGGTCTGTGAGGTATGCAGGTGGTAGTCTGATAGGGATTGCATTAAACTTGTAAAGCAATTTTGGGAGTATGGCCGTCTTCACAATGTTGGTTCTCCCTATCCAGGAGCATGGAATATCTTTTCATTTTCTGAAATCCTCTACGATCTCTCTTTTCGGAGTACTGCAATTTTCCTTGGAAAGATCTTTGACTTCTTTAGTTAGATTAATTCCTAGGTTCTTCATTTTCCTCAGTCTTCTTGTAAAAGGCATTGTTTCTATAATTTCCTTCTCAGTGAGTTTGTTGTCTGTGTAGAAGAATGCTATTGACTTTTGGGTACTGACTTTATAACCTGCTATGCTCCTGAATTTCTGTATTAATTCTAGCAGCTTCTTGGTGGTTTTTTTTGGGTCTTCCAAGTAAAGTATCATGTCATCTGAAAATAAAGGTTATTTAACTTCTTCTTTGTCTATTCTTATTCATTTTATTTATTATTCTTGTCTGATGGCTGTAGCTAATGATTCCAGAAGTATATTGAATAGTAGTGGTTTTAGAGGACATCCTTGTCTTGTACAGATTTGAGATAGGATTTCAGTTTTTCCCCATTTAGGATTATGTTATTTGTTGGGTTTTCATAAATGGCTTTTACCAGTTGAGGTAGAGGCCATCTATTCCAATTTTTTGTAGGTCTTTGAACATGATTGAGTGTTGGACTTTGTCAAAAGCCTTTTCTGCATCAATGAAGATGAACATGTGGTTTTCAGTTTTCGCTCTATTGACGTAGTGTATTACATTGATAGATTTTTGAATATTGAACCTTGCTTGCATCCCTGGCATGAATCCTACCTGGTCATGGTGTATGATCTTCTTGATGATTTGCTGTATTCTGTCTTTTAGTATTTATTGAGGATCTGGCATCTATGTTCATGAGGGAGATCGGTCTGTAGTTCTCTTCCTTAGTGGCATCTTTCCCTGGTTTTGGTATGAGTATAATACTTGCCTCAAGGAATGATTTTGGGAGGATTGCTTCCTGTTCAATGTTGTGGAAGAGTTTGAGGAGTATAGGGACTACATCTTCTGTAAATGTCTTGTAGAATTCAGCTGTGAATCCTTCTGGACCTGGACTTTTCTTTGCCGGTAGGTTTTTAATTACATCTCGTATTTCATTGGCTGTTATTGGGCTATTGAGAGTGGTTATATCTTGTTGATTCAGTTGTGGTAATTTGTACCTTTCTAGGAATCTGTCCATTTCTTCTGTGTCCTCTATTCTGTGAGAGTAAACATTCTCAAAGTAGGTAATGATAATCTTCTGAATTTCCACTGAGTTTGTGGTAATTACACCCTTTTCATTCCTTATTGCTTGTATTTGAATTATTTCTTTCCTCTGTTTGACGAGTTTAGCTAGAGGCTTTTCAATTTTATTTAATGTTTCAAAGAACCAGATTTTTGCTTTTTTAATTCTTTGAATTGTTTTCTTTGTCTCAATTGAATTAATTTCTGCTCTAATCTTCATGATTTCCTCCGTCTTCGGGCTCTGGGTTTGGTTTCCTCTTCCTTTTCTAGTTGTTGAAGGTGCAGCATTAGGGTATTTATTTGTTCCCTTTCTGTTTTCCTAATGTGTGAGTTCACAGTTGTGAATTTCCCTCTGAGCACTGCTTTCATCGTATCCCATAAACTACGATAAGCTGTGCTTGAATTTTCATTGAATTTTAGATATTGTTAAATTCTTGTTTAATTTGATCTGTGTCCCATTGGTTGCTGAGTAGGGTGTCATTTAATTTCCGTGTATTTAAGGTTTTTTTCTGGTTTCTTTTGCCATTTATTTCCAGTTTCATTGCACTGTGGTCAGATAATGTGCATGGGATAATTTTCTGTTTTCTTACATATACTTTAGCATGACCTATGGACCACTATGTGGTCTATTTTCGAAAACAACCCATGTGCAGCTGCGAAAAATGTGTATTCAGCTCTGTTTGGGTCGAACTCTCTGTATATGTTCACCAGGTTCATTTATTTCAGGCTCTGGTTCAGTTCTTTTATTTCTTGGCTCAGTTTTTGTCTGGTTGACCTATTTTTTGGAGATAAGGGGGTGTTAAAGTCTGCTGTAAAAATTGTAGTATTGGATATTAGATTTTTCATGTCCATTAAGATTTGCTTCATATACTTGTTTGCTCATGTGTTTGTTGCATCCATATTTCTGAGTGCTACCTCTTCCTCTTGATTTTTTCCCCTAACCAGTATGTTATGGCCTTCTTTATTTCACTTGAGCTTTGTTGTTTTGAATTTGAGACTGTCTGAGAATAGGATTGCTACCCTGCTTTTTTCTGAGTTGCTGCGGCATGTAGAATTCTGTTCCACCTTTTCATTTTCAGCTTATGAATGTCTTTATGAGTTAAATGTGTTTCTTGTATACAGCATATTGTTGGATTTTGTTTCCTAATCCACTGCTTCAGTATATTTCTCTTAATTGGTGAATTGAGTCCATTTACATTGATGGTTAGAATTGATATGTATTGAGTTTTGGTTGCCATGTTATGTACCTGTTGTCGTTTACTCCTTTTTCTCCTGTGTTTAATTGCTTGCCCTATTTCGTTGGTTGATTCTGATGTCATTCGTGGAGTTCTGATCATTTTGGTCCCTTCTCCATCAAACTTGAAAGAGAGTTTTGCAGGGTATAGTAGTCTGCGCTGGAATTTGTTTTCATAGAGGACTTGAAGTACTCTGCTCCATGCTCTTCTTGCCTGCATGGCTTGTGAGGAGAAGTTGGCTGTAAATCTGATGGGTTTTTCTTTGAATGTGATCTGCTTCTTTTCCCTAGCTGCTTTCAGTATATTATTTTTGTGCTGAATTTCTGGGATCTTTACTGTTATGTGTCTCGGTGTGTTTTTCATTGGGCTGAGGTTACTTGGAATTCTGTATGCTTCGGTTACCTGAATGTCAAATTTTTCCTCATATTTGGGAAGTTTTCTGCTATTACTTCTACCCATATTTTTTTAATGTCATTTGTATTGACTCCTTAATTCTCATTGATGCTATTAGTCTCACATTGTTCATCTTTGCAACATCTTGCAGGTGATGGATTATTCATTCCTAAGTCCTCATTGTTTTTAAGAAATCATTTCTTACCCTTTCACTATCTGCACCAGCATCTTCAAGATCTGAATCTCTGTCTTCACTTTCATTTAAACGGTTTTGCAAGCTTGTGATTGGGATTTTAACTTTCTCTATATCTCTTTTACTCCACTTCATGCGATCTATTTCTTTCTTGAATTACTCATTCAAGGAATCCGTCATTTTTCTAATCTCTATTTTTTTTATCAATGTCTTCTTTGGAAGCTGGTATAAATTCTTTTACTGCAGTGATTTTTTAGATTGCTTTTCTTCCCTTTTTTTCTATAGTTGCTTCTTTACTTCATATGCTATGAGTTCTGAAAATTCGCTTTTTATTTCAGAAAAAATTGTGCTCTGAGTTCCTCTATAACTTTGTGCTGTTGATAATTTACTATCAATGCTATTAATTCATGCAGTTGATCCGAGCTAGTGTTCTCGGCACTTGTTCTGGGTGGGCATTGGGTTTTCTCCATATGTTTCTGCATTTGATTCTTTACTGCAGATGTTATTAATTCAGGGATTTCTTTTTTTATTTCCAATCTGAGTTCCTGTATACCTTTCTGAGCTGTTTCTTTATTTTAAAAACCATTGATTCATTGCCTTCAGCTGTGTGATTCCCAGTTTGTTCTGTGTTTGTGTCTCCTGCACTTGTTATGGGTGCACTTGGGCTCTGAGGTTGTATTTTTTCCTTCTCATCATTTTGAGTAGCACTGTCTTCTGACCTTTCTTGTAGATCTCTTTTGTAGTTATAACCTTAGCATGTACTGAAGTTCAGGTGCAGATCTACAAAATTTGGATTTATCCAGCAGTGCCTGGCTTGGGTCTGGCTGCTGTGCTCAGCTCCTTCCTGCTCCTGCCCTTGAGCGTGAACCTGTTGTGCCCCTCTGGCAAGATTTTCTGCCCCTGGACTACTTGGGTAGTTCGATCCTCTACACTCTCTGCAGGGATTGCAGGTGCCGGTTTCACCCCAGACCTGTATGCCAGGAATGAGCTGAGCCTTTAAGGGAGAAGGTGGAGAAGTTTGGAGAAGCAGCTCTCCCACACAGTGACTGAGCCTGGGCCAGGACTGGGTCTGGGGTCCCCTGAACATGGCAGAAATTCCTACTAAGTGGGCAGGGTTGGGGAAGTGCTGTGGAGTTGTGGTTTGTGCCCCAAGGGGGTGGAAGAGGGTCTCACCCATGCTGCTCCTGGGCTGGGACCAGTAATAGGTCCCGCTGGTGCAGGGTATCGGGAAACTCTCCCACACACTCACTGGGCCTGGGCTAGGCCTGGGTCTGGGGGTCGCCAGAAAGCGGCAGAAATTCCTACTGGGGGGGCGGGTTGGGGGAGGTGCTGTGGAGTGTTGGGGGGCATCCCAAGGCGGTGGAAGAATGTCTCACCCACACTGTGCCTGAGCTGTGACCAGCAGTAGGTCTCGCTGGCACAGGGTAGCTGGAAGCACTCTCCTAAAAAGAAAATATTTAAAAAATCATTTATTAGGTTTTTTGCTTGTGTGTATTTATACAAAAACCATGTATAGCTAGAAATAGATACAGGTTTCTAGGTTGAAGTAATAATACCCACCATTTATTTGCCTTTCCCCCCCTATTTGCAATGCATCTCAGGGCATAGTGTTGAAAATATTTTTGTGCTTAGTTTATTACTTTTATATTCTAAAGAAGTATTTAGCATCTCCAGAATTTATTTTCTGGTAAATGTATGTATTAACTTAATTTTAGTTTTTACAATAGCTTTCACTTTCAATAACATATTTTAATATTTAAGGGATTTCAGTTCAAATAGGATGAAAAAGGATAAATGATGAGAGATAGATACATAGACAAATGCATTGATTGATAGAGATAGACAGGGACAGATAGGTACAGACAGAAAGCTTACTTTTTAATAATCTATCCTATTGATGCTTCTGTTAGTAGCTCTTTCTCTAAATAACCTGTCCCTTTTATATTTTCAGTTTTAGTACTTTCACGGAGTTTTGCAAATTTTAGGGCACTTGTGTCATGGTCGTCATTGATATAAAGATTCTCTTTTTTTAATGTTTTTGAGTAGTGTCAACATTGGTAAAATATTGAAATATTAACACATACAAAATATTCTTCTTAGTGGTTTTGTGTCTTTACTAGAATTTTAGGGCTTTAAAAAGTCTTCCTAGGGTTGGGGAGATAGCTCAGTAGAATAAGTGCTTGCCTGGCAAGTGCAGGGTCCTGAGTTCAATCCCCAGTACCACAAAAATAAATAAATAAATAAATAAATAAATAAATAAATAAATAAATGTCTTATTCATTTTGTTAAGACTGTTGCTATACCATATTGATTTTTCTCAAAGAACTTTCACTTACCAATTTTATATAGAAAATATTTTTTTCCTGTCATATGCTTAGGTTTTGTTTGATACTATACAAGAATTTTCTTTCTATTTTTGGGAGAATAATCATAAGACATATTCATGCCTGTTTGTCTCTTTAATTCTTATGTTCTCTCCTAACTTGTTGAATTATATTCTGTGCCTTAGAAACTCCAGAGCAATAGTAAGTAATTCTGATGCTAACAAGAAGTCATATTTTGACAAGATTTTCAATGACAATGCTCATGACTTACAGCTTTTTCAAGGAACTTCATTCTCCAACATTGGAAGGAGGTTGCATTTTGTCAACAGTAGGTTCAGTTTTCTTTACAGGAATCTCACAGGAGCGGAAGGGTGGAGCAATTATCTGCACAACGGATCCTAGAAGGAGGGTGGATTTGCATTACTGGTCCTCACCCGTCTGCACATCTACAGTGTGACTCATGGCTTTATTCCTTAAGCAAAGTCTAAGTTTTGACCTCAATGAATTTTAGTTTAATCATTAATTTTATATTTATATTATATTTCTAAACACTTACATAGTGTAATTCCACACAGAAATTTTACTCTAAATATATACAGCAAGGTCAGGTTAACTCCATCACAAATATAACAGAATGATGAAGCAACTCTTATTGCAATCTTGTAAGGCCACTAGGCTTCTTCAGAAATCCATGCCCTTGATTCATCTAATTGCCTTCCAAAATGTCAATTTTCTAACATCATCTTTTCAAAAAGTTTTTTTATTTATATACTGAATTCAAGGTCTCATTGCACAGGTCAGAGCTGTTTGGATCCTCCTTTCTGAGCTTCCACAGCACAGGGACTAAAAACATACACCACCATGCCCATTGTTCCCAGGACAGCACTGCGTCTGGCATTGGTGATTGAATACAGCGTTTGTGCTTGCCAAGCAGGCACTTGGAATGCTGAGTTATCTCCCCAGCCCTGACATTATCATGTCTATACTTGTTTCTCATGGGTGTGTGGAAGCGACACTAGCATTGAGCTTGCGAATGATGCTGGACTGGATTGGAAGATGATCATTTATTTTATCTATTCTCTAAGGTCCTCTGTGCTCTCTGTGCAGGCTTATACCAAGCAACTACCAGAACTACCTGGCCTTCATTTTTGCCATCGAAGAGATCAACAGGAATCCTCAGCTTTTACCCAACATTTCTCTGGGCTATGAGTTCCACAATTTCATTTGCAGTCATTGGAGGATACTAGAAATTTCCTACATTTTGCTCACAGGGCAGAATGAGGTCCCTAATTACATCTACAAGAAAGAAAGCAAGTGTGTAGCAGCACTGACAGAAATGTCATGGGAAACCTCAGCTCAGATTGGACCACTGCTGGAGCTCTACAGATTTCCACAGGTGAGGGTTGGTGGGGCAGGAAGTGAGGGAAGCTCATCCACGATGCTTTACTTAAAGGGAACATTAAGAGTTAAAAATGAGGCTGGGATTAGTTCCTTTCAAGGTGTATAATGTACCAGAGTCCAAACAGAGAGACAGTGGATTACTTGAAATTTCATTACTTTTTCTTTTATGGAATCAAAGAGGAAGGAAAAAAGGAATGAAATATGTTTCCGTGATGTCTGAAAACATTCATTTATTACAAATGAAGATGTCTCCTGGGGGAGACGTTTGAATGATGGGAAGAACATGTGTCTTTTTCTACAACAGAAACATGCAAGTCAGTACATGCAGAATTACTATTGTGCTTCCCATCAACACTGCATATGTTACCCAGTGTTCTTTTCCTTTCAGGTTACCTTTGGCTCATTTGATTCTACCCTGATGGACAGTGACCAGTATCCTTCTTTCTATCAGGTGGCACCAAAGGACACATATTTGGCCCTTGCCATGGTGTCCTTGATGCTTCATTTCCAGTGGATGTGGGTGGGGCTGCTCATCACAGAAAGCCATAAGGGTCTTCAGTTTCTCTCACATATAAGAGTTGAGATGGACAGGAACAGAGTTTGTGTAGCCTTTGTAAAAATGTTGTCTACCATGGCTGTGTCCTATGTCTCTGGGGTAAAGAAACATGATATCCTAAATGCAGACACATCTTCTGCCAATGTGGAGGTCATTTACTATGACACTGATAGTCCAAATGATGTAAATTACAACATAGTGCAAAACTTAGTGATGTGGAAAGTCTGGGTGACAAACTCCCGATGGCATGCTGATCTGGCTGGGAGACATTTCATACTGGATCCATTCCATGGGATTCTTGCTTTTTCACACCACCATGAAGATATTTTAGGTTTCAAAACTTTTGTCAGGGCAGCTACCCCTTTCAAATACCCAAAAGACACTTACCTCTTTATGTATTGGTCCAAGAATTTTGATTGCTCATTCTCTGAGTCTGACTGTGCCTTGAAGAACTGCATCCCTAATGCTTCTCTGGCTTGGTTGCCTCTGAATTGTTTTGACACAGCCATGAGTGATAGGAGCTACAATGTCTACAATGCTGTGTACGCTGTGACCCATGCCTTCCATGAGATGCTTTTTGAAGAAGTACAAAGGTCATCACTGAGTAAGGGACAAGTGATGACGTTTTCTCCCTGGCAGGTAATATGCCTTATCTTGGATGGTGGGTAGTGTCAACAAAGTGCCTCTCTTAAGTTATTCTATGTCCTTAAACCAAGATATTAAAATCATTTCTACAAAATACTGACATTGAGTATCACAATTATTTTTAAGGAGGTAAGGAAATGATTCTCCTTTTTTTATTTTAGGGAAGGGTCTAGAAGGTGTTCAGGTACTCACACCTAAATCAGACTCATAGTGATCTGCTTGTTTACAGCTTCCAAAGAGCTGGGATTACAGGCACACGCCACCATGCTCAATCTTAATTTCCATCTCATTGTGCCCCCAAAGGTGGGGCCGGCATGGAACATCTGG
>NW_004524866.1:25588-27842 GCF_000260255.1 Octodon degus
AAGGAGATATTTTCAAAACCGATTAGTAGGAAAGTTTCAATAATTAATACATTGTATATTGCTGTATTAGCAGTTATTCATTGTACAAGATGCAGACATGATATCCTGTCCAAAAACACTATTAGGACAAATGTTTCTATTCATTGAATTAAGAGAATGTAGCTGTATACCTATCTAACTATTTTGAATATACAGATACACAATGGTTGTTCATTTTTATCTCCTTTTTTGTTTAGTTTTGTTAGAGAAGGTTATTCCATTGTTATTTAAGTATTATCGGTGCGTGAATTCAGAAAAATTATCCAATATAGTCCAGTAATTCATAATAGTTGTGGGTTATCCATAATGGCAATGTCAGAAGTTGTTGACTTGAGCCTTTTATGGCTCAGCATATTACTATGGCTTTACTATTCATACTTTGCTTTTATACTTTCCTGCTGGGTGGTTAAGACCAAGATAAAGCAAGAACCTATATAACAAAAAATTTAGCTTTTGTGTCTGATAAGGTCAATCAAATTCCTCCAGGATTTATCTTGAAACCCTTTATCTCATTTTGTAGATCCTTTCTAAGGAGTTACAACCATCTATTTTTTCCCTTAGACTCCCCACTCCTTGTGCAGTGAGAGTTGCACTCCTGGATTTAGGAAAAGCTCTCAGGAGGGAAAGGCTGCCTGCTGTTTTGATTGCACCCCTTGTGCAGACAATGAGATCACCAATGACACAGGTAGGAGCACGTCCTGGGGACACAGTCTCACTCTATGTTGTATTCATTCCATGCATCCAGGAAATGGAACAAGCACTGTAAAGGGTACCAAAAGTAAAATGCTTCCTTCGCTTGTCAAATTTTTTGTTGCAGAGGGTTACTGCCTTTTGGAACACACATTCTCCCCTTTGAAATGCACTCTAATTCATTTTCCTTTTATGCCATTCTTAGTCGTTGTTCTTTTTGTTTGTTTTTTTACACCATTAGGAATTGAATCAAAATGTTCTCTGTCAATGGTCTCTGTGCCCAGCTATTCTTATTTGTTATTATAAGGCAGAATATCACCAATTTGCCTCAGACTGCCTCAAATACTCAACAGACTTTTCCCTGTCCTCTAATTATCTGGAATATCACATATGCCTTAACTCCCCTGACTACATGAGTTTATTTTTCTAGTTCCATTAAAAGCACTATTTCCTCCAGAGAAGCCCAGTCCCCCTCGCCACACCTGCTGTGTTCCATCTCCATTGTGAGGTTTAACACTGAGCAGTTAAAGTCCACTCTTTACAACCTGTGGAGCCACAGCAAGATTACAGTCAAGACAAGGGCAGGCCCACTTCACTTTCCAGTGGCTGACACTATTCTTAACAGGGAGTCCATGCTCAGAGAGGCTGAGTTTGATTGGATATAGGGGAAGGCTTTTTGATGTATAACATGGATGTAACACAACACAGTTCAACTTTTTGGTTTAATACCCATTCCTCTGGAATGAACAGACCAGTAGGGGAGACAGCAAATGGCAGGAATTGGGGTCTGTACCACAGAACTGCACGGAGGCTGTGCACACAGAATAGGGGCTTTAACAAATGATAATATCTACACTTTGGGAGGGAGTCCTGGGCATTTCTGTTGAGGTGATAGCTTTATTATTATGTGAACTTTCTAGGGAAACATTAACAGAGATTTGACTTAGATCACATAAGTGAACTAAGTAATAAATATTGATCCTTCATTTCTTTGTAAAAATACAATATTTTGTGGATATGCCAGATTTAAAAGGAAAATAAACAACATATAGTGTTATTTAGGAGTTAATCTCTATACACTAGTCTATCAATTTGTGCCTAGAAAATCATGGGAAAGTGACTTGTGAAGCATGCTGGCTGAAAGGGCTCTTCAGGTGAGGCAAAAATATATTAAGTCCGAACACAGCAGTGGCAATCTAATGATTTCAGGAGATCCTTTCTCAAAATAATGAAATGTAAAGGGTTTGGAAGTAAATCTCAGTGCAAAGTTTGAGCTCAATCCCACATAAAGTAAAAAAAAGAAAAGAAAAGAAAAGAAAAAGAAACAAGAAAAGCTTAAAAAATGACAGTTTACTTCAAGAAAGTCCAACGACTTTCCAGGGATAGGTCTGAAAAAAGAATTAAATGTAGGGAAGCAACAATTTTAATTTTTCCTAGACATGGAACAGTGTGTGAAGTGTCCAGATCATCAGTATGCCAACAGTCTGAGAAACCACTGCCTCCAAAGGAACGTCACTTTTCTGGC
>NW_004524866.1:28822-50471 GCF_000260255.1 Octodon degus
CTTTCTTTCTTTCTTTCTTTCTTTCTTCTTCTCTTTCTTTCTTTCTTTCTTTCTTTCTTTCTTTCTTTCTTTCTTTCTTTCTTCTTCTTTTTTTTTTTTTTTTTGGTGGAACCAGTGATTGAACTCAGGGTCTTGCGCTTGCCAGTGAATAACTTATTCCACTGAGCCATCTCCCCGGCCCCAGACCTCATTTCTTGAAGTTGAATTTTTTCTGAACATATTTTTCCCTATTTAAGGCAGAATTTTTCCTATTGTTGCTATGACCATTTTACCAACTTTTATCTTGTGTTTCTTTTGGTTTTCTCAATATTTTCACTTTAAAGAATAATAAATTCTTTCCAGTATGCCACTGTTTCTGAATCCTTTGTGTATTTAATTGGCTATTTCTTTTGAGGATTATCCTGTTTTTACTGTGCTAATTATTGCATATATTCATAGTAGTATGTATATTTCTCCACTGAGTCTTCTCTTTTGCAATTATTAAGTGTTTTTTTTTAAGGATTTTAGGATTCTAGATTTGGCTGGTCATATGCAATTGTAATCACTGTTGACTATATGAGACCGATGCATTGACTTTATGGGGTATGTTGTGGAAGAACTTGTGGATATGCAGTAGAATATTTTTCTATCCCAGATGTGTATTTCCCTTTAAAGTTAGTTATTCTCCTTTACTGACAGCTATATTTATGTACAATATATATTTGTGTTATACTATATATAGCTTATTCAATAGACTTTCTTGGTATGTATATATCCAGTTACTTTATAGAGTGTTTAGATAATGTGATAAGAAATGGTTTACCTGCCATATGTTCTGTACCATATATGTACGTACGCAATGATATTAATGCATACATATATGTTTTGGTTTTTCAAAGATATATGAGGGCCAACAAGACAGCTCAGCAGGTTAAGCCCCTTTTAGGTGAGTGCAGGGCTGGGGTTTGATCCCTGGCACCACACACCACTTTGGCCCCGCCACAGGCACACTGAGCTGGAAGCCGAGACTGAGCGTGGTGGCACGTGCCTGTAATACCAGCCCTGGGGAGGCTGAAAACAGCAGGAGCACTAGGAAGTGGAGCTGGGTAGATGTTCAGAGCCCTGGAAGCTAGGAAATGGATCAAATGTGAGTAGGTGGGAGCAGGTCTCAGTGCCTAAAGCAAACAAGCTACCTCAATCCTGAGATAAATGTCCTGTCTGGTGAAGGTCAGGTACTTGTCACTAGGCAACCTGTGTCACATATTACTGACTTTGCAAAAGAATAAATGAAGAACTCTTTTATTGTGGGGTTGAGATAGTCTTGCCTATCAGGCAGACCAGCGATCACCTAGCCCAGTTTTTGTCTTCTCCTCTATCTTTTCTTATTCCTGCCACCACATTTCCCCAGGTATAAGCTATCACAGTGAGACCAACAGATCTCTGCAGGCACTGAGACCCTGTCATCTAACTATATAACAGTCAAATATATTAAAATAATAAATATAAAAAATAAAAAAAAACAAATAAACAAAATCACATATGATCTGAGCACTCTGGCAGAGTGCAGCTGGAGGGCTTTACCAGACAAGTAGATATATAACAAGATGTACAAATGGATAAGAAGTCGCCAGATGGGCTTTGGGTGGTCAAACAGAGTCAGAGGAGGAAGTATACAGAGAGAATCTGCACAGTGGACACTGGAGAATTCCGTCCAAGGTCTGGAGCTCACAGCAGTGTGCCATGCAAGTCTGTATTAGAAGACCAGTGTGTCTGCGATAGAAGGCTTGCGGGTCTACAGTGGAAGGCTGGAGGATCCAAGGCAGAAGCTGAAATGTCGGCCCTGACATTGAAGATATCATTGA
The DNA here is from genome assembly GCF_000260255.1 of Octodon degus. Classification (NCBI taxonomy): domain Eukaryota; kingdom Metazoa; phylum Chordata; class Mammalia; order Rodentia; family Octodontidae; genus Octodon; species Octodon degus. The sequence continues at coordinate 30,664 of NW_004524866.1, forward strand.
AGGAGATGATATCAAAGCTGAAGTTGAAGAGAGGTGCTCCTCCAAAGAAAATGGAAATGTCTGTCTTTCCTCATTTTGCTTTTATATACTTTAAGTGATGAGCCACCCTAAGATGTGGAATGCTGAGTGAATTTAGATAGCCCTCTAAACTTTTGAAGTGTCTCAAATTAATATTAATGACCTGTCTCAAATGAATATTACCTAAGTAGGTGGATGTATTCACAGTGTGCCCACACCAGTTGTTGGCTTCTGAGTCTTTGTTTTCCCTCTCCATGTATAAATTTATGAACTCCACTGATAATCTTGAAAACTTATTTCTTTTTATGTATTTGTGTTTGTCCACTACACCTGGACTCTGGCTGGCTCAGTCCACGCTGTGGGTAGGGCTCACATGGTATATGGTGCTGGGGATAGTACCATGGTTCCTGGGCTTGCCTAAGCCTGCCTAAGCAGGTGCTTTAGTCTGCTGACCTATGTCACAGGCCCAACTGATCACAGATTTCTGCTTAACAGCCCGAGTGGTCACAGAGTGCAGTTCTTTGACTCTGTTGACAGTATCTGAATTCAAAGTTGGCATTTATTTTAAAAGGAGCCAATAACTCTAATTTGCATCGGAGTTTCGAGGATCATATGGAAGAAATGTATTTTGTAAATGAATGGACTGAAGGAGTGGATACAAGGACGGGTGGATGGAAGCAGGATGACGGGTGGAAACGAGTACTACAGGCCAAGCAGAGCCAGTAGATTTCATGGATACAGCCAGGGAAGCAAAGAAAGATGAATGAGGGAATGAGCACAGAAACAAAAGCAGAGTTGGAGAATTTTATTCTTTTGTTGCTGTCTCCATATGATTCCAATTATTCATCAAAGCTTAAATACATTTAAAAATATAAAATACAATAATGTCTCATTTCTCAACCTGAAGCAAACTTGAAGGAATACCTCATTCCACCCCATGCTGCTCCCCTCAAATCTGCACAGCCCCAGCTACTGGTGTGACCGACTCACCTGCTGAAATAAATTCTTAACTACTTGGGCTTATAGCTAGCTTTCAGGGGTCCATTTTCTGTGTTTCAATATGCTATGGCTTCTCTACCTGGCACTTTCAATCCTTGCCAAATGCCATCAACAAACCAACAAACCAGTTCCAAAGGCTTACAAACCATTTGATCAGGCACAGTGACAGCAATGCCTCCAGTTGTCTGGTACCAAAATCTGTGTTAGTTACTTCTTCATTAAGGAGACAAAATACTAAGTGCCTGGAATGTATATGCAGAGAGGTTTGCTCTGTCTGATAGTTTTAGTTGCAGGTAAGAAGTTGTGAGCCAGAGAAGGCAGCACAGAAGGACATGACAGAAGCAAGTGTTCAACCATGACATTCAGGAAGCAAAGAAACAAGGGGAGATCGGGGGACCAGGACCCAGAGTCTCTGGATTCTGCAGCAAGCCACCTCCAGCCAGGCCCTGCCTGCTAACAGCACAGGTAAGTACTAAACCAACCTGGAGATGAATCTACTGATAAACACAGGGCCCCGTGATGTAATCACCATCCAAACACAAGATTCTGAGGGACACATAATAATGGCTGTGGGAAGATGGGGTGCAAAGAAAGGAAAATAATTGAGCCCTTACGATGTGCCAGAGTCACGCTAGGCCCTGTGTGCTGTGTGCAGCAGCCTGAAGGGAGAAATCATTCCACAATTTCGTAGATTCAATCAGAATATGCGAAGAGCAAAGTGCTTCACTGAGGTCCCTCTTCTAGAGCCTGGACAGTACTGGGACTCAGGATCCAGCCAGGAATGCTACTCCCAGCCACACCTGTACTCCCTTCCTAGACCATCACTGCATCTGAAGTCCCACGGCTGGCAAGGAACTCCTTCAACTTCATGTCCTCACTTGACAAAGCTGTTTCTGTCAAGAGGTGGCATTCAACTGCTACCTGTTACCACTTATCAAGTCACTTTTATGGTAGGTAAGAATGGTGAAGCTTTTGTATGGTACTCAGGAAGCAAAGACATATTAAAACTCACTCACTGCCTACCAGAAAATATAATGAAACAGCTGCTAGAATCAGTGAAGGCAGCACAATGTACTGGACATTGTGGGACACATGGAAAGCCGTACCAAGAGCAAGGTTTATAGCTGACAACCCCCAAATGTCAGAACACTGAGATGCACCTCAAGGTTCTTTTCTAAAAAATGGGAACCAACAGGAAAATGATGTTTTCCTTCCTATAAATCATATGTATCTGGGTGTAGAAACAAATCCTGTTTTCCAAACTTTCAAACTGTATATTTGTGCTCTTGTGATCATTTATCCGATGTTTAGTTCACAAAAACCGTTGTGATCACTGTCCCAGTGCTTTCAGCAGAGCTCAGTTAGTAATTATTGGGACATAATTTCCCAGTTTTACCTCTTTTGAGGTGAGCCATAGAACTGCACAATTCAATGATTCAATGTAAAAAGGTAGTTCTTATTTTCCAAGAGGTATTATTAATAATTTGTTTCATACTTTGCTGTGAAATATTAAAAAAGAAAGAACATTATCTTATGTGTCATTATGAATAGCTTCATTAAACAGCAAAATTGTGAGTCTATGTTCTTTGCAATGAAATATATGACACTTTTACATTCATTGTGGTTTATTTCATGCCTGGGCAATAAAAAATCTTATTTTAGCACAATTTCAATAATTAATACATTGCATATTGTTGTCTTAGTGCTTAGTCATTGTACAAGATGCTGACATGATAGTAATCGGTTTTGAAATGGCCTCTTTGCTTTTGTTTCTCAATAAAATTATTCTTAAGACATCTTATTTTAAAGACTATGCTTTTACTTGTTTGTCTTGTATGGGTAAATTTTAAAAGCCATATGAGTGATTTCCATAAGTTTGTCTTGATGCTACAAGGTAGATTAGGAGGTGTCTTTGACTTTTCTTTAGAATTTATAATGTGTGCAGCCCATTCTCCTATAAAGACAAAGTGGAAAGGATGCATACATTTCCATCCTGTTTAAATAATCTCTGTTTCCAATTTTAACTTTGTAAATTATCAAAAATTTTCTGTGTGTTTATTCTACAAGTTTCTGTGGGCCATGTTCAGGACTATAAATGAAGGTAGGAATAACAGGCCTGTGTGGTCTCAGTGGGCAAAAGACTGTACTAAACTTGCATTAAATATTCTTGAATGAAACAAATATGTGACTTATTACTAACTGAAAAAATTTTTAATGTGGGGTGAGTTCAACTGCTCATGAGAAAATTATTTTTACCACTTTTTAAGAATATATTTTAAGAAGCTGACTGTCCTACCCTGTACCCACCTTGTTCCTATCAGAGAAGCTGAGACAGGTGAGGAACCTCAACCAAGGAATTGGAGAAGGCCCTGGGTGCTAAATGAGATTCTTTCTGTCCTTTATTGATGTGTGCAGGGATCGAACCCTGGCCCATGTGCTTACTTAAGGAAGTGCTTAGTCTACTGAGCTATCTCGCTGGCTCTTCTCCCTGTCTTATAAACCAAAAGATACACAGTTAAGAAGCCACCTCATATTGCAGTTTTGTATAATATATCAAAAACTTTTACTTCCTTTTTTGGTAAAAACGTAAAAATGCTTCTCAAGCTTTGCTAGCGAGGTGTTGCATGAGCTTACTCTGTATATTGGAAATTTGTTCTACATGGAAATTGTGGACTACTTGGACATAAGTAGACATTTTATTATAACAAACTTAATATGAGTATTAATGGGTAGGGAATTACATAGATATATAGTTATCAATTTACCTCAAAGTTTAAGATAAGATTAAGTATTTTGCATTATTTTTCTAGATTTCCCCAGTATAACTTTTAGGAAAAAAAAATCACACAGTATCCATGTATTGAATAAGATCATTCAGTAACACTTCAATAAGCATGGAAAACAGACATTACTGAAGCCCACAGAGGTGTGTATACAGAACAACTCAATGACGTTCTTTGTTGGGGGAGGAATTCCTGCACTAGATTCTGACAATGTTCTGAGTACTGCAAATTTAGACTCACGCAGCACAGGGTGGTGGCTGTGGAGGGACAGACGCTAAGTGGAAGAACCAGGAGTGCACAGTGATGCTGGGCAAGCCAATTGACTGGGTTCTGGAGGAGGAGGAGCCAGGGGGAGGAGACAGCAGGGGTGAGGTGGTGGGAGACGAGGAGCCTTGTCAGATACCAAGGGTGACTGGATAGAAATGATGGGGGATTCTTGGTAAAACTTCTAAACCTGGATCTTACCAGTAAGTATAGATGGACCTGAGATAAATTTCAGAATCCTGATAAGTTGGGTTGAGCAGAGTTTGTGTCCTGCTGTGCCTGTTTCTAACTGCACTTAGCTCAGTAAAGTGGTGTCTGTTACAGCATGAGGGTGGTCTCTAGTTCTCCTTTTCATCTACACACTGAAGTTCTTTGCCTTCTGAGATACTATTTCCCACTTCCCTTTCTCCAATCCCTGGCAGCTACCATTCCACTTCCTTTCTTCATAGATTACAGACCTGCAGACACCTGATCTACACAGCAGACTGCTCAGATAAAATCATCATACAGGGTTTATCCTTTGGCATCTGGTTTATTTTACTTAGCATGATATGCTTAAGTTGTATCCATGTCACACAACATGTCAGAACTTAACTCTCATTAAACACATAAACTTACCACCGTTTGTATTCCAAACACCCCACACAGAATATGGTAACTTATACTCTGCACCATAAAAAACATACAAGAATCAAAAAAGAAAAAAGTATCGATGGCAAAAAATTCAACGTGACAACTGAAAACATATCCCTACGTAAAGGAAATCACACATGAAAGGCCGTGTGGTCATGACTCCACATCTGTAGAGCCTGCAGAGTAGAAAATTTGCAGAGCAGGAGCCTGGAGTGCTGGCTGCAGATGATTGGGGAAAAGTGAGTGGAAAGTTAAAAAGTGGTGGTGATTACACCACATAGAGAGTGGATTTCGAAGCAAGGGTGCATTGTATTTGTTTTTAAAGAAGACAGTCTTAGGCTGTATGATTCATACATCAGATGGTGGTGGCATGTAGTTGTATACATTTCTTTTTTTTTTTGGGGGGGGTTTAAGAGCACTTTATTATTGTTCTTAAGGCTACTTTTAAGTACAAAAAAAAAGATGGCCTGCCAAACCTTTTTTTTTCTTCTTCTTCTTCCAGGAAAAACAGGCCACAGAGAATGGTATATTACAGATTTACACATTTCAGAGGCGTCAGAACACGCCGCGGATAGCCCAGGTCTGGGGACGGCCTATCCCAGATAGGCTGGCGCGGGGACCCGGCCACCAGCACCACCGTCCCCAAGCAGCGCCCACTCACTGGCCGAGGAAGGGTCCGCAGCAGTGGCTCTGGCCCGCGCTCAGTAGCCTGTAGCAGTAACAAACATGTGGCTATGAATGCGGATGGTGGTCTCAGAGTACCTGTGTTCCTGCACGTTTACGGACACATCCACGACCAAAAAAAAAGATCAACTTTTTTTTCCAAACAACAACAAAAAAATGAATGATTATGATAGGAAAGGGAAAAATTAAATAGCTACATATCATTAACAAATTAATTGTTCTTCAAAAAATACCTACAAATTTCTCTGTACATTCTTTACGCACAGCGTAATGATGGTCTTAAAGTTACCTATATAAAAAAAAGTGTTCTCAACGATTATTTTCTCCTACTGAATGCCAAAGCTTGGAAGCCCAGTCCAGTGGAGTGACTGTGGCTGGAGAAGGGCATCCTGCCACCCCAGACGGGTAGCAGCCTGACCAGCATAACCAGGAAAGCCAGACCCAACTGCCCACCCACCCAACTCCCCAGCGGGCCCAGGCATCTCTCCTCCCACGAGCCAGCTTAGGGCTCCTGTGCCCCTCACACCTCACAGCTGAGGTGGCCACACCCATGTCACCCAGTCAGGTGACATCTCGAGGCCCCTAGGGGGCCAGGCTGGACACAGACCCCTGGGGCAGGGGACAGAAACGCTCACTGACCAAGAGGAGGAGCAGCTGGGGGGCCCACAGCCCTGTCTGTCGTAGGTGCTTCTAATATCTAATTAGTAGCTGTGAATATGGCAAACGATAAATGCAGCTGTAACTGGATAGTCAGGAATGTACACGGCCTTGGCCCCACGCACCAGGAAGCACACAGAACTCCATGGTGTGGATCAACAGCAGTCTGCGGCCAGCCAAGGAAGCAGGCTGCCCCAGGGGAGCTGGGAGACATCCAGGTCCCCGGGGTGCGTTACCAGGCAGCAGGGATCACAGGGGCAGTGGTGCCGGCCACCTGCAGCCCACGCTTGCTCCTGCCACTGCCTGCCAGTTGTGGCCGCCCGCGCTCCTTGTGAGTAGAGTATCAAATACAGAGCTCAGAGTACAACTGTACCAGCAGTAAGTAGATCTAGGACTGGGACTGACAAACTAGTTCTGAAAAGAAGCCATAAGTACTCAGGGTTGCTCACTGTCTATACAATTAATAGAAACCAGCTATTTTTTTTCCTCCATTAAAACACTAGTCCTCTTTAAAGCACTACGGTGCCCTCGACTTCAGGCTCCAGCAGCTGCAGTGGTCCCAGAGGGTGAATGCCCATGTGGCGGAGCCTGTGACCCAGGTGCAGCCCCAAATCCAGGGAAGACTGCAGCCCGTGTGGCGCCCCAAGCTCCTCTAACCTCACTGCACCCCAACACGGAGGGTCAGGAGCAGCTGGCCGCCCTGCGGTCCCAGAACTTTGCCCTCAGGGTGCCAGCATCCAGCAGCAGCTGCCAGGCAGAGCCCCCCTCCTCCAATAGTGCAAATCAGACACCACACTTCTCTTCAAGTATACACACGCACACACACGCACACACACTCTGAGCCTTGGGAAGCACAAGAGAAGAGCACAGAGCGCCGGGACCCCCGAAGTCATCATGGCTTGTGGCTGAGGACGATGGAGTCCTGACCGGCCGCACACTGTGCCAGAGGTTTCTTTGGTAACCGAGGCAGGAAACAAGCGCCACAGAGAACGCCCGCTGACCTGCGCGCCGCCTCCTGGCACACTGAGGGACCCTTGTGAGGACACCAAGCAAGTATGAGACAGAAGAGCACAGAACTCCACAGCACAGGGTTGTGGACAGACCACCCCTTCCCTTCCCCCCGCCCACCCTACAATTTTTTTTTTTTTTTTTAAAGTACGGACTGTTCAAAGCTGAGGCAAACCATGCAGACGGGCGTGGTACCGGGTGCCCTCAGGAGACCACGGACGGGGAGTGGCCGTGGCTAACCATGTGGGCGGAGGGACTAGCCGACTGGCCCCGGCGTGAGGCTGACTCAGGGCTGCTGGATGCGCCGTCCTTGGCTGCCTTGATCTGCAGCCACGTGTCACCCAGGGCTTTGGCAAAGTGGTCATCCACAGAGCCAGTGATGGATACAGAATTGGGTGCAGGCTCCGGCTCCTTGTAGTTCTTGCCCAGGCTCCTGCGGAAGTGCTCCTCCACCACGGGGTCACAGGCAAGGGCAGTACTGGGTGGTCTCTGGTAGCTGGCGGGCCCAGGTGTGCCGCAGCCACTGTGAGCGATGGGACAATGTGAAAGGTTGCAGTTGCGGCGCCTGCTGAGGCGCAGGTGATCACAGAGGGCCGGTTCTGTTGCCGCTCCACAGGTGTGAGCGTGGGCGAGAGGCCAGCCGCTCTGCTGGCATCCCCACTGCTCTTTGTCAGGGCGAGGGGCTGTTCCACGCCAAGGCTGGGCAGGGACGCATACAGGTGGCCACCATGCAGGCCCATGGTGGGCGCCACGGCACGCTCCATGGGGCTGCGGCTATGCTCCCGGGGGTCCTTCCGGCAGTCTCCATTGGTAGTCTTGTTCAGGTGGGGGCTGAAGATGCGGCCCATCTTGGCAACGTGGTCAGCTTCACAGTCAAGGTCCTCGTCCCCTGGTTCCAGGCTGAACTTTCTCTTGCTGGGGCTTATAGGGGGCGGTCCTGTGCAATGGCTGCTGAGGGCAGAGGCCACCGGGAGGGTCTGCATCCTGGGTTCTCCCCGGAGAGCAGCTTTTCGTCATCAGCATGCACCAGAGAGGCGGCTCTGGACAAGACATCCAACGGTGTCTCCATTCCTGACTGAGCCGGCTGACTCTCAGCTACCTCCGGCCCCGCGGGGCGCACGGGGCGCGCGGACTGCAGCGCGAGGAATCCGCGGAATGAGCGCCGCCCCCCGCGCTGGGCTGTATACATTTCTTTACCATTTGTATTTCTTCGTCTGAAAAGCTGGTGTTCATCTCAGATGCTCATTTCTAGATTGGTTCTTTACATTTGGATGGGCAGGCGTCTGCTTTTTTTTTTTTTTTTTTTTTTTTTTTTTTTTTTTAACACATCCTATGCTCCACATATTTATCTTTTATGTGAAGGACAACTGGAAAAGATTTTTTCCATTCTGTGACCTGTCTTTTCCTTTTATTGGTGATTTTCTTTGCTGTGTAAAGGCTTTGTAATTGGGAGAGATCCCAGATGCTTATTCGTTGTAATATTTCCTATGCAATCTTGGTTTTGATCATGAAATCCTTGCCTACACATATGTGTTAAAGAGTACCACCTATTCTTTCTTCCAGAAGATTTCACCCTTGTTTTACTATTTAGACCTTTGATTCATTTTGACTTTAGTGCATGCGCATAGATATTGGCTTAATTTTAGTGGAATGTGAAAGTGTCTTTTGCCTCCATCATTATTGAAGAAGCCATCCTTTTTCTCACCAGCAAATGTACTTGGTCTATTTGTCAAAGATGAGGTGTTATTTGGTGTGGTTTCTCTATATTCTAAGCTATTCCATTGATCCCCAGGTCTGTCCAATGTCACTGGTTATTAGACAGATGCACATTAGGACAATACTGAGATCCCATCTTACCCCAGAAAGCATGGCTTTTATCAAGAAATCAATCAATAACAAATACTCAAGGGTCTGTTCAGTAAAATAAATCTTTCAGCAATGCTTTTGGGATGGGAGGCTGGTACAACCCCTGTGGAAATCACTGTGGAAATTTCTGAAAAAACTAGAATTAGAGATTCCATTTGATCCAGCCATTTCTCTTGTTGTTAATCTCTCCAGAGGAACTAAAAAATGTCGTACCTCAGTGATATATGCACGCTCATGTGTGTAGCAGCTCAATTTGCAATAATTAAATATTGGAAACTACCCAAATGACCTTCAACTGAGGAATGAATGAAGAAGATCTGGGCGTTTTGTTACAACTGGGCACTCTTTGTCCATAAAAAAGAACAAAATTGAGACTTTTCTGATTATATGAATGTGTCTTGAGAACACACAGTTAAGTGAGACAAACACAGCTGACATAAATAAATATCATTGTTTTTCTCACATAGGATATTGATTTGTAAATAATGAGCTAAGTGTGTAAAAGGTATTGTAAAATAGGAAGAAAATCTTCAAAAGAAAGAGGTACTAGGAAAGGGACATGGGAAGAAAGTGAGGAAAAAAAGAGTTTATACTAGTAAATTAAATAAATCAGACATGTATGTTTAAATATCACTTTCTTTCTGAAGTCAAAGAGACTGAAAGGATAAATAAGGAACAAAATATATACCAGATACTTTGAAATTGGAAGAAAATATTCAATTGGAAGGGGAACAGGGCTGGGAGGAGAGGAAATGAAGAACACAAAAAAGAAGAGAAGTGAAAATGAAAGAAAGTTTTTGTAACTAATGAAGGGAAGAAGCATTGAAGAGAGGAGAAGGGTTCAGGGCAAAAAGAAAAGAGAAAAGAACAAGAAAGATGTACAGGGCTGGGAAGATAGCTCAGTAGAATAAGTGCCTGCCTGGCAAGCATAGGGTCCTGAGTTCAATCCCTTGTAACACACACACACACACACACACACACACACACACACACACACAAAAGATGTACGGGTAAAAACTTTCTCTAATGAATGTTGTCATCATGTATGCCTAAGATGTACCAATAAAATTTTAAAAATTGGTGGTGCAGAGAGACAGAGTCAAGGACAGAGGGAAAAAAAAGGCAGAGCTGAGTCTTTAATATAGGGTCAAATATTATCCTTTGCTAATTCTTTGTTAATAAAATTAATAAAAAACTGAAAGAAATAAAGGTGAATATCACACTTAAAAAATATTCTCAGTGTTTCATTTTCTTCCCAGCCTGTAGACCTCTGGGGAGATGAAGTTCACTGTCATAACATGAAGGATTACTTATTTCAATCTCATGTGTTCCACAGAACACTCATCACTGCCCTCTGCTTACCTGCTATTGGCACGAATGACAGGCAGGAGAACGGTGGGCACAGCTTCCTAGTGCAAAGGGGAATGGAAGGCTCAGTGAGAGCTGCTTACTGGGCTGTGAGCTTTTAAGGCAAACACTGTTATGGAGAGGACATGCCCAGGTGATGAGGTAGTGCATATGTGAGCCTCCCTTAGTGATTCCTGCACTATAAGCAGTGAAAACATGAGGAAAGCTGTCAGTGCACCTGAGTTTTTGCCTGTCCAGGAAGGGTAGGGTAGACCTTGGGGCGCATTCTACATCAAAGTAAGTAAAATGATAACAAGGATATTCTCATGGGCTGGTCCATTTCTACACATGTTGTTTCTTTCATAATAAAATCTTGGAATCAATAAATGTAAACTCTTCAAATTTAATACTCTTTATTACCAGCAAGATTACCTAAGACAGAATTATATCATTCTTTTGAGAATAGCTTGCTGATATTTTTAGTGATATGACCCTGAATCTGTTGATTTTGTTTGGTAGACCAGATATCTTAACAGTGCTATGCCAATTGATCATTAACAGGACATGACCTCTATTGTTGTACATTTGGTATCCTTTGTTATAACAATTTTCATAGTTTAGCACACTGATTTTTTATGCATTTCTTTTGGAGTTATTCTGGAGAATATCATTTTTATCATTTTACTTACTTTGATGTTCTGGTATCCCCCATGATATTGTTTTTACTTCAAATGCCATCCCTTTGTAGCTGGCAGACAGGACAATATCTTAGGGCACACACGGACTGTGGAATTTGACTTCCAGTTCCCTCGATCACTCTTCTTCATTACATAGGAAAATAGGCAGGACTTCTGCCTTGATTTTATTTTTTGTAACAAAATAATCTGAACACTAAACTTTATCAGTTCATGAGAGAACCTAGGATTAATGTGTTTGCCTCTTCCTATATACAAACTCTTCTAGTCTTGACTCGCATCCGCAGCACCAGCAGGAACATGCATGGGAATTGGCATTTTGTACATGGCGGGTACAAGTGAGTGCCGCACCCCTGAAGGCATGGCAGGCAGACCAAGGACAAGAGCTTCGTCTCCTCAAGCTGCAGCAGAAGAAGCCCCAGCATGTCTTCTCTGCAACTTGCGAGTGTGTGGGTGGGAAGGAAATAGTCATCGTCTTCAGTGATATTGGTCAAAGAGAGGCCTCTTCCCAGGCTTTCTTCCAGTTGATGTACCAAGGAGTGCAGAAGAGCATTTCTAACCAAGCATTCTCCTCTGTTGTGTTATATGTCGTATTATACTGGAGAACTTATTATTTTGCAAAAGTAATCAATTACTGATTGACTTCCTGGATTGGTGTCATTGTATAGTATAGCACAGTTAGAATTTTAGTACTTCAGTATGCTTTGTGTGCCACAGAGACTTAATACAAGATTTTGTGTACGTTCATCATATACTCTCCATTTATATAATGGTTCAGATATTTAAATACTTATGGGCTGGGAAGATAGCTCAGCGGTCTAAGTGCCTGTGTGGCTCACACAAGGATGTGGGTTTGGTCCTTGGTATCTCATGCCATGCCAGCCTGGGACTCCAGCCGCACTGTTCTGATGACTGCAACTGGCATAGGTGGCACATCCCTGTGATCATAGCACTGGAGAGGCTGAGACAGGCCAATCACTATGAGTTTGAGCTATGTAACAAAATCCTGTATCAAAGAGCTAAAGAAATAAAATATTAAGAACAAAAACATCATGAACCAAAGTCTTATATGGTGTTTACCTAGTAGAGACACACAGCTATATTGGATCGGAGTCTGTCCTAATGACTATGTGGTAATTTCTGTAGACACAGTGTTTTAGGTAGACTACATTCATAAGTATCAGACTTGCACCTTCATCAGACCACTTGAAATGCAGTTCAGTCCAAGTTATGGTCTGACCCACATTAGGGCAGAACGCTTCTTGGGCTTCGAAAGTCATGCACATATGCAGGGAACTCAATCATACTCTCAAATACATTTGTGTCTTTTTTGGGTACGATTGAAAGTGTCCTTATTAATGGACTTAACAATCTTTCACTTATCTTCATGCAATTTGCTAAATGGGGTCTTGCAGGATAGCTCAGAGAGCTAAAGTGCCTCACTAGATAAGATTAGGTAAGTGCACGGAATGTGATTTAATTCCCCACACCACACGTTGAACCAGTTCCACCCCTCAGGCACACAAAATGAGCCAGCATGTTCCAGCGTGGTGACACGCCCCCATAATCCCAGAGCTAGAGAGGTGGAGACAGCAGGATCTCTATGAGTCCGAGCTGCATAGTGAAACCCTGTAATAACAAAATACATTCAAAAGTTACTAAAGCAAAGATATTCAGTACATTATCCTGCAAGTCTTAATATTTTTGAAACTCTTTGAAGATTTTGGACTTATAGTCAACTTCATTTTGACCAGCTACTTATCCAATGCTAATGATAACATCAGGTCAATATCTTTGAAACTAGAGATTATTGTCTTTCCTCAAGCTATGCGTATGTTAATTTTTAAAATTTATTCTTACAGAAATAAATGTTTCCTTGCACTTTTAACAGTCTATAAATAACATGACAAATTACAAGCCAAAACTGCTTCCTATAAAATAAGAGAAGTTCAAGTTCATATTGAGTCTCAACTCTGATGATCATCTAGAGTTTGATAAGTACAGAATGGCATGCATTGAAATATTGCAGCATTATTTAGAAGAATCACCTGTCCTGATACTCAGGCTATAAACATTGCCTGTGCTTCTGTGCTTGTCAATATTATGAGTGATGAAAAATACAAAAGCCATTTTCAGTTTGCTTTTCTGCTTCAGGGTGAGGGAAAAAGAGAAATAGTCCAAACAGACGCAGGTTCTCAAAGAAGCCTAAATCCTGGAGGTACTCAAGGATATAGGAGCAGAAATGCATTTCTCACAGCATATTAAATCATGGAATGAAGACATTTAAAAGAATGAAGCAGTGGGGAAGTAGGCTACATTATACAACTCAAAATGCATTGTGTTTTCGCACTGATGTTCAGTCACTAATTTGCGTGCCTTGGCAGTGGGGCAATAACTCGCACCCCAATCAACAGAGAGCAGGTGTGGCTGTGAGTTTCAATGCCTGAGACCGATACAGAGACAGCACAGCTATATAGGGAATGTCTTGTGGGCCTGTCAAGTGACAATTCCTGATCTTTCACTTTGGAATGCACAATGCCCGATATTTTTTAGTGACCTTGGAAGTTTCCCGACTATTTCCAGAGAAGCCTACCAGCAAGTCCTCTAGTGTAATTCACTAGAAGCACTTCTAATGGAATCTGTGACAGTGGCTCAGTGACAAAAACTTAGGAACAAATGTGCCCAGGAGGAGGGGTCACTTGGGTATTGCCATTAGTGGAACTGGATTACCTCACGGTGCCTCGAGGCACAGCAAATGATATGCAAGCACGATTTCTGTCTTTTGTTTTTCTCCTAATCACCAGACCTCAGATGTAGAGCCCAGGGCAAGAATGGTGGGGAACTTCTTCAGGGACATGGAGCAGGCACTGTTGAAAGCAGCCTGGGTATAGGAGTGTCCACCTGAGTCTCAAACGAGGTCATGCTGAAACACAAACAACCTATTTATAATGGGCTTAAACTGTAATTTTCCTCTTCAGTAAACTTTTGGCTTTGCATGCACATCTAGGATGTTGCCTTTCATTGCTATCTTCCTTCTCCTGCAGCTTCCTTCTTCAGTGAGCACGATTGACAAAGAAACCTGCATTTCCCGAAGAAGCACCAGTGTGCGCAAGGATGGAGACGTGGTGATTGGGTGTTTCTTGTATCTTTATTTCTATATCTACTATAGTGGTATGATTGATATACAGCCTTCTAGAGAATTCCACTTCATTCAGTAAGTGTCTCCTTGATGTGTCTGTTATCTTTCTGTAGATTAAGATAGATAATGCCTAGAGATCTATGCATATAGGGATCAATATTTTCTATAGTGTCAACTCTACTGTCCACCCTCATGTGTAGAACAGGCATAAAATTTGGATGCTTTTTATACATTTGAATGTGGAAAGAGAATATTCTTTTTGCTTGCTTGTATTATTAGCTTCTTGTTTTTCACTGTTGGAGCCTGAGGGAGACCCCACTCATCCATACTCTGGTCCATGCCCTTTCTTATACCTGAATGCCACTGCATGGAATTTGGGGACATTCTTCTTCATGATTGAGCCACTTAGTTTGAACTGAATGCTAAGTGGCTGTTGCCAAATATGCCCTAAAGCAGTGAGGGGCTTGCTGAAGTTTCTGTCATTCTCTAAGTATGAAATTCCTTACATTCTCACATTTTCTCTTCTGATATTTTTGCCCTTTCTGTTAGGAGTAACTTCTTCCTGAAAATATTTAGTTGCTACTTCAAATAAACTTTAGGGAGCTCCGGATCCCCTGCCTCTGCAAGCTGAGCCAGAACAAGAAATAAATCATCTGAGAGACTTTTCCTAGCCAAGTGATGCTTCTTCAGTTGGATTTGTGTATCTTTTCTGTATTCAGATTCTACTGTAGCAGGTCTGACACCAAACATATAGTTAAAATTGAATGTTCCTCTTGGTCAGAGAATTTCAGTGAATTATTTGTGCTTTTGTGACAAGAGGAGATGTCAGTAGAGCAAATGAAGTCTTACAGAGGATGCTGATCCACAGAGGCCTGGGAACTGCTGCTTATAGGAAGGGTTAAAACTAAATGCAGAAAGGTCTTCCTGGGTCCTAACACAGTGTTGTGACCTTGTTTTCAATATTACATATTGGTGGGCATCCTGATATGAGCAGACACTCATTGTCAGCCTGGCCAGCTCTCAAGGAGTTTCTTACCTGTCTAGAGGATGCAGGTGTTTGATCCCTCAGGTACCTGGCCAGTTCTACAGGGTTATAGTCTCCTTGCTTCTGGTCACACACAAAGTTGGGATCCTGTCCCTTTTGTTTCAACTGGAATTTAAGGTTGTTCCCTGGTAGGAGGACTAGTGGATCCCATCTTTAGATAGGACACTGCGCCTGGATATTTCCCAATTAGAGCCAGAAAAACAACATGAAGAGGCTGCTCAAAACTGGAATTGGAGTTTCAGGTATGGAATCTCTTCCAACCTGGTGATGTAAATTTTTCTCTGCTTTCCTTTTCTGTGCAATGATTTGTATGTTGGCTAGCAGTTCATTAAACTTTGTTTTATTTTTTACCTTTTTGATAGAGGTTTTTGTTACTTGTGAATCCAGGCCCATATATTACATGGCTGTGACTGTTCTTTCTTTAATGCACTGCATTTGGAAGCAAGGCTGGCTGAGTAAAATCCTGGGCCTTTCACTTCTGTATATGGGGTCTGTATGTGTCTCATATAATTTTTCTTTCATATTCACCATTAAACTCAAGACCATGCAATTGACAGGCAGTCATTTAATCCAATGAAGTATCTTCCCAGCCCCGCATTCCTTATAATACGCAGATATTTCCTCATATTTTAATTCCAGGACAGTTTTCCATGTTTACATAGTATTTGAAACAGGGACTTCCTATGCTGACTATGCCACCAGCAAATATCTGGGCTCAAGAGTTTCTTCTGCTTCAGCTTCTTGAGTAGGCAGCATTATAGACACTTGATGATGATACCCTGAATATGTGTTTTTCTTCCATCATTTTTGAAAATTTGTGTTTCTACAGATAGGAATAATATGTAAAGTTTAATTCTAGTACCTGCCACTGAATGTTTCTTGTTAGTGACAGATCAGATCTATTTTTGAAAGTTTAACTTAGAAAAATGTGCTGGAAATCACCTGAGGCCTTTGAGAGATCAGCTACTGCTCTCACTCATGGAAATTTTGAGAAGGATTTTGTTTGATCAGGAATGAACTTCAGCACAGAATGCACTGAAATGTGCTTTGTATGAAGAGGGAGATTCTGAATGGAGGATGGTCACTGCACGCTTAGACCTTACCAGGACCATGGAGGAGGATCATGAGAGAGTCTGCCTAATGGCTCCTGAGTGGATCCTAACAAAGACAGTCCAGTGAGATCAGAAGGCATCTGAGTGTAGTGGTATGATCAGCTATCAGCTCTTATCATATTCAAGACTAGCTCATGTATGTAGGATGTGTTTCTGTTCCTAGGAGGAGAGGATGAGCTGCCTACTCTTTTGTTGCCCTCTGCTGTCCCCACGTATGCTCAGAGGATCAGGTTGCAGGTGGCCCTTCTTTAGGCCTACACACTGTGAGTTCTGTCTGTGGCTGGAAAGAAGGCACTTGCAGGTCTGAGTGTGTGTGCCCAGGCTGATGCAGCCACCAGGAACATGAGTTTGGGGTATTAGGAGAGAATTTAGATTCCTGCTAAAATAAGACGGAATTAAATTTGGGGAAATAAAAATGTTTATGAATAAGCAATTCATATATTTCAGGTCAACTTTATATTGAGGAATCTGGTTTTAGTATTTTATTTATATTTATTTTTATTTTTTTGGCAGGACAGGGGATTGAACTCAGGATCTTGCACTTGCAGGGAAGCACTTATTCTACTGAACAATCTCTCTGGCCCTGATTTTAATATTTTAAAGAATAAATTTTTCATAAATGCAAATACAGGGGACATTTGATTTATACTTTAGCTTTGATAACACTGGCTTTTCTCCACATAATAGTAAACACAAAGTAGCTTTGTTCTGTCTCTGTTTCTATCAGTTTCTTTTCCTTACATAGTAATACAAATATTCACAAGAATTATTAGTGCTGCATAGCTTATCCTTTAAATATATCATAATTTAATTCTCACTCACTTTCGGGATGTTCTAAAATTTGTAATCAATGCCTTCTGTCATTTATAGAGGGCAATAGAGTTCTGATACTTAGTGGAAATGGTGGCTTATTAAAGCTAATGAGCGTTGGAGGGTAAAATGACTGCGTTTAAAGGTACATATTCTCTAAATTACCTTATGCATATTATCAAACCACATACTGCAACAAAATAATGGCATTTTCAACCGACTGTTCAGAGAAGTAACATTTCCTTAGCCTTTACGTTGGACAACTGGCCCAAGTAGAAGTTAAACAAGTGAGAGCATGTTGATAACATGGGCAGGTCCTTTATTAACATTCGCATTGTTCATACGGCTTTCATTACTTCATGAGTACGTCATTTAATTTCTTTTCTAAGATAAGTTTTTTTTATCTTAGAAAAAACTTCTAACTTTTAAAATATTTTCCACATTAAAGAAAAGAAAATTGTGTTGAGTAGTTATTTACAAATGATTTACTTGACATTTCACTCCTTGTAAGTATTTCTACATAAATCATGCTTAGCCAGAGAGAGATATGACTGTCTAGGTTAGAATCACATAACTATAGTTTGTAGTTTTATTATTTCTATTTGCACTACATCTCAATGTATAATACTGGAAATATTTTTTTCTGTTAAGTTGATTACTTTTATATTCTAACCAAATATTTAGCATCTCCAGAATTTCTTTTCGGAAAAATATGCATTCATTTGAATTTAGTTGTCAAGATATTTTTCACTATGAATAACACAATTTAGTATTTATGAATTTCAATTCAAACATGATAAAAGGATAGATGATAAGAGAGAGATACATAGAAATTATATAGATAGATGATAGACTGAGAATTTTAAAAATTTTTTGCCATAATTTTATTGATAAACAAATAGCAATGAGAGAGTTTCAAATCAAATCGGTAGAACAGTTTCAATAATTAACACACTGCATACATTCTTCTTAGTGGTTAATTGCTGTACAAGATGCGGACTTGATATCCTATTTACAAACACCATTAGAACAAATCATTCTATTCATTAAGAGAATGTAACTATATATCTACCCTAACCACTTTGAATACACAGATACAAAATGGACATTCATCTGTATACCCTTTTTTGTTAAGTTCCGTTATTTGAATATTATAGTTGTGTAACCTCAGCAAAATATTCTAAAAGAGTCCAGTATCCCATAATAGTATTGGGTTTTTCGCTTAACTGGCAATGTTAGAAATTGTTGACCTGAGTCTCACACAGCTCAACATTACAGCATTGCTTTATTTCTTATATTTTGTTTTTATACCTTCATTCTGGATGGTTAAGACCAAGGTAAAGCAGGACCTATGCAAGAAGACTTGTAGCTTTTGGGTCTGATAAGGTCAGTGAAATCCCCTCAGGATTTATCCTGAGATCCTGTACCTCATATTGTAGTACCTTTGTCAGTGTCAGCCATGTGGATGAGTCACGGCCATTGCTTGGCCAATGTACTCTCTGTGAAAGCCTGAGAGAGTGTTTTCTCTCCATGTGACTCTCCTTAGGCACACTCTACATCATCAATCACTTTCCCCTTTGGCTCCCATAATCTCCTTGATCAGAAAATTTCAGAAACTACCGAGTTACATGACATTACAGTACAAGTTCTCATATGTCCTGAGTCTTAATTGACCTTAGAAAGCTTGGCCAAAATGTTGGCTTTCCTTGCAGTCTTCCTTTTTCTCTAATTTTGGTCTACAAACTTAGGTTGTTAACCATCCAGAAGACAAGCTTGTTGTTATTATCCAACAACTTAGGCTGTTAAGCTTAACCTCACTATCTGTCTGCATATCAAACATCTTAGGCATAATATGGAACAAGTATTTTTCACCAAGTATTGAAATGTTGAAGTTGAAGTCCCTACAGAATATGATAAAACATTTAAAAATTAGAATATATTTTTAAAATAGGCAAAAAGAATTATATACTTCTCATGGTTGCACATAAGTCCAAAAATCTCACCATATACAGTCTTGAAGGAGGAGAGTCCCACAATATTCCATTTCCTGTCTCTTGCTTTCCTTCACCACTCCATTCTTCTTGAACAACCTTCTACCTGAGAGATATCATAGCAGAAACTGGCATGTCATGGCAAGCAGCCCATGTTCAGTAGACCAGAATGTCAGGAACTCCAAGCATGAAACTACTATTACAAATTACCAACTGCAGTGCAGTAGCTTAGTTCAAAAGTATCAGCATATATAGTTAGTCAGGGTGTGAATATTTCCCAATAACTGCTAGATTAAAAAACTCTTCTGAAGATTTTCAGGATCATTGCTTTGCTCATCTTCTACATATAACTGTATGGTTGACATTGTTATGTTTCCTAGCTCTTCTCATTTCCCTCTCTTGATTAGTTAAGTCCTAGAGAACCTGCTTTCTTTTACTTGAATTATATATTTCTATTTGTATTTCTTCTTTTGAGTTTTTATACTAGGGAGACAATACGATATTTACACATGTGTGTCTGGTTTATTTCACTTATGAGTATATGTTCAAGTGGCATCCACTTCAATACAAAGGCTTTGAGTTTATCACCCTTAATAGCTGAATAATACCCCAAGGTGTAAAAATACCACATATTTTTCAACCATTCCTCATGTGATGGGCATCTTGGTTGTTTCTAAGATTTGGCTATCACAAATTGTGCTGCTATAAACATAGACACACATGTATCATTATAATATGATGTTTTCAGACCCTCTGG
>NW_004524866.1:51731-52204 GCF_000260255.1 Octodon degus
TGTAGAGGAATGCTATTGACTTTTGAGTACTGACTTTATAACCTGCTATGCTACTCTATTTCTGTATTAATTCTAATATCTTCTTGGTGTAGTTTTTTGGGTCTTCTAAGTAAAGTATCATGTCATCTGCAAATAAAGATAATTTAACTTTTTCTTTGTCTATTCTTATTCCTTTTATTTCTTTCTCTTTTCTAAATGCTGTCTCTAATGATTCCAGAACTATATTGAATAAGAGTGTTGAGAGAGGACATCCTTGTCTTGTACCCGATCTAAGAGTAAAAGATTTCAGTTTTTTTCCATTTAGGATTTTGTTAGCCGTTGGGTTTTCATAAATGGCTTTTACCAGATTGAAGTAGAGGCCATTTATTCCAATTTTCTGTAGGACTTTGAACATGAATGAGTGTTGGACTTTGTCAAAAGCCTTTTCTGCATCAATGGAGATGATCATGTGGTTTTTAGTTGTCACTCTATTG
>NW_004524866.1:54419-55822 GCF_000260255.1 Octodon degus
GTTGAATTTCTTGTTTAATTTCATCTGTGACCCATTGGTTGCTGAGTAGGGTGTCATTTAATTTCCATGTTTTTAAGTTTTTTTTCTGGTTTCTTTTGTCATTTATTTCCAGTTTCATTACACTGTGTTCAGACAATTTACATGGTATAATTTCTGTTTGCTTCCATATACTTAAACATGACCTATGGACCAGTATGTGGTCTATTTTAGGAAAGGACCCATGCGCAGCTGAGAAAAATGTGTATTCAGGTGCGTTTGGGTGGAACACTCTGTAAATGTCCACCAAGTCCATTTGTTTCAAGCTCTGATTCATTTCTGTAATTTCTTTGCTAAGTTTTTGTCTGGTTGACCTTTCTTTTGGAGATAAGGGTGTGTTAAGGTCTCCTGTTAAATTTGTGGTGTTGGATATTAGATTTTTCATGTCCATTAACATTTGGTTTATATAGTTGGGTGGTCCTGTGTTTGGTGCATACATATTTAGGAGTTTTACCTCTTCCTCTTGAATTTTTCCCCTAACCAGTATATATTGGCCTTCTTTTTTTGTCTTGATCATTGTTGGCTTTATATTGAGACTGTCTGAGTATACAATTGCTACCCCTGCTCTTTTCTGAGGAGGTGGGGCATGGAATATTTTGTTCCATCCTTTGACTTTCAGAGTATGAATGTCTTTATGAGTTAAATGTGTTTGTTATATACAGCATATTTTTGGATTTTGTTTCCTAATCCACTGTGCCAGTCTATTTCTCTTAATTGGGGTGTTGAGCCCATTTACATTGATGGTTATAGTTGAGATGTATTGACTTACGGTTGCCATGTTATTTACCTGTTGTCCTTTACTCCTTTTTCTCCTGTGTTTAATTGCTTGCCCTATTTAGTTGGATGCTTCTGATCTAATACGTGGAGTTCTGATCATTTTGATCCCTCTCTAGAACATCTTTTACTAGCCTGTGTAGTGTTGGCTTTGTCATCACGAAATTCTTTAGCTGTTCTTTGTTATGAAAGTATTTCACTTCTCCATGAAACTTGAAAGAGAGTTTTACAGGGTATAGTAGTCTGGGTTGGAATTTGTTTTCATAGGGGACCCAAAGTATGCTGCTCCATGCTCTTCTTGCCTGCATGTTTTGTGAATAGAATTCGGCCGTAATTCTGATGGGTTTTCCTTTGTACGTGATCTGCTTCTTTTTTCTAGTGGCTTTTAGTATATTATTCTTGTGCTGAATTTCTGGGATCTTGACTATTATATGTCTCGGTGTGTTTTTCATTGGATTGAGGTTACTTGGTGTTCTGTATGCTTCAGTTACCTGAATGTCAGATTGTTTCCTCATACTTGGGAAGTTTTCTGCTCTTACATCTGCCCATATTTTCTAAGTGTCATTTGTATTGACTCCTTCTTTCTCATTGGT
>NW_004524866.1:66706-67154 GCF_000260255.1 Octodon degus
CACACTCACCGGACCTGGGCTAGGACTGGGTCTGACGCTATTAATTATTGCATTTGATCCGAGCTAGTGTCATCCGCACTTGTTCTTTGTGCGTACTGGGTTTTCTCCATATGTTTCTGCATTTGATTATTTACTGCAAATGTTATTATTTCAGGGATTTCTTTTTTATTTCCAACCTGAGTTCCTCTATACCATTCTGCAGCTGTTTCTTTTCTTTTCCTTTTTTTTTTTTTTAAATTGTGACTCCGTATTTATTGGGACAGCTGTGTGCATGAAATAAATACATTTAATACAGAAAACAATGACAAAAGTCTAGGAATATAGTCATAAAACAACATGTCTTTTTTTTTTTACTTTTCAAAGTTTTATTGATAAACATATAGCAATGAGACTGTTTCAAATCAAATCGAAAGTACAGTTTCAACAAATAATACACTGCATATATTCT
>NW_004524866.1:67764-74299 GCF_000260255.1 Octodon degus
CATGTGGATGAGTCACGGCCATTGCTTGGCCAATGTGCTCTCTGTGAAAGCCTGAGAGAGTGTCTTCTCCCCATGTGGCTCTCCTTAGGCACACTGTACGTCATCGATCACTTTCCTCCTTGGCCCCATAATCTTCGTGGTCTGCAGCTGTTTCTTTATTTCACAAGCCATTGATTCATTACTTTCAGCTGTGTGATTCCCAATTTTTTCTGTGTTAATGTCCTCTGTACTTTTTACAGTTGGTGTTGGGTTCTGAGGTTGCATTTTGTTCCTTCTCATCATTTTGTATAGCACTGTCTTCTGACCTTTGTTGTAGATCTTTGTTGTAGTTATAATCTTAGTACGTACTGAAGTTCAGGTGCAGATCTACAAAGTCTGGATTCATCCAGCTGTGTCTGGCTTGGGTCTCGCTGCTGTGCTCAGCTCCTTCCTGTGCTGCCCTTGAGGGTGAATCTGTTGTTCCCCTGTGGCAAGATGTTCTACTCTGGACTAGCTGAGTGGTTCTATCCTCTACCCTCTCCGTAGGGATTGCACCTGCAGTGTTACACACCAGGCCTGTATGCCAGGCCTGAGCTGAGCGTGTAGGGGCCAAGGTGGAGTAGGGGTAGAAGCAGCTCTCTCACACACTCACTTGGTCTGGGCTGGAACTCGGTCTTGGTGTTCCCAGAACGTGGCAGAAATTCCTACTTGTACGGCGGAGTTGGGTAGGTGATGCGGAGTGGTGGAGGGCGTCCTTAGGGGATGGAAGAAGGTCTGACCAGCCCTGCTCCTGGGCTGGGACCTCCAGTTTGTCCCGCTGGTGCAGATTAGCTGGAAGCTGTCCCACACACTCACCGGACCTGGGCTAGGACTGGGTCTGGGTGTTTCTGGAACATGACAGAAATTCCTACTGGGCAGGCGACGTGGGGGAAGTGCTGCAGAGTGGTGGGGGGTGTCCCAAGGGGGTGGAAGACGGTCTGACCCCCGCTGGGCCTGGGTTGGTACCCCAAGTTGGTTCCACTGGAGCAGGGTAGCTGGAAGCTCTCAGATAGAATGAGACTGATGTAGAGGTTGCCTTTTTATACTCTGTTCTATGGATGCTTCTGTTAGTTACTTTTCTGCAACATGTTTCTTTTATGTTCTATTTCACTACTTCCATACATTTTGCAAATTTCAGAGTATTTTTGTAATATTTGTCTGGGTAATTTTAATTTTAATATAAAATTATCTTCTTTTAACGTTTTTGAGCAGTGTCAAAATTGACAAAATGTTTTTATATGGACATATTTACATTATGTTCTTTATGTATTTGGTACAGGGTCTCACCACACAGCTCAGATTCCCAGGGGTCCCCTCTTTTCGGATTCCCCTGGTCTGAGATTATAGTTGTGCTCTACCACACCTGGACTTCCTTGCTGGCTCAGCCTGCCTGAGGGCGTGGCCAGCACGGCTTTTGGTATGAGGACCGAGATTGAAAAATCGGGTCCCTGTGTTTGCCTAAGTGGTTGCATAGACCACAGAGCTATTTCACCAGCCCAACAACATATTGGTTTTAGTGCTCTTACTCTTTACTGGAATTGTAGGGCTTTAAACATGTCTTATTGTTCGTTTGTTAAGGCTACTACTATGGCATACATTTTTTCCTCAAAGGACTTTCATTTGTCACTTCTATATTGGAAATCTCTTTCCTTCATTAACTTAGTTTTTGCTGGGACTGTACCAGAAGTTTTTAAATGTTTTTAGGTGAATAATCTTGTTACTAATGGGATAGTCATGCCTGCTTCTCTGTTCAGTTCTTTTATTCTTTCCAGACTTGCTGAATATTTATTCCATGGCTTAGAAACCCCAGAGTATGGGCCTTCGAGATAGGTCAGTGGTCTAAAATGCCAGCTTAGGCAAGTTTAGGGAAACGGAGATACTGATATATATATATATATATATATATATATATATATATATAATGCCTGGGCATGGTGGTACCTGGTCTGGCACATCATCATAGAGTACTGGGGATTGAACACAGGATCTTGCACTTGCCAGACAACACTTAGACTGCTGAGCTATCTTGGCAGCACTAACATCATCACATGCATGCTTGATTCTTATGAATGAGAGGAAAGAACACTAGCATTCACTTGGTAAATGGTGCTGGACTGGATTCGAAGATCAATGATGATATCTTTTCTTAAGGTCCTCTGTGTTCTCTATGCAGGCTTACACCTAGCACTTACCAGAATTACCTGGCCTTCATTTTTGCAATAGATGAGATCAACAGGAATCCTCATCTTTTACCCAACGTTTCTCTGGGCTATGAGTTCCATAATTTCATTAGTAGCCATTGGAGGATACTAGAGAATTCCTTCATTGTGCTCACAGGACAACATGAGATTCCTAATTACATTTGTAGGAGAGAGCACAAGTGTGTGGCAGCACTGACAGAAATGTCATGGGAAACCTCAGCTCAGATTGGACCACTGCTGGAGCTCTACAGATTTCCACAGGTGAGGTTTAGTGGGACAGGAAATGAAGGAAACACATCAATGGTGCTTTACCTACCTGGCACATTAAGTGTGAAAATCGAAGCTGTTATTAGCCTCTTTCAAGGTGTATAATGTACCAGAATCTAAACAGAGAGAATTAGTGAGTTACTTCCAATTTTGTTACTTTGTCTCTTTTGGCATCAAATAGAAAGGAAAAGGGGGAATAAATATGTTTCAATGATGTCTGAATATATTCATTCGTTAAAAAATCTTGTTCTGTAGGAGATGTTGACAATAATGGGAGGAACATGTGTCTCTTCCCACAACTTTGAGGTATCACTCAGTACACTTAGGGCTCTTAATCTCTTTCCATAAGACTCTGTTATGTTACCCAGTGTTCTTTTCATTAAGGTTACCTTTGGCTCATTTGATCCTACACTGATGGACAGTGGCCAGTATCCTTCTTTCCATCAGGTGGCCCCAAAGGACACATATTTGGCCTTTGCCATGGTGTCCTTGATGCTTCATTTCCAGTGGACCTGGGTGGGCTTGCTCATCACAGAGAGCCATAAGGGTCTTCAGTTTCTCTCGGATTTAAGAGCTGAGATGGACAGGAACAGAATCTGTGCAGCCTTTGTGAACATGGTGTCAACTATGGCTGTGTCTTATCACCCAGCTGGAAAGAAAGATGACATCCTGACTGCAGAGATGTCATCTGCCAATGTGGTGGTAATTTACTGTGACACTGATAGTGCAAATGATATAAACTACAGCATAGTGCAGAACTTAGTGACATGGAAAGTCTGGGTGACAAACTCACGATGGCATGCTGACCTGGTTGGGAGAGATTTCATCAGTGACCCATTTCATGGGATTCTTGCTTTTTCACACCATCACGAAGAGATTTCAGGTTTCAAAGATTTTGTCCAGGAAGCTACCCCTCTCAAATACCCGGAGGACACTTACCTTGTTATGTATTGGTCTGAGAATTTTGAATGCTCATTCTCTGAGTCTGACTGTGCCTTGAAGAACTGTACCCCTAATGCCTCTCTGGCTTGGTTGCCTGTGAATAGGTTTGAAACAGCCATGAGTGATAGGAGCTACAATATATACAATGCTGTGTATGCTGTGGCCCATGCCCTCCATGCCACACTTTTTGAAGAAGTACAAAGGCCACCATTCAGAAATACACAAGTGATGATGTTTCCCCCCTGGAAGGTAAGGTGTCTTCCCTTGGATGGTGGGCAGTGTCATCAAGGTGCCTCTCTCAGGTTATTCTTTGTGCTTCACCTAAGAATCCTAGAACAATTTCTACAACATAGTAGACATTGAGAATATCACATCATTAAAGAGGTGATTCCTGACTTGATTGACCCACTGTCAAATGGAAGGAAAAATGAGGCCAGCTACTTGCTTCTGCCTATAGGAGGTCAATGCTTTACACATGTATGCATGATCATATTATTCTTTTTTTCCATAATTATATTGAGAAACAAATACTAATGAGACAATTTCAAACCAAATTTTTAAGACAGTTTCAATAATTAACACATTGCATACATTCTTCCTAGTGGTTACTTGTTGTCCAAGATGGGGACATGATATCCTATTTACAAACACTGTTAGAAAAAATCCCTCTATTCATTAAGAGAATATACCTATGGATGTATCCTAACCATTTTGAATACACAGATACAAAATGAACATTCATCTGTATACCCTTTTTTGTTAAGTTCCGTTATTTGAATATTATAGGATTGTTAACTCAGCAAAATATTCTAAAAGAGTACAATAGTCCATAATAGTACTAGGTCTTCCACTTCACTGTCAATGTCAGAAATTGTCGACCTGAGTCCTCTACAGCTCAACATAACACTATGGTTTTACATCTTATACTTTGCTTTTATACTTTTCTGTTGGATGATTAAGACCAAGGTGAGGCAGGACCTATGCAACAGGAGCTGTACCTTTTGAGTCTGATAAGGTCAGTTAAATCTCCTCAGGATTTATCCTGAGATCCTGTACCTTTGTCAGAGTCAGCCATGTGGATGAGTCACGGCCGTTGCTTGGCCAATGTGCTCTCTGTGAAAGCCCGAGAGAATGTTTTCTCTCCATGTGACTCTCCTTAGGCACACTGTACATCATCAGTCACTTTCCTCTTTGGCCCCATAATCTCCTTGGTCAGAAAATTTGGGACACTACTGCGTTACATGACGTTAAAGTACAAGTTGTCATATGTCCTGAGTGTTAATTGACCTTGGAAGGCTAGAGCCAAAATGTTGGCTTTCCTTGTGACCCTCCTTTTTCTTTAATTTTGGTTTGCAAACTTAAGTTGTTAACCCTCCAGAAGATAAGCTTATTGTTATTACCATAAAACCTAGGTTGTTAACCTTAACCTCACTATCCGTCTGAATATCAAATGTTTTAGGCATAATATATAACGGGTATTTTTCATCAAGTATTGATATGTTGAAATTTAAGTCCCTATAGGATATGATGACAAAACATTTAAAAATTAGAATATATTTTAAAAATATGTATAAAAATGATATAATTCTTTTGTTTACACATAAGTCCAAAAATCTAACCATATAAAACTTTGAAGCAGGACTGTCCCAAAACATTCCTCTTCCTGTTTCTTGCCTTGATTCGCCATCCACTACATTTTGAACAATCATCTACCTGAGAGACAGCACAGCAGCAAGTGGCATGTCATGATAAGTAGCCCATATTCAGAAGACCAGAATAACAGGCACTCCAAGCACGAAACTACTATTACAGATTACCATCTTCAGTGCAGTTGCTTAGTTCATAGGTATCAACATATATATTTAGTCACGGTGAGAATCTTTCCAATTAACTGTTAGACTTAAAAATCTTCTGGAGATTCTCAGGATCATTGCCTTGTCCATCTTCTACATATAACTGTATGGCTTCTCACTGTCATGTTTCCTAGCTCTTCCCCTTTCCCTCTCTTAATTAGTTATTTCTTGAGTTCTTGCTTTCCTTTCACTTGTATTATACCTTTTTATTTGTATTTCTTCTTTTGAGTTCTTATACTAGGGAAACTATATGATATTTACACATGTGTGTCTGGTTTATTTCACTTATGAGTATATGTTCAAGTGGCATCCATTTCAATATAAAGGTATCAAGTTTATCATTCTTTATAGCTGAGTAATACTCTATTGTGTAAAAATACCACATCTTTTTCAACCATTCCTCAGGTGATGGGCATCTTGGTTGTTTCCAAGATTTGGCTATCACAAATTGTGCTGTTCTAAACATAGGCACACATATATCCCTATGATATGATGTTTTCAGATCCTCCAGGAAATTTCCCAGAAGAGCAATACCTGGTTTATATGGCATTTCCAGTCCGAATTTTCTAAGGTGTTTCCACACTGAATTCCATAATGGTTGCACGATTGTACATTCCCACCAGCAGTGGAGAAGGGTGGTTTTTCCCCACAGACTCTCCAACAATTGTTGTTGGTTGCTTTCTTTATAATAGCTATTCTTTCTCGGGTGAGATGATATCTCAATATTGTTTTAATTTGCATGTCATGGATGGCTATTGAGGTGGAGCATTTTTTCATATTTTTATTCTCTTTAATTTCATCCTCTGAGAAGTGTGTTTTCATCTCAGATGCCTTTTTCTGGATTGAGTCTTTATATTTTGGGCCCCTAGTATTTTTTATTTCCTTATAAATTCTAGATAGCAGACCATTGACTGAGTACTTATTTGTCACGATTTTTTCGAAATTTGTGGGTTGTCTTTTCACTTTTTTGGTAAGTTCTTTTGACATGAGAAAACTTCTCAGTAAGAGCCGGTCCCACTGGATAATTCATTCAACTGTTTCCTGTGCTATGTGATTTTTGTTTATGAACTCTGCCTACAACTATGTCTTAAAGAGTTCCTCCTACTTTCTCTTCCAGGAGATTTAGTGTCTCTGCTTTAATGTTTAGATCTTTAATCCATTTTGACTTTAGCTTAGTGTATGGTGATAGACCTGGGTCAAGTTTTACTTTTTGGCATGTAGAGAGCCAGTTTTTCCAGCACCATTTGTTAAAGA
>NW_004524866.1:75400-90558 GCF_000260255.1 Octodon degus
TGGCACAGCATGTGGGCTGGGGAATTGAACTGCGGTCCCTGATGCCTTGCCAAGCTTGTTCTAAGTAGGTGCTTTAGACCACTGAGCCATCTCTCCAGCCCTCTGCATAAATTTAAATGATCATATGTTTTTTTAGTTTTCACTCCATTGATATAGTGTATTACATTTATAGATTTTCGAATATTGAACCATCCTTGCATCCCTGGGATGAGTCCTACCTGGTCATGGTGTATGACCTTCTTGATGATTTGCGGTATTCTATTTGCTAAGATTTTATTGAGGATTTTGGCATCTATGTTCAAGAGGGAGATCGGCCTGTAGTTTTCTTTCTTACTTACATCTTTCCCTGGTTTTTTTTATCAGTATAATACTTGCCTCCAGGAATGATTTTGGGAGGACTGATTCCTTTTCAATTTTCTGGAAGAATTTGAGGAATATATGGACTACATCGTCTGTAAATGTCTTGTAGAATTCAGCTGTGAATCCATGCAAACTTGGAGTTTTCCTTGTCCGTAGGTTTTTAATTACAACTCGTATTTTATTGACTGTTATTTTCCTATTGAGAGTGGCTATATCTTGTCAATTCAGTTGTGGTAATTTGTAACTTTCTAGGAATCTGTCCATTCCTTTTGTGTCTTCTATTCTGTGAGAGTAAAGATTCTCAAATTACCTATTGAAAATCTTCTGAAGTTCCACTGGGTCTGTGGTAATTGCATCCTTTTCATTCCTTACTGCTTGCATTTGAATTTTTTCTTACGTCTTTTTGATGAGGTTAGTTAGGGGCTTATCAATTTTATTTAATCTTTCCAAGAACCAGCTTTTTGCTTTTTTAATTGTTCGTACTGTTTTCTTCTGTCAATTGAATTAATTTCTGCTCTAATCTTTATGATTTGTTCCTGTCTTTGGGCTTTGGGTTTGGTTTGCTCTTCCTTTTCTAGTTGTAGGAATTGCAGCATTAGGGTGTGCATTTGTTACCGTTCTGTTTTCCTAATGTGTGAGTTCACAGCTAAGAATGTTACCTCTGAGAACTACTTTTATTGTATCCCATAATTTCTGATAAGTTGTGCTTGAATTTTCATTGGATTGTAGATATTGTTGAGTTTCATGTTTAATTTCGTCTGTGACGCATTTGTTGCTGAGTAGGGTGTTGTTTAATTTACATGTATTTAGGTTTTTTTTTCTGCTTTATTTTGCAATTTATTTCCAGTTTCATTGCACTGTGGTTATATGACAAGCTTGGGATAATTTCTGTTTTCTTGCATATATTTAAGCATGACCTATGGACCAGTATGTGGTGTCTTTTAGAAAATGACCCATTTGAAGCTGAGAAAAATGTGTATTCAGCTGTGTTTGTTTGAAACACTCTGTATATGTCCACCAAGTCCATTTGCTTAAAGCTCTGGTTCAGTTCTATTACTTGTTTGCTAAGTTTTTGTCTGGTTGACCTATCTTTTGGGGATAAGGGGGTGTTGATGTCTCCTGTTAAGATTGTGGTATTGGATATTAGATTTTTCTTGTCCATTAAGATTTGCTTCATATGGTTGCGTTCTCCTGTGTTTGGTGCGTACATATTTATGAGTTTTACCTCTTCTCCTTGAATTTTCCCATAACCAGTATATAGTGGCCTTCTTTATTTTGCTTGTTCATTCTTGGTTTGAAGTTGAGACTCTCTGAGAATAGGATTTCTACCCCTGCGTTTTTCTGAGGTGCTGGTGCATGTAATATTGTTTTCCATCCTTTGACTTTCAGCCTATGAATATCTTTATGAGTTAAATGTGTTTCTTATATACACCTTATTGTTGGATTTTTTGTCCAATCCAGTGTGTCAGTCTATTTCTCTTAATTAGCGAACTGAGTCCACTTACATTGATGGTTATAATTGACATGTATTGACTTACGATTGATATGTTATTTACCTCCTGATTTTTACTCATTTTTCTCTTGTGTTTAAGTGCTTGCCCTATTTAGTTCACTGTTTCTGTCATCATTCTTGGTGTTCTGATCATTTTAGTCACTCTCTAGAACTTCTTTCAGTAGCCTCTGTAGGGTTTGCTTTGTCATCATTAAATTCTTTAGTTGTTCTTTGTCATGGAAGTCTTTCACTTCTCCATCAAACTTGAAAGAGAGTTTTGCAAGGTATAGTAGTCTGGGCTGGAATTTGTTTTCATAGAGGACTTGAAGTACTCTGCCTCATTCTCATCTTGCCTTCATGGTTTGTGAGTAGAAGTCGGCCATAATTCTGATGGGTTTTCCTTTGAATGTGATCTGCTTCTTTTCTCTAGCAGTTTTGAGTATATCATTCTTGTGCCTTAATTCTGGTATCTTAAATATTGTATGTCTCGGTGTGTTTTTAACTGTTGTTGAGTTTACTTG
The DNA here is from genome assembly GCF_000260255.1 of Octodon degus. Classification (NCBI taxonomy): domain Eukaryota; kingdom Metazoa; phylum Chordata; class Mammalia; order Rodentia; family Octodontidae; genus Octodon; species Octodon degus. The sequence goes on from NW_004524866.1 coordinate 77,774, forward strand.
GCATTCTGTATGCTTCAGTTACCTGAATATCAGAATGTTTCATTGTATTTTGGAAGTTTTCTGCTCTTACTTCTGCCCATATTTTTTAATGTCATTTGTTTTGACTCCTTTTTCACTGATGCCTATTAGTCTCACATTGTTAATCTTTATATCATCTTGCAGGTGATGGATTATTTTTTCCTGCATCCTATTTTTTATTAAGAGAACTTTTCTTACCTTTTCACTAGCTTACCAGCATCTGCAAGATCTGAAACTCTGTCTTCAGTGTCACTTAAACGGTGTTGGAATCTTGTGATTTAGATTTTATTTTCCTCTATATCTTTTTGACCCTGCTTCATGTTATCTATTTCTTTCCTTTATTGCTCTTTCAAGGAATCCATCATTTTTCTAATCTCCTCTATTTTTTTTTATCAATGTCTTCTTTACAATCATTTATTAATTCTTTCACTGCAGCATTTTTTCAGATTGGGTTTCCTCTCTATGTTTCTGTAGTTGATTCTTTAGTTTAGATGCTATGAGTTTTGAGAATTCTATTGTTATTTCTGAAAATTCCGCTCTGTTTTCTTCTATAACTTTCTGCTGTTGATTATTTACCATCGACCCTATTAATTCATACATTTGAGCTGAGCTAGTAGAAAAGAATTCCGCTCTGAGTTCCTCTATGACTTTCTGCTGTTGCTTATTTACTATCGACACTATTAATTCATACTTTTGACCTGAGCTAGTGTCTTCTGCTCTTGTTCTGGGTGATCACTGGGTTTCCTCCATATGTTTCTGCATTTGATTCTTTACTGCAGATGTTATTAATTCGGGGATTTCTTTTTTCATTTCCAATCTGATTTCCTCTATACCTTTCTGCAGCTGTTTCTTTATTTCAGAAGCTGGTGATTTATTGATTTCAGCTCTGTGTTTCCCAAGTTGTTCTGAGTTCCTGTCCTCTGCACTTGTTATCAGTGCCCTTGGGGTCTGAGATTGAATTTTGCTCCTTCTTGTTTTCATTTGTGTAGCACTCTCTTCTGACCTTTGTTGTATATTTTTGGTGCCATTATAACCTTAGCACCTACTGAAATTCAGGTGCAGATCTACAAATTTTGGTTTTATCCCATTTTGCCTGACTTGGATCTGGCTGCTGTGCTCAGCTCCTTTCTGCTGCTGCCTTTGGGGGTGAACCTGTTGTGCCCCTCTGGGAAGATATTCTGCTCCTGAACTAACTGGGTAGTTCTGTCCTCTACACTCTCTGCAGGGATTGCAGCTGCCTGGTTTCAACTCAGGCCTGTATGCCTGGCCTGAGCTGACTGGAGGGGACAAGGTGGAGTAGGGTGGAGAGGCAACTCTCCCACATACTCACTGGGTCTGGGCGAAGACTTGATCTGGTGGTTCCCGGAATGGGTCAGAAATTCCTACACAGTGCGCAGAGTGGAGGCTGTGTCAAGGAGTTGATGGATTGTCCCAGGAGAGTGGAAGAGGGTCTTACCCATGTTGCACCTGGACTGGGACTGGTAGGTCCCGCTGGCATAGGGTAGCTGGAAGCTCCCTCACACACTCACCTGACATGGGTAGGACTGGATCTGGGGGTTCCCGGAATGCGAGAGAAATTCCTCCTAGGCTGGCGTGGTGGAGGACGTGCTACAGAGTGGATGGGAGCATCCCAGGGGAGTGGAAGAGTGTCACAACCAGGCTGCGCCTGGGCTGGGACTGGTAGGTCCATATTATTCTTAAAGGACAGCAGGAAACCTTGTAGTCACTTACAGAACTCAATGTCATTTAACCTATCTGTGTATGAACACAGTTTTTAGGTAGATTCTATGTGAATAATCAGATAGGCAATAGAAGTTGTGGGTTTTATGTGCTTTGATTCTACATTTCATGTTTTACCCCAACACAACTCTACGCTTTCTTTACATAGGGTTTCATAGAGTAGTTTATTTTTCTGAAACTGGGTGAAATTTCTTGATCATGGTGACTTTCTAGTCCTGAAATATTTATGTGCTCTCATGTAATAAATACCAGTGTTAAGGTTGCTTTAGGAAAAAGATTTTAAAGATGATTATAATCTTTACCTGACTCATATTTGTCTTTACCTGGAGCTCTGTCCTCATAGGATGATGTGATTTTTTTCAGCTGCATCTCTTTCTGAAGAATATTCAGTTTTCCAATCCTGTGGGGGACTTAGTGAATTTGGATGACAGACAGAAACTGGATTCAGAGTATGACATTGTCAATTTCTGGAATTTTCCAGAAGGCCTTAGACTTAGGGTTAAAGTTGGCACATTTTCTTCAAGAGCTCCACATGGTCATAAAATGACTGTATCTGAAGATATGATCGAGTGGGCCACAGGAGATACAGAGGTATGTCTCACCTAATTATGGCACACTTATGAACCACAAGTAAACTAACTACTGGCACAGAATTTGTGCCACCAAATTTTTTACACGTAATGATCACATGTGAAAATTCAGTAACAATAGTAAGTTGTCAATTAAAAATTGTTACAACCTTTCTGATGAGAGAAATTATAATTTATTTAATTAATTATTAATATCTAAATATATTTCATATTATGAAACAAGTTTATCATGCAAGTACATAGTTTTGCTTATGTACGTGTACAAATTAAGTTCATCCCTCTAGCTCGGATGAAGCAAGTAAATGTTGAAGAAGTTACCAACATATATTTTTTCCTTAGACTCCTCACTCATTCTGCACAGAGAGTTGCATTCCTGGCTTTAGGAAAAGTCCTCAGGAGGGAAAGGCTGCCTGCTGTTTTGATTGCACCCCTTGTGTAGACAAGCAAATAACCAATGGCACAGGTAGGAACATGTCCTGGGGACAAATTCTCACTCTGTTATCTTCCCTCCATCCACAAGAAATGGTAAAAGTGTTGTAGAGGACACAAAGGTAAAACACTTCCTTCACTGTCAAGTTATTGGTTATGGATAGTTACTGCCTGTCAGAAAACATATTTTCCTCTTCAAAACTCACTCAAATTCATTTTATTTTTCTGCTACTCTTATTCATCTTTCTTTTGGTTGTTTTCTGCCCTGTTACAAATGGAACCAAAATTTGCATTATCAGTGGTCTCTGTGCCCAGGTATTCTTATTTGTTATTATAAGACAGAATATCACCAATTTGTCTCAGAGTGCTGCAAACATTTGATAGACCTGTTCCAGCCCACTAATTATTTGGAATAACACATAGACATTGTCACACCTAAGGACATTGATGTATTTTTCTAGTTTCATTAAAAACAATATTTCATCCAGACAAATCCTGGCCCTCTAACCACAGCTTCTGTACTCCATCTCCACTGTGAAGTTTAATGCAGTGCAGTAAGAAAGACCACCCTTTACAATCTTTGGAACCACAGCAAGATTACAGTCAAGACAAGGGCAGGACCACTTCAAACTCCAGTGGCTGACACAACTATTAACACAGAGCCCATGCTCAGAGAGCCTGACTTTGACTGGATAGAGGGGGTTGTTTAGATGTAAAATATGCTTACGACAGCACAGTCCAACTTTGAGGATTGATCCCCATTCCTCGGGAATGCATAAGACAGTAGGGGAGACACCCTGTAGAATGTATTGGAGACTATACCACAGAACTTCAAGGATGATATGCACACAGAATACGTTGTTTAACAAGTAAAAATATCTACATGTAATTAGAAAAACTTGGCCATTTTTACAGAAGTGATAGCTTTAGTATTATATGAAATATCTGGGGAAGCATCAATAGAGATTTGACGTAGATCACATAAGTAAAGTAAATAATAAAGATTGATCTTATTACTTAGCAAAAATACAATGTTTTATGTATATGCCAGATTTAAAAGGAAAACAATGAGAAACAGTGTATAGAGAAACTGTAATCTCTATATACAGTTCTGTTAATTTGTGTCTAGAAAAATCATGGAAAAGTGAGACGTGGTACTGCCTGCCTGAAGTCCAGTGATCTGGGAGGTGAGAAAAAGAAAAGATTTTAAGTCAGAAGACAGTAATGGCAACCTAGTGATTTAAGGACATCCTTTCTCAAACTAAGAAAATTTAAAATGGTTTGAAATATATCTCAGTGTAAAATTTGAGCTCAGTCCCACATAAAATAAAACACAAAAATGAAAGAGAAAGCAAGAAAAACTACCAAAAATGACAATTTAGTCCAAGGAACTTCAATGAATTTCTGGGCATAAGCCTGTAAAAATGATAATACTAAATGTAGGCAAGTCACAATTTTCATTTTTCCTAGATATGGAACAATGTGTGAAGTGTCCTGATGACCAATATGCTAACAGTCAGAGAAACCACTGCCTCGAAAAATCTGTGACATTTCTGACTTATGAAGACCCCCTGGGGAAGGCTCTGGCTAGCACTGCTCTGAGTCTCACTGTCCTCACAGCTGCTGTCTTTGGGCTCTTTGTGAAGCACAGAGACACTCCCATCGTCAAGGCCAACAACAGGGCTCTCAGCTACACCCTGCTCATCTCCCTCACCTGCTGTTTCCTCTGTTCCTTGCTCTTCATTGGCCGTCCCAACACAGCCTCCTGCATCTTGCAGCAGACCACGTTTGCAGTTGTGTTCACTGTGGCTGTTTCCACTGTCTTGGCCAAAACCATTACTGTGGTGCTGGCCTTTCAGGTCACTGCTCCAGGCATAAGAATGAGGCAATTGCTGGTGTCAGGGGTACCAAACTCCATCATCCCCATCTGCTCCCTGATCCAACTCACTCTCTGTGGCATCTGGATGGGGACAAATCCACCCTACATTGACACAGATGCTCACTCTGAACATGATCACATCATGATCGTTTGCAACAAGGGCTCCTTCACCGCCTTCTACTGTGTCCTGGGATACCTGGGCTCCCTGGCCCTGGTGAGCTTCACTGTGGCTTTCCTAGCCAGGAACCTGCCTGACACCTTCAATGAAGCCAAGTTCCTGACGTTCAGTATGCTGGTGTTCTGCAGCGTGTGGGTCACCTTCTTGCCCGTGTACCACAGCAGCAAGGGGAAGGCCATGGTGGCCATGGAGGCCTTCTCCATTTTGGCCTCTAGTGCAGGGCTGCTCGGCTGCATCTTTGTCCCTAAGTGCTATATCATTTTGGCAAAACCAGAGAAAATTTTTCTGACTGGGATCAGAGACAAAACACATTCTGTGAGAAAGAAGTCTTATCACTGAACTTATTTTCTAATAATATACACAGAAGTTCTGAATTCAAAGTTGAACCATATGTGCAGTCAGACACTACAGTCTACTGTGCCTTTCATATACTTACTAACTGATGCAACTTCTTTTTCTAATAGAAGATGTTCACTAGAGACTGTCAACCTCACTTCTTGAAGTTGAATTTTTTCTGGATATTTTGTTTCCTATTTAAGGCAGAATTTATCCTGTTGTTGCTATAACCATATTATCACATTTTATCTTCTCTTTCTTTTGGATTTCTTAACATTTTTTGTTAAAGCATAATAAATTACTTCTTGTATGCCACTGTTTCTGACTTTTTTAATGTATTCTATTACTTATTTCTTTTGAGGAGTACCCTTTCTTCAATGTGCTTATTAGGCTATATTTTCATATTGGTATTTATATATCTTTTCTTACTTCCCTTTTGCAATTATTAAAGCTTTCCTCTTGCATAACTTTTGTGATTCTAGAATTGTCTGGTCATATGCAAGTATAAACACTATTGACTATATGATGCCAGTATATTGAATTTATAGGGTACATTGCAGAATTACTTGGAGGTAGGCAGTAGAACATTGGCTCATCCAAGATTTATATTTCCTTTTGTCCTTTTCAATCCTCTTTTACTGATATCTATATATGTGTACAATGTATATTTGAGTTATGCTACATAACGTTTATTCAGTAATCTTTCTTGGTATGTATTTTTCCTGGTATTTTATAGGGTTTTTAAATAATGTGATAAGAAATGGTTTACCTGCCATATGTTCTGTAACATATATGTACCTATGGATTCATATTAATTTGTACATATAGGTTTTTTGTTTATTAAAAACATATTTGATCTGAGTATTCTGCCAAGGTGCAGCTTGAGGGTTTTACCAGAGAAGTACATATACAACAAGATAATCCACTACTGTTGTGGGCTACTGGACTATATTGCAATATTTTGCTGAATTCATGCTTACAATATTCGGATGACAATGGAATACCCATCTCTGGCAAAACTAAACATAAAAAGCAGATATAAATGAAGGACTATATATATATATATATATATATATATATTCATCTGTATATACAAAATTGTTAGAATAGATATGTATCCACTTTCTCTTAATCAATAAGCAGAAAGATTTGTACTAATAGTATGTGGGTTTTTTTTTTTTTTTTTTTGGCAGAACCGGGGATTGAACTTAGACCCTTGCATTTTCCAGGAAGTGCTTATTCCACTGAGCCATTTCCCTGGCCCTGTACTAATAGTATTTTGACAGGATATAATGTCTGCATCTTGAGCCATGCATGACTACTACAAAGACAATCATATGCAAGGTATCAATTGTTGTAACTCCCTACCAACCTGTTTTGAAACTGTCTCATTGAAATATTTTTCTCAATAAATTTAATAAAAAAGATGTACAAATGTATAAGAAATTACAAGATTGGCTGTGGACAGTCAGCCATAGAGTAGGAGTAAGCATGCAGACAGTGTCTGCACAATGGACACTAGAAAACTCTGTCCACGGTCTAGAGCTCACAGCACCATGCGACGCAATTCTATATCAGGAGACCAATGTGTCCGTGACAGAGGGCCCGTGGGTCTACAAGGGAAGGCTGGAGGATGCAAGGCAGATGTCTGAAAGTCTGCCCTAGCAGCAGGACATGACACCGAAGCTGAAGGTGATGAGTGGAGCTCCTCCAAAGAAAAAGAAACGTCTGTCTTTCCTCATGTCGCTCTGATATACATTAAGTGATGAGCCACCTTAGTGTGTAGAATGCTAAGCTAATTGAGATAAGCTCTGAAACGTTCGAAGTTGACACAGTTGATCAAAAGCACAACACATGTCTGTCTCAAATGAATGTTAAATAACTAGGAGTATGTAGCTCACGATGTTCCCACACCCCGTTGTCATCTGAGTCATGTACCCTTTGCCCTTTGGTATATATATTCCAATACATTATATATATATATATATATATATATATATATATATATATCAGTCTGCCATTAGTCAAGGTGAAAATTCTACACATTAACTGCTATTTTCAAAAAAAAATCTTAAGGAAATTTTTGGTACAATCGCCTCAGCCATCCTGAATATATACTTGAATATTTTCCCTCCTATTCATATTATATTTGCTTGTTACAGGGTCTCACTACACAACTTGGAGTCATAGTGATCCTCCTGTTTTCAGTGTCCTCAGCACTGGATTACAGGCATGCTCCTCTAGACCTGGACTCTGTGGCCAGCTCCGTGGTGCTGGGGCGGGGCTGGCATGTCATGAGCTGTCCAAGATCCAACCATGGTTCCAATACTTGCCTAAGAGGTGCTTTAGTCTGCTGAGCTACCTAAGCAGCTCCTACCCCTTTCCCTTTTTCAATTTAAGAATTCGACTACTAATCTTGACCACTCACTTCTGATTCACATCATAATTGGTCACCGTGTGCAGGATTTTGATTCTGTTGAGAGTATATTTGAATACAAAAATGGGCATTTTACTTTACTTTTTATTAAATTTAATTTTATTATTTCACTTTGAAATGTAGAAGACAAAAGCAAGAACAAAAATCAGAAACAATAACAGAAACTGGGTGACATACAATAATATGTAAGTTTCAGATTTTCAGAACAAGAATAGCTGCTTAGCATTGCTTGATATGCTATCTAATTTTATCATCAAATCTGTTGCTCAGATTGACAGCTATAGTTATGTAAGATTGGACATAACTTGGGATATTATTTCTTGTTTTTCAGAACCCTGAAATTTTTGTTCTTCTCCCCCTTGGGGTTTTGTTTTGTTTTGCTTTGTCTTTTTAAAAAATATTTCGAAGAACAAATAATAATAATTGATATAACATTAGGAATGGTACACATTTAGAAGACCAACATGACAAGAATTCAAGCATGCTTTTTGTGTTACATATTTCTGTCCTTGGTGTAGATTCTTAGATCACAGATATCAGTCTGCCATTAGTCAAGGTGAAAATTCTACACATTAACTGCTACTTTCAAAAAAATCTTAAGGAAATTTTTGGTACAATCACCTCAGCCATCCTGAATATATACTTGAATATTTTCCCTCCTATCTTTTTTCCAACGTTTTCTCCTTTCTCTCATCTTTGTTGTTTAATCCTTAAATTAGTTTCTTTCTGTTTTACTATTTGTGTTATAACTTTCATGTTTAATTATTTGGGTGTTTACAATGGGAATATTATGCAATATTAGACATGTGGGTCTTATTTAATTCACTTATGAGTATAACTTCTAGTTGCATCCATTTAACAATGAAGGCTTTGTGTTTGTCTTTCTTTATAGATTGATACTCCACTGTATAAAAGAAACCACATCTTTTTCATCCAGTCCTCAGGTGGTAGACATTTTGGTTGTTTTCAAGAATTGTCAGTGACCAATTGTGCTGCTATAAACATGAGCGCACATACATCATTGTGGTACAATGCTTTCAGTTCTTTTGGGAAAATAACCACAAAGAGAACAGCTGGATTGAAAGGGATTTCACACTCTAATTTTTGGAAAACTCTCTACAGTGATTTAATTGTGGTTGTACCAGTCTACATTCCCACATGAAGTAGAGAAGGGTTCCTTTCTAAACACAGCCTCTCCAGTATTTGTTGTTCATTGATTTATTTATGATATTAATTCTTGGGTGAGATGGTATCTCAATTTTGTTTTAAATTCCATTGCTTGAATGGTCAGTAATGTGGTGCATATTTTTATATAATTGTCTGTTATATTTCTTCCCCTGAGAAGTGTATATTCATCTTAGAAACACATTTTTTGTATAGGGTCTTTAACTTTTGGGACCTTAACATTTTTAGTTCTTTATATACTCTAGATAGAAGGCTTTTGTTGGTGTGACTATTGCTTAATTTTTTTTTCAACTTTGTGCGTTGTCTTTTCACCCTGTTGATCATTTCATTTGATGTGCAGAAAATTCCCAATAAGAGTAATTCCCAGTTGTCGATTCTTTGTAATATTTTCTGGGCAGTTTGATTTTTGTTCACGAACTGTCTGTTAAGCCCCATCTCTTCAAGATTTCCACCTACTTTCTATTCCAGGAGATTTAGTATTTCTGTTTTAATGTTTAGATTTTTAATCCATTTTGACTTTAGCTTAGTGAATGGTGATAGACACCGGTCTAGTTTATTTTTCTGCATGTGGACAGATAGTTTTTGAAGCACCATTTGTTAAAGAGGCTATCTTTCTTCCAGTGAATGCGTTTGGCCCATGTTACAAGAAAAAGATGGCTGAGTGTGTTTGCACTTTCATCTGTATCTTTCACTCTGTTCTACTGATTCATTGACCTGATTTTATGTCAATGCCATGCTGATTTAATCACTCTGGCTTTGTAGTATAATTTCAATGCCTCCTGCCTTGCCTTTGTTGCCCAATATTGCCTTTTCAATTTTACGTCTTATCTAATTCCAAGTAAATTTTATGAATATTGTCTCAAGATCTGCGAATTATGTTGGTGTTGTTATCATTGGGATTGTATGAAATCTGTGAAAGAATTTTGGGTGTATGGCCATTTTCACAATGTTTCTTCTTCCTATAAAGCAGCAAGGAATACCTTTCTATTTTCTAAAATCTTGTTCTATATATTTCTTCACAATAATGTAATTTTCATTTTACAGACCTTTTACTCCTTAGTCAATTAATCATATTAATTGACTAGTCAATTATTTAGTCAATTAGTCAATTAATATGTCAATTAGTCAGAATAATTCCTAGCTATTTCCTTTTTAGGATGCTATTGTAAAGCGTATTGTTTCTCCAATTTCTCTCTCAGTTTATTTGTTATCTGTATAGAGGTATGCTATTGATTTTTGGTAATTGACTTTGTACTCTGCTATGAATTTTGTTTATTAATTCTAGGAGCTTATTGGTAGAGTGTTTTAGGTCTTTCAAGTGAAGTATCATGTCGTCTACAAATAATGATAGTTTAACTTCTACTTTATCTATTCTTATTCCTTTTGTATCTCTCATGTCTAATGCCTCTAGCTAATGATCCCAGAACTATAGTGAATAAGACTCAGGATAGAGGACAACCTTGTCTTGTACATGATTTGAGTATAAGGTATTTTAGCTTTTCCCCATTTAGAATTATGTTGGCTGTTGGCCTGTCATAGATGGCTTTAATCAGATTGAGGCAGAGAACAATAGTCCAATTTTCTTTATGGGTTTTATCACGAATGAATTTGTACTTTGTCTAAAGCTTTTTCTCCATCAAATGAGATGGTCAGTTGGTTTTTGAGTTTTGGCCCTTTTAGTATAGTCTATTATACTTATAGATTTGCATACGTTGAACCATCCTTGCATCCCTGGGATGAATCCTTCCTGGTCATGTTTATAAACTTGATGATTTGCTTTATTTTCTTTGCTAGGGTTCTATTGAGTATTTTCGCACCTATGTTCATAATGGAGATTAGCCTGTAGTTACCTTTTTAGGTTGAATCTTCTTTTGGTTTTGGTATCAGTATGATACCTGCCTCCATGAATGATTTTGCTGTATTATCTTCTCTTCCATTTCTTCGAAGAGTTTGTGGAGTATTGGGATTAAATCTTCTCTAGATTTCTTGTAGAATTCAAGCATGAATCCATCAGGACCTGGGCTTTTCTTTTCTGTTGGTAAGTTTTTTATTACATTTTCAATTTCATTGGCTGATAATAGGGTATTCAGAGTTTTTATGTCTGCTTGACTTAGTTTTGATAATTTGTACCTATCAATTTATCTGTCCATTTCTTCTGTGACTCCGATTCTGTGACAGTAAAGATTTTCAAAGTAGCTAATGAGGTTATTCTAAATTTTGACAGGATTTGTCATAAGTTTGCCCTTTGCATTCCTTATTGCTTGAATTTTATATTTATCTTATCTCTTTTAATGAGGTTAGCTTGGAGTTTATCAATTTTATTCAGTCTTTCAAATTACATGCTTTTCGATCCAATAATTCTTTGTATTCTTTTCTTTGTCTCACTTTGCATTAATTTCTGCACTAATCTTTTAGGATTTCCTCCTATCTTTGGGGATTGGACTTTGTTCTTTTTGTTTTCTAGAAGTTCAAAGTACAGAATTACGGTATTTATTTGTTCTCATTGTGTTTTACTTGTGTGAGTTCACTACTCTAAATTTGACTCAAAGAACTGCTTTCATTGCAGCCCACATTTCCATTAAGTTCTCGTTGATTTCTCATTGAAGTGCAGATATTATTTAATTTCTTCTTCAATTTCACGTGTAACCCATTGTTTTCTGAGGAGGGTGTTATTTAATTTCCATGTATTTATGGTTTTTTGTGGTTAATTTTATCATTAATTTCCAATTTCATTGTAGTGTGGTGAGATAGTATGCTTTGGATAGTTTCTGATTTATTGCATACATTTATGCATGACCTATGAATTAAAATGTGGTATATTTTACAAAATGTGCCATGTGCAGCTGAAAAGAATGTGTATTTAGGTGTTGTTGGGTAGAATACTCTGTTTATGCCCAGCAAATCCATTTATTCCAAGGTTTGGTTCAGTTACACTACCTCTTTTCAAATTTTTTACTTTTGGATCTATCTTTTTTAGAGATGGAGGTGTTAAGGTCTCTTAACACCACATTTGTGGTATTGGATATAAGCTTTTTCAAGACCATTAAAACTTGTTTTATAGTTTGGCAAGTTATAATTGTCTTATAATTTGGCAAATGGTTACAATTTGCTGCTCCCAAATTTTATATATATATATCTTCCTCTTGTATTCTCCTTCTAACAAGTATGTAGTAGCATTATTTATTTTGTTTGATCATTCTTGGTTTGAAGTACAGATTATCTGCACATAGGATTGCTGCTCCTCCTTTATTTCTGAGGTCCTGGGGAGTGTGTAATTTTTTTCTATGTTTTGACATTCAACCTATAGATTTTGTTATGAGTTAACCATGCGTATTGTGTATGGCATATTTTGGATTTTGTTTCTTAGTCCACTCTGCAAATCTATTTCTTTTAATTGGTGAATTGAGTCCATGTACATTAATGGCTAATATTGAACTGTATTGTCTTATGTTTGTCATGTTATTTTCCTGCTGTTAGTTATGTACTTTCCTATTGTATTTCATTGTTTGCCCTCTTTGGGGGCTTCATTCCATTCTCATTCTTGGAGCTGTGGCTTTTTTGTCCCTTTCTAGAATACCTTTTAGTATTCTCTGCGGGGGTTGCCTTAGTTGTCATGAAATTCTTTAGTTGTTCTTTGTTGTGGGAAAATTTCACGTGTCCCTTTAATTTGAAAGAGTTTTGTAGGGAATATACTGTGGGTTGGAAGTCTTTTTTTTTTTTGCAGGACTTGGAGTGCTTTACTCTATACTTTCTTGTTGCACGGTTTGTGAGGAGAAATCTGCCATTATTCTGATGGATTTTCCTTAAATGTGATGTTTTTCTTTTCTCTAGCAGCTTTTAGTATTCTTTTATTATGCCAAATTTCTGGTATCTTGATTATTACATACCTGGGAGTGGTTTTATTTTATTTTATTTTTTAATTTTTTTTGTACTATCACATACATATGTTATCTTTATGTAGTATTTCAAAGCTTGTAGACCAAAAATGTTATT
>NW_004524866.1:97694-98887 GCF_000260255.1 Octodon degus
GCATCTTGTACAGCAATTAACCACTAAGAAGAATATATGCAGTGTATTATTTGTTGAAACTGTACTTTTGATTTGATTTGAAACTGTCTCATTCCTATATGTTTATCAATAAAACTTTGTGAAGAAAAAAAATAAAAAAATAGATATTTCCTTAGCTTTTCATTAGTTGTTGCAGTATCTTTGAGGTCTGAAAGTCTATCTTCACATTCATTCTGGTGGCTTTACCAACTTTTAATTGAGTTTTTAAAATCCTGAATATCGCTTTGAATCTGCTACACAAATTCTATTTCTTTTCTGTATTGGTCATTGAGGATTTCCAACATTTTTATATTCTCCTCCTTTTTTTCTATCAGTGTATTCTTTAGAAATGCTTAGAACTTCTTTCATTGTAATGATCATTTCTTGTTTTACTTGGGAGATTATTTCTGACTTGATTTCCTCTGAAGCCTTCTGCAGTTGTTTCTTTACTTAGATGCTCTTACTTGAGATATGTCAGGTGTGTGACTTCCAATTTCTTCCACGCTAGTGTCTCTTGCATGTGTTCTGGGTGTGCTCAGGGCATGAAAATGCATTTTGCTCCATCATTTGGTCATTTTATATTTAACAGGAATGTCTTTATTTTTATTTCTGTGATACTCCTTTGTAAGTGTTTGTGAGTACTTAGCTATATCACTGTGATCAGAGCCTCTCTGTTAAAGCCTCTGTGTTTTGGGCATCTCTTCTGTGTCAAAGATTCTTGTTTTGCATGTATTTCAATGTTTTGCCCTCTCTATTGTTTGAGAGTCAGATATTGGTTTCTGTTTGGCACTGTCCTCTGATCTTATTTGTAGAGCTTTTGTGCAGTTATTACCTAAGCAACTTCCTTTATTATTACCCAAGAGAGATCATGTGGTTAAGGCAAATATGGTTTTCTAATTACAGTACCATACTTAGTAATACTAATAATGGGCTGAGATTTAGGAATTGACAAACTTTTATAACAAATTGGTTTGTAATTTAGACCATAAGAGCAAATACTATGACGGTATACTTCAGTGTATATTAAATTGGGAATTTGTATTTGAATTAGTTCTCCTAAGTTCCATCTGGTCACCACTATTTGACGTACCTGGAATCTTCCAGGTACACTAATTCACTCCCGTTACCCATTTCTCTCTCTCTCTCTCTCTCTCTCTCTCTCTCTCTCTCTCTCT
>NW_004524866.1:99010-100354 GCF_000260255.1 Octodon degus
ATATTTCGTCTTCATACTTTTCTACTGGATGGTTAAGACCAAGGTAAAGCAGGACCTGTGCAACAAGAGTTGTAGCTTTTTGGTCTGAGAAGGTGGTTTTAATTGGATTGATATTACTTGGGATTTTGTGGGCCTCGGTTATATGAATGTCTGATTGTTTTCCTATATTTAGGATTATCTGCTATTACTTCTGCCCATATTCCTTTTGCATCATTTGTGTTAACTCCTTATTTCTCAGAGATGGCTATTAGTCTTATTTGTTCATCTTTGCATTGACTTGCAGCTGTTGAATTATTTTTTCCTGGATCCCAGTTGTTCTTAAGAGATATTTCAGTGCGGAGAGCGTCCTGCTACCCTGCGCTAGCGAGACCAGTACCAGCCCAGGCGCAGCGTGGGCCGGACCCTCTCCCAGCCCCTCGGGCCGCCCCCCACCACTCCACAGTGCCTCCCCCACCCAGCCCGCCGAGTAGGATTTTCTGCCGACTTCCAGGAGCCCCCAGACCCAGTCCTAGCCCAGGTCCGGGGAGTGTGTGGAGAGCTTCCTGCTACCCTGCACCTGTGGGACCAGTCCTAGCCCAGGCGCAGCATGGGCCGGACCCTCTCCCAACCCCTCCGGCTGCAACCCACCCCTCCGAATTACCTCCCCCACACCTCCCGCCCAGTAGGAATTTCTGCCGAGTTCCGGGAACGCCCAGACCCAGTCCTAGCCCTGGTCCTCAGAAGGAAGGAGCTGAGCACAGCAGCCAGACCTAGGCCAGACTCAGCTGGATAAGTCCAAACTCTGTAGAGCTCCACCTTAACTTCAGTATGTGTGAAGGATATAACTACAGCAAAGATCTACAACAAAGGGCAGAGGACAGTGCTACACAAAAAGATGAGAAGGAACAGAATGCAACCTCAGAACCCAAGCCCACCCGTAACAAGTGCAGAAGACACTAACACAGAAAAAATTGGAAAACACACAGCGGAAAGCAATGAATCAACAGCTTCTGAAATAAAACAGCTGCAGAAAGATATAGAAGACCTCAGATTGGAAATGAAAAAAAAAATCCCTGAATTAAAAACATCTGCACTAAAGAATCAAATACAAAAACATATGGAAGCAAGCCAGTGACCACCCAGAACAAGTGCAGAAGACACTAGCTCAGCTCAAAAGCATGAATCAAGAGCGTCGATAGTAAATAAGCAACAGCAGAAAGAAAGAGAGGAAATCAGAGCGCAATTCTTTTCTGAAATAAAAAAAGAACTTGCAGAACTCATAGCAGATGAAGTAAAGAAGCAACTGCAGAAACATAAGCAGGAAACCCAATCTGAGAAAAACACTGCAGTAAAAGAATTTCTAAC
>NW_004524866.1:107539-112698 GCF_000260255.1 Octodon degus
TTGTATTTGAATTAGTTCTCCTAAGTTCCATCTGGTCACCACTATTTGACGTACCTGGAATCTTCCAGGTACACTAATTCACTCCCGTTACCCATCTCTCTCTCTCTCTCTCTCTCTCTCTCTCTCTCTCTCCCTCCCTCCCTTCCTCTCTGTCTCTGTCTCTCTCTTTCTCTCTGTTGCTCCTGTAGATCTGTGTCTAGCAATGTGCCTTAGCTCACCAGGTCCAGATCTACCAAGTTCAAACTTTACCAGCTGGGCCTTGCTTTAGTCTGGCTACTGTGCTGAACTTCTTCCTGCTGCGCCCAGTGGAAGTGAACCTTCTGTGCCCAACTGGTAGTTTTTCTGCTCCTGGTTTAGCTGTCTGGGTCTCGCAACTAGCCTCTCTTCAGGGAATTCTGCCAGAGGGCACAATACTTGGCCTGTTTTCTGAAGGAAGCCAATGTCTTCAAAACTGGGGGATATATATTTTCTCAAAATGTACATACTTTCATTTTTTAAATTTATTCTTACAGAATTCAATGCTTCCTTGCATGTTTAATAGATTGCCTAATACCAGAATGCCACAATTTAGAAGCAAAAATGATTCCTATAAAATATGTGAAGATTAAGTTCACATTGAAACTCACTGTGCTGGTCTTTTAGACTGTGACAAATACAAGATGACATGCATTGAACTTATAAACCATTATTCAGAATAATCACCCTGCCCTGATACTCAGGGTGTAAACATTGCCTGTGCTTCTGTGCTTTTCTATATTATGAGTGATGGAAAATATAGAAGCTAATGTCAGTTTGCTCTTCTGCTTCAGGGTGAGGGAAGAAGAGAAATCATCCACACAGACTCAGGTTCCCGTAGAAGCTTAAATAGTGGAGGTACTCAAGGATGGAGGAGAAGAAATGCATTCTGGACACATATTAAATCATGGAATGAAGATATTTAAAAGAATGAAGCAGCGGGGAAGTAGTCTACATTATACAACTCAAAATGCCTTGTGTTTCTGCACTGATATTCAGTCACTAATTTGGGTTTGCTGGCTGTGGGGCAATTACTTGCACCACAAGCAATGGAGAGCAGGTGTTTCTCTGAGTTTCATTTCGTGTGACTGGTACAAAGACAGCACAGCTGTGCAGGTAATGTCTTGTGGGTTTTTCAGCTGACAATTCCTGATCTTCCACTTTGGACGGCACAGTGTCCCATAATTTTTAGTGACCTTGAGGTTTTCCAGACTATTTCCAGAGAACCCTAACGTTAAGTCCTCTAGTGTAATCCATTAGCAGCACATCCAATTACATATGTGTCAATGGTTTATTGGCAAAGACTTAAGAGAAAAAACTGCCCAAGAGGAAGTTGTCCCTTGGATGCTGACATCAGTGCAACTGGATTATATCATGGTGGCTTCAGGTGAAGAAAGTGATATGCAAGCATAATTTCTGTCTTGTGTTTTTCTCCTGGTCACCAGACCTCAGATGCAGAGCCCAGGGTGACAATGGTGGCAAACCTCTCTAGGGACATGGAGCAGGCAATGTTGACAGCATCTGGGGCACCAGAGTGTACACCTGAGTCTCAAACAATTTCATGCTGAAACACACACAGTATATTTACTTACCTGGCTCAGACTGCACTTTTCCTCTTCACTCAGCCCTAAGTTCTGCATGCATATCAACGATGTTGCCATTGATTGTTATCTTCTTTCTCTTGCAGCTTCCAGCCTTAGCGTGTACTTTTGATAATGAAGCCTGCCTTCAAGGAAGGAGCACCAGTGTGTGTAAGGATGGAGATGTGATGATTGGGTGTTTCTTGCCTATTTATTTCTACATGGACTATACTGGTGTTCTTGATATGAAGCCTACTAGAGAATCCCATTTCATTCAGTAAGTGTATTCTTCTATTATGTATTTTTTTCTGGATATCAGGATAGATAACCTCTAGCACCCATGGATCAATAGACCAATATTTTCCATAGTTCCACCTGTTTTACCCATCCACGTGGCACAACAGGCTTTCCTGTTTACCTCATTGTTGCATACATTTGCGTGGGGGAGAGGAATACTGTTTTTATTTGTCTGTACTGCTAGCTTCTTCTTCTCACTCTTGGAACCTTAGATGGACTCTACTCATCTGTACTCCATGGTGCATTCCCTTCCTCAGACCTGGACTCCACTGCATGGCATTAGGTGATGTTCCTCAACTCGAGTGAACCCCTTGGATTAGGCTGAAAGCTAAGTGGCTATTGCCAAATTACCTGTAATAATATAAACGTCTTTCCTTTTCTCTATTTCTCTAACTGTAAAATTCTTTATAGTCTTACAGATAGCCTTCTGATATGTCTACCCCTTCTCCCTGCAGTAACTATATCATGTTAATGTTCCTTTATTGTTTCTAAGGATCTTTAGGATGCTCCAGGACTCCTGCCTCTGCAAGCAGAGTCTAAAAGTAGGGATGCATCAACTGTAAGGCTTTTCTCCACCACTGTGATATTTCCTCAGTTAGATG
Source organism: Octodon degus (assembly GCF_000260255.1). Classification (NCBI taxonomy): domain Eukaryota; kingdom Metazoa; phylum Chordata; class Mammalia; order Rodentia; family Octodontidae; genus Octodon; species Octodon degus. The sequence goes on from NW_004524866.1 coordinate 110,034, forward strand.
CATCTCTTCTTTATTCAGATTGTACCTTATCAGGTCTGATGCCAAACATGTAGTTAAATAATGAGTTTTATAAATGTTGTGAAATTCTACAAAACTACTTTGTCACTGTAAGAAAAGGGCATGCCAGCAGAACTGTGTTTGCTTGAAGCTTAAAGAAGATGGCCACCCATGGTGTCCTTGTGGCATCTGCACACAGGAAGGGTTAAAACTAAATATGGACAGATCAGCCTTTGTCCTAACTCAGTTCACTGCCTTTCTGAAAATATTGCACATGAGGAAGCTTGTTGGAAATCCTGATAAGAACAGAAACTCACCGTTAGCCTGCGTAGCTATTAATGGTTTTTCTTATCTGTCTAGAAGGTGTAGGTGTTTGTTCCCACAAGGACTTGACCAGTTCTTAGCTGCTACAGGGTCTGGGCTTATGGCCATGCAGAAAGGTGGAACATGGTCCTTTTGCCTCAACTTGCATTTAATGGGTCTCACTGGGGGGAAGGATTGGGGATCTCATTGACAGAGAGAACACTGTGCCCAGGCCCTTCTTAATCAGCAGCCTGAAAAACTATATGAAGTGGCTACTCAGTTCTTGAACTGGAATTTCAGGGTGGAAGCTCTTTTGACCTGATGATGTAACTTTTACTGTGCTTTGTTTTTTCTGTGTAATCATGTATGTGTTAGTTAATAATGTGAATAAATATTGCTTTACACTTTATTTAGAGGCTTGTTGTGAAGCCAGGTCCTTGCCTTACCCATCTGTAACTGGTCTCTTTAAGGATTCAACGTATTTGAGACTATGGACAGAAGAGTAAGGAAACTGGGCTTTTTTTTTTTCTTTTTTTTTTTCTACAAATAGGGTCTCTACCTGTCTCATGCTCCTGAAAATGCCCAGATATTTGCTTATATTTTGACTCCAACACACATTCTCGATGCTCACATAACTTTTGAGAAAGGGACATACTGTGGTGACTAAGCTATGAGCAATCTCCTGACCTTGAGTTTTGTCTGCTTTAGCTTTTTGAGAAGGTGGCATGACAGGCACTAGTCATTAAACCCTGAGGGTACATTTTACTTCTATCATTTGATAAAAATATGTGTCATTACCTATGTGGTTAATATGCAAATTTGACTGTGTTTTTGGTTACTTTTTATTTTGGTGACAATTCAGAAGTATTTTTGAGTGTTTGATTCAGAGGATTCTGCTCCAAAGCTAAACCCTGTGAGGGGATTAATTCCTCCTGTCACTTATTGAAAATTATGAGAATGATTTTGTTTGATCAGAACAGAAACCTCAGTGTAGAAAGCACTGAAATATGGTTTGCATGAGGAGGGGGATTCTGAATGGTGGATGGGCCAGTGTACATTTAGAGCTCAGCAGGAGCGTGGAGGGGGATCATGACGGAGTCTGGCTAATCCTGCCTGAGTGGATCCTAGCTAAAGACAGCCCAGTGTGATCAGAAGTCATCTCAATATAATGGGGATGAGAAACTGACCAACCATCAGTCATTATGAGATTTCAGGAATAGTTCAAGGATGTAAGATCTGTTTCTGTTCCCAGGAGGAGAGAATGAGTTACCTACTGTTCTCTTGTCCTCTGCTGTTCCCACATACGCTCAGAGATCAGGCTGTTTCAGGGGCCCTGCTCTAGGCCGCTTCTCTGTGCGCTCTGTCTGTGGCAGAAGAGTACACACATACACTTCTCAGTTTCTTTGCCTGAACTGATGTTCCCACCAGCATTAAGAGTTTAGGGCCTCAGGAGAGAATTTCGATTCCTGCTAAAAAAAGAAAGAAAAATGAAAGAACTGTAAGAAAATAAAAATGTTTATGCATAAGCAATTTGTATATTTTGCATCATCCTTATAAGGAAAGTCTAACTTTAATACTTTAAAGGATCATATTGCTCAGATATAAAATTCTAGCAAGCATAATATTTGAAATGTAGCCTTGATAGCATCGTGGCTTTTCTGCAGATAAATATAAACACAAAGTTGAATTATTCTCTTTTTGCTTTTTTCAGTATATTTTCCTTACATATTGCTATATATTTATGACAATTATATGTCTATGCAATTCCTATCTTTTCAACCTATTATAATTCATTTCTTACCAATTTTAGGATGTTACAAAATTTCTAACTAATTTTTGCTGTTGTTTAAGGAGGAAAATAGATGGTTAATTGTAAGATGCTAATATCAAGTCCCAGAACAAAAACAAACTGAAAGGGAATGTTGAAGCATAAAATGTTTGTATTCAAAATTATAATTATTTATTTTTGGTCTGGGATGTAGCTCAGCAGCGCAGCACCTTCTGGGAAAGTGTGAGTCATTCCATTCTTCGGGCCAAATTAATTATATTGCAAAGGCATAAACATCAATATTTTCTTTCCCTCAACATTTCAAACACCTTTTCAAGCTAGAAAGCCTTTGATAAGACAGAAAACTGATGTAGGGTAAAACATCAAATAAAATATTCTCAAGGTAATGCATACATTATGATCAATCCAAATGTTAATAGTTGATATGCCTACATATCAACGCAATGCCACTTGCTTAATGTCAACTTAGGCCAATTGTTCAATGTAAACCTTAAGGAAATAATACTTCCCTGAGAGCGTGCTTGAAAAGACTTATTTTCTTTCAGTATGTGAGATATATATATATATATATATATA
>NW_004524866.1:112877-126215 GCF_000260255.1 Octodon degus
CGCTCGCCAGGCTGGTGCTTGTGCAGCTGAGCTATGTCTCCACCCCTACTGTTCAACATCTGTTAGCTTTAAGCTGAGAGCATTCCTCTAAGCATGACACATCTATTTCCCTCCTGAAATGACAATAAGAAATAATTAGCAATTTTGAGGTACAGGGTCTCAGGATAAATTCTGAGGGGATTTGACTGACCTTATCAGATCCAAAAGCTACAACTCTTGTACATAGGTCTTGCTTTATCTTGGTCTTAAACATCCAGCAGAAAAGTATAAAAACAAAATATAAGAAGTAAAACCACGCTGTTATGTTGAGCTGTAGGGGACTCAGGTCAGCAATTTCTGACATTGCCCGACAAGCGGAAGACTCAATACTATTATGGACTACTGGACTATTTTGTAATATTTTGCGAGTTCACACCCCTATAATATTTAAATGACAGAACTAAACAAAAAAAGGGGATACAGTTGAATGACCATTTTGTGTCTGTGTATTCAAAATGGTTAGGATAGATAGACAGTTACATTCTCTTAATGGATACAGGGATTTGTTCTAACGGTGTTTGTAAATAGAATATCATGTCCACATCTTGTACAACAAATAACCACTAGGAAGAGAGTATGAAATGTGTTAGTTATTGAAACTGTCCTACCAGTTTGATTTCAAACTGTCTCATTGCTATTTGTTTCTCAATAAAATTATGCAAAAAATAAAATCTAAGAAAAAAGTTTGGAACATTGGTAAGAAATGAATTATAATAGGTTGAAAGGCTAAGAATTACGTAGGCATAATAATTATTAATATATAGTAATATGTAAGTAAAATATGCTGAGAAAAAAGCAAAAAGAGAGTAATGCAACTTTGTATTTATATTTATGTGCTGAAAAGCCGCGGTGTTATCAAGGCTACAGTACAAATATTGTGACAGCTGCGATTTTATGTCTGAGCAATATGATCCTTTAAAGTATTAAAATTAGACTTTTCTTATGAAGATGATACAAAATATATAAATTGCTTATGTATAAACATTTTTATTTTCTAAAAGTTGTATCATTTTTCTTTCTCATTTTAGCAGGAATCCAAATTCTCGCCTGGGTTCCGAAACTCTTGTTCCTGGGGGCTGCATCAGTCTGGGCAAGTGCTTTCTTTTCAGTCATGGACAGAGCTCAGTGTGTAGGCCTAGAGCAGAGCCCCCTTCCACAGCAGCCTGACAATCTGGGCATATGTGGGGACAGAACATGACAGTAGGAGAGCAGATATGTCATTCTTTCCTCCTAGGAATAGAAACATCTTACAGCCTTGAACTATTCTTGAAATCTCATAATGCCCGATATCTGGCCAGTTTCTCATTCTCCACTATACTCAGATGCCTTCTGATTACACTGGGCTGTCTCCTTCAGGATCCTTTCTGGAAGGATTTGTTGGACTCCCTCATGATTCCCCTCCAAGCTTCTGGTGAGCTCTAAATGCACACTTCCCATCCACCACTCAGAATATCCCTCCGCATACAAACCACATGTTAGTGCATATAATGAGATTTATGTCCTGAAACAAAATCATTCTCATGATTTTTAATAAGTGACATTTAATTAATCCTCTCACAGGGTTTAAATTTAGAGCAGAATTCTCTAAACCAAATACTCAAAAATAGTTCTGAATTGTCACTCAAATTAACTCACTAATAAGAACCGGAGTCAAATTTGAGCATTAAGCACATTGATAAAAACACATACATATACAACGTATTTGTTTGTAGCAGGGTATCACTACACAGATCAGAATCATAGTGGTCCTCCTATTTTCAACCTCCCCATTGCTGGGATTACAGACCTGGGCAACTAAACTGGGATTACGGCTGACTCAGCCCACCCTGAATGTGGTGCTGTCACAGCATGTGGTTTGAGCCCAGGTCCATGTGCTTGAATAAACTTGTCTAAGCAGGTGCTTTAGTCTGCTGAGCTTTGTTGCTGGCCCCATACATATTTTTATATAAATAGCACATACCCAGAAATAGATAATGAGCTTCTTGGGTAGGAAAATAAAACCCATCATTTGCCTGTTTCTTGTTCCTATTTGGAATGCATTGCATAATATTAACATCTGTATTATATTGAAAATATATTGTGGGCCAGTCAGATAGCTCAGAGGTTTACAGTTCTTGATTAGGCAGATGCAAGGACTAGAGTTTGAGCCTCAGCATGTTGTGCTGCCCCCCCACCATTCCCCCAGGGGCATGCTGAGACAGAGACTGAGACTGGGGGTTGTGGTGTGAGCCTATAACCCTGGTGCTTGTGAGGCTGAAAACCTGAGGATCACTTTGTGTCTGATCTGTGTAATGAGGCCATCTAGACCCTGTACGAAATACGTAAAAAAGAATATAGTTGTGCTGCTCATTGCTCTTATATTTAAAAAAGTACTTAGTACCTAGCGGATATATTTGTGCACTCGCTTAATTTCAATTTTCATAAGAGTTTGTTCTTCAATATGAATAATTTAATATTCAGTGAATTTCTACTCAAATTTTATTAGAGACAGGTAATTGACAGACAGTTGATAGATGCTACTTTTCTATAATTTTTCCCATTAATGCATCTATATCTTTAGTTGTTTTTTCTGTAAATAGCATGCTTCTGTTAAATTCTGAAAATCTCACCGCTTTTACAGATTTCAGAGGGCTAGTGTAATATTTCCAATTGATATAAAAATTATATCTTTTATTTTTTTCAGTAATGGAAACTTTGATAGTTTTTAAAATATTACCTTTATGAAATACATCGTTTTTCCTTTTCTCACTTTCCTAGAATTTTAGGGATTATAAAAATGTCTAAGTTTTGTGGAGGCTCTTACTATAGTATACATATTTCTCTCAGAACTGTCACTTACCAATATTACATTGGAAATCTTTGTGTTATTCTCCATCTTATTTACTCTTCTCTCATTGCTGAGACAAATACTTGACACTCAAAATGAGGGAAGGAAAGGTTTATTTAGCTGACATTTACTGGAAGTTTCAAAGTTCAAAACAGCCTGAATTACATGGACTTATTTGCTCAGGAAGGAGGGTCAGCCTCTGTCTTCTACCAATATCTCCGCTCTGCACAAGGCAGTTTCAATCACAGATACAGCCACCCCACGCTACAGGGTCTGGAGGAGAGGCTGGGGTGCTGCCGTGTCCAGCATGATGGGCTCCACACCTCTAAGAGAGGCCAAAGGCCTTCAGAGCCACAGTGCATGCTGCTAGTTTATGGGTTCATGCCTCACCCTTGACCCCGCCCTGGCCCTCTGGCTCCGCCCCTTGACCCTACCCTGGCCCTCTGGCCCCACCCCTTGACCCCACCCTGGTCCTCTGGCTCTGCCCTTGGCCCCACCCCTCCTTGGCCCCGCCCATCTGGCCCCGCCCCTTGACCCCACCCTGGACCTCTGGCCCCGCCCCTTGGCCCACCCTGGACCTCTGGCCCCACCCCTCAAATCACTGGCTGCTCCTTGAGCTGTGTCTGCCCTATGACTTACATGAGGCTTTGGGGGAACAACTAGACACAAACTATAACACTCTCTTTTACTTAGTTTTTGATTGTTGTTCACACAAGAAATTTCTTTTTATAGGGGAATAATCTTATGCCTAATGAGCAAACAATGCCTGCTTTTCAATTTTTTTTCTGCTAACTTGATGACTATTGTAAAGTGTAGAAGCTCCAGAACAACGCTGCATAATTCTGAAGTTAACAAAGAAATCTTGTTGTGGCCACTTTTTCAATGAAAATGGTCTTGATACACAGCTTCTGCAAGAAGCTTCATTCCAAACCATTCAAAGGAGATGGCATTTTTCAAAATTCGGGTCAGTTTTCTTTACAGAAATATCTCAGAAGTGGAGCAATTGTCTGTGCCATGAATCCCAGTAAGGAGGCCGAACTTGTATCCCTGCCCCTCATCCATCTGCTCTGTGCACGCTGTATTCTTTTTTTTTTTTTTAAAGGCTTAAAATGTACTTTAATAAGTTGATGCTGTATTACTGCTCCATTTCTCAGAAAAACTCCAAATTTAAGGTATCAGGAATAAATCAAACATGGTACACCAATAAAAAATGCACAGCATAACTACCTAAGATAGGCAAGGCTAAGAGCTACTGTTGGACCTTCAGCATACAGCAACCCTATTCCCAAGATTGTACTAGGCCTATCAAGAAAAGCTGTGAACAGCAACATCATAAACACAAAAAATGTCATTTCTGGGATATCCTTTCCCAAGGAAAACATGGAGGCAAGTTAACACAAGATTTTTTTTTAAAGATATACTAAAATGAAAATCTCTAAAGAGAAGATGTCTTTAGTACATGAAAGGGTAATATATGGGATATAACAGAACCGTACATATGCTGTCTGGGCCTGAGGACATTTGCCTGAATTCTCACCTGGGAGCAAATGGAGCAATGGGGCTAAGGTCACTGGGAGACGTTTGGTTTTTTTGTGGCATATGTGGCAGTGTCTCTGGGCGTGAGGGGTGTAGAAAGCAAATAAAACACGATGGACAAAAAAACCCGGAATGCTCAAAATCAATGGGACTCTAAGGAATCATCCTGTCATGGTTCCCTAAGCCTTCAACAATTCATTATATTTGAAATTTCAGGAATGCGTCACACAGAACCGATTAAACAAACCACACAGAATTTGTTAAGTATCACCCCTCCCTTGCCCTCTGCCCTCAGCATACTCCCTTAGAGTAGTACAGGTAGGGAAGACCTAACTACTGGGAAGAATTCCTAACACTTTTTTAAGGTAGAATTCTGGCTAGTCCAAAAGGATTTCTTCTTTTAAGCTTTTCAGGAAACTAGACACTGCAACTTTATTAGTATCGGCGACGTTTCTTTGGAGCAAATTCAGCTCCAGGAGCTGCACGGTTGAAAGCCAGAGGGGTTCCACCAATTGCCCCAATTCCTTCCATCGTAGTGGCCTGGCCGAAGCGTTCACTTGTTGGTGGCGTCAATCCCAAGATTCCGTCGGGCATCATAGTGGCAGGTCCTGGAGGAGCTGGGGTACCAGCTGGCACAGGAGCAGGGGGCATGGCGCCTCTGTTGTTTATGCCCATAGTACCTCCCATAGCCATCTGGCCCATCCGTATCTCTTGCTCTCGTGCATCAGGGAAGGTTCCCTTGAATCCTTTCTGCTGTCGCTGCATCATCTCTTCTTGTTGTCGCCGCATTTCTTCTTCATGGCGCCTACGCTCCTCTTCCTGCCTGAGCTCCAGTTGCTTTCGTTTTTGGACCTCTTGGTTATGCAGTTCTTCCATTCTTCGAAGTTCTTCTTGGCGTCTCATCAAATCCTGCCTCATCAGCATGACCTGGTGCTCGTGGCGAGCAGCCTCCATCTCCATCTCCAGCTTCTCACGGCCTTCCTTGATGTTGCGGTCCACCTGATCCTGCTGCTGCTTCTCCATCTCAATAAGTGCCTTCCAACGCATGGCGTATTCATACTCAAACGAGCCAGGCTGTGCAAATCGAGGTGGCTGCTCTCGCTCCTTGTGAAATTGCTGGTTCTTTATAACAAGCTTTTCTGGAAGTCCTTCTTCGTCATCTAACTGGTCCATAGGCTCCACAGTCACAGGCCGAGGAAATGTGGTTAGTAGGAAAGACCCTTCACTGCATCTGTCCAGAGCTTTCCGTGCAGCTGGCTTCCCTGAGAACTCAAAAATGCCTTTTCCTGAGGGTTTTCCTCGATCATCCACAATGACTACAGCCCTTTCCACCTGGCCAAACACAGAAAATGTTTCTTCCAGTAGTTCGTTGGACACGTACTGAGGAAGGTTTCGGACTGTAAGGGATGCACTATGGCAGGCAAAGCGCATGTGCAGTCGCCTTCCACGGAGAGGCATATTATCCAGCTCCACTTTGGCAGTCTCTGCAAGGGTTCGTGTTTCCAAGTGGATAAAGCCAAAGCCTTTATCCTTATGAATGAAAAGTTCTCCTGCTTTCCCATATTTCTCAAATAGTTTCCTCATTTCCTCCTCAGGGATATCAGGGGGAAGATTGCCCATAAAAAGGCGGCTACATTGGGTAAATGTCTTCTCTCCTGGTTTCCTAAAATTCTTCAGGTCAATAGTCAAACCTTCATTTTGGCTACTGGCTTGCTGCCCATTTGCAGGTATTGGTGGCAGCGGCTGCTGCTGCTGTTGCTGCTGCTGCTGCTGCTGGTGATGATGCTGATGGTGCTTCAGCATCACCAGCAGCTGAAGTATGGTTCTGCTTCTCCAAGTTAAAGGTCTTATTGCTCTGCATTTTTATACCCTCAACTTGATTGAAGACAGCAAAGTGCCTCCAGTCCTAACTTCGACTTTGCCAATATCAACAGTCATCTCCGCAGAGTAACGGTGACGCTACCCAGGCTCCACCGTCCTGAGAAAAGAGCGCGCCCGTTCTATTCTTTATTTTTGTTTGGTTTTGGTTTTTGTTCTTGGGGTTTGAATGCAAGACCTTGTGTTTGCCAGGCAAGTGCTGAAAGCACTGAGCTATCAGCTCAGCCCCTCTGCTGTATTCATAGCGAAATCTAAGTTTTTATCTGAAAAATTTCAGTTTGATTTTTGATTTTATCTTTTGTTATCAAATAAAATTACATGTATATTTAGACATTAGGTGTTATGTGCTACAATATATTTGTATTACCATATAGTTAAATTAAGAGGATTAATGTATCCTACACCACAGTCTTTCCTCTCATGAATGAGAACAGAGAGCAATTTTGCTTGAGATGTACTTAAGTAATAATATTAAAGAAATATATATTTTTTTTGCTAAAAAAGCAATTAAACAGAAATGGATGCAAGGAAGACTGAATATTCTGTATTCCTCAATAAATACATCTTTTCTACTTGCAAACAGTGATGGTATATAAAAATATCACAATTGCAAAGACCTATATTGTGCGATGCCATACAGAATATTCTTGTAATCATTTACAGTAAGGTCAGGCTAACTGTACAACAAATATAGTAATGAAGGAACTCTGCTGAGAATCTTGGAAATCCACCAATTTCCTTCATGGGAAATTCAGTCCCATTACTCATCTACTTCCTAGTATGTTATTAAAAGTCAGCGTTCCAACATCATCACATACATACTCAGTTTTAATTATACATGTGTGTGGAAAGAACACAAACGTCCACACATAAAAGGTATTAAACTAGACTGGAAGGTAAGACTGAGCCTTTCCCTATGGACCTCTGCTCTCTATGCAGGCTTACAACCAACAACTACCAGAACTACCTGGCCTTCACTTTTGCCATAGAAGAGATCAACGGGAATCCTCATCTTCTGCCCAACATTACTCTGGGCTATGAGTTCCACAATTTCATTTACAGTCATTGGAGGATACTAGAGAATTCCTTCATTTTGCTCACAGGACAACATGAGATTCCTAATTACACGTGTAGAAGAGAAAGCAAATGTGCAGTAGTACTGACAGAAATGCCATGGAGGACCTCAGCTCAGATTGGACCATTGCTGGAGCTCTACAGATTTCCACAGGTGAATGTTGTTCAGACAGGATTGATGGAACAACATGAGGGAGGTTCACTTAGCTGGAAACTAGAGGGTTAAAAATGAGCAAGGATGAGGCTCTTTGAAAGTGTGTAGTGTACTGGAGTCCATACACAGAGGCTTAGTGGCTTTCACACAATTTATTTTCTTTTGTTATCATAGAGGAAGGAAATGAGGAAAGAAGTATGTTTCCAGGGTCTAAATACACTCATTCACTTTGTGAAAATCTCCTGAGGGAAATGTGTAGAGGGATGGGAAGAATGTGCATTTCCTACAATGTGGAGATGTCTCTCAGCACACTTGGGACTGCTATTGCGCTTTCCATCCACACTTCAGTGCATCACCCAGATTTCCTTCCTTTTAGGTTACCTTCAGCTCATTTGATCCTACGCTGATGGACACTGGCCAGCATCCTTCTCTCCATCAAATGGCCCCAAAAGACACATTTCTGGCCCTTGCCATGGTGTCCTTGATGCTCCACTTCCACTGGACCTGGGTGGGCCTGCTCATCACAGAAGGCCAGAAGGGTCTTCAGTTTCTCTCAGATGTAAGAGCTGAGATGGACAGGAACAGAATCTGTGTGGCCTTTGTGAAAATGGTGTCAACTGTGGCTGTGTCTTTTGTCTCAGCAGTAAAAAATCATGAAATCCTGACCACAGATACATCATCTGCCAATGTGGTGGTCATTTACTATGACACTTATACTTCAGATGAGGTGAATTACAATATCGTTCAGAGCTTAGTGACATGGAAAATCTGGGTGACAAATTCCCAATGGCATGCTGACCTGTCTGGGAGAGATTTCATACTGGATTCATTCCATGGGCTCCTTGTTTTTTCACACCATCATGAAGAGATTGCAGGATTCAAAACTTTTGTCCAGGAAGCTACCCCTTTCAAATACCCAGAAGACACTTACCTTGTTATGTACTGGTACAAGAATTTTGATTGCTCATTTTCTGAGTCAGACTGTGCCTTGAAGAACTGTACCCCTAATGCCTCTATAGCTCGGTTGCCTCCAAATCGTTTTGACCCAGACATCAGTGATCAGAGTTATAATATATACAGTGCTGCATATGCTGTAGCCCATGCTTTCCATGAAATGCTTGTTGAAGAACTACAAAGACAACCTTTGAGAAATACACAAGTGATGACTTTTCACCCCTGGCAGGTAATGTCTTTTCTTGGATGGCAGGCAGTGTCATCAAGGTGCCTCTCTTAAGTTATTCTATGTGCTTCACCCTAGATATAAGAACTATTTCTTGAAAATACTGACTTTGAGTGTTACACTTCTTTTTAAGGAAGAGATTGTTGAGGTGATTTTAAATGACCCTCAATCTCATATCCACTGGCAAGGAGAAGGAAACAGGAGGCCAGCTCCTTGCTTCTGCCTATTAGAGGTCAACCACTTACCCACATTAACTTGTTCCATGATTTTTTTAAGTGACCCTTGAGAAACATGTAGTCACTTGCAAAACTAAATGGCATTAAATCTGATAGTGCATAGAATTCAATTTCATCTAATTCTGCAAACTCTTCAGATATTTATGAACTACTTTATTGGTGAATGCCATGGGAACAGTCAGATGGAAAAGGGAAGTTGGGGGTTTGAAAAGCTTTGCACTCACTGCTGATATTTTCACCTAACCCAGCTGTACACCTACCTTGTGTAAATGGGCTTACACAGAATATGCTTTTGTTTTCCTGAAACTGACTGATATTTGTAGACCAATGTGTCATTTTATCATTAAACATTTATAGATTGCAATTTAACAGATATGTGTGTTAAAACTGTTTTTCAGAAAAAGAATTAAATACACTTAGGAACTTTCCCCCACCCATATATTCTGTCTTTATCCTGGAGCCCGGTTTACATGGCATGATGTGTCTCTTTTAGTTGCATCCATTTCTGAAGATTGTCCAATTTAATAATCCTACTGGAGACAAGGTGAACTTGGATTACAGAAGAAAAATGGATTCAGATTTTGACATTCTCAATTTTTGGAATTTTCCAGATGGCCTGAGACTTAAGGTTAAACTGGGAACATTTTCTTCACATGCTCCCCATGGCCAAAAATTGATTTTGTCTGAGAATAATATAGACTGGGCCATTGGAGTCACAGAAGTACGTTGTTCCCAAGCATGACGCACTTACTTGACCACAAGTAAGCAATAAGCTCTCATAGGGTTCATGACCCCAGTTTTGATACTTCAATGGTCACATGTGGAAATTTGATACTTCAATGGTCACATGTGGAAATTGAGTAAGATTTCAATTTGAAAGAAAATTGTATATTAGTTTTGTGACGAATGGTAAAGAAATGCACTTACTTAATTGTGTTTTTGTAAATGTATGTTTCATATTGTAAAATAAATTTTTCATGCAATGACATAATTTTCCTTATACATGTATACAAATTAAGTTTGTCTCTTTAGCTCTGAAGAAGTTAATAAATATCTAAGAAGTTACCATTACATATTTTTTCTTAGACTCCCCGCTCAGTCTGCAGTGACAGTTGCAATCCTGGATTTAGAAAAAGTCCTCAGGAGGGAAAGGCTGCCTGCTGTTTTGATTGCACCCCTTGTGCAGACAACGAGATCGCCAATGACACAGGTAGGGGCGGGTCCTGGGGACACACTCTTGTTCTATGATTTAGTCACTTCATTCATCCAGGAAATGGTAACAGTGCTGTAGAGGACACTAAAGGTCAAAACTCTTCCTTCAGTGGTCAAATTAGTTGTTACATTGAGAGCTATTGCCTGTTGGAATACATATTTTCCCTTTTGAAATGCACTCTAATTTTTTTATGCCATTCTTGTTTTCTGCATTGCTAAGAATTGAACCAAAGTGTGATCCATAAATGATCTATTTCCTGCCATCTTATTTTCTGCTTTTTTAAACAGAATATCATCAATTTTCCCAAGAATGCCTCAAAAAATCAATCGACATGTCTCAGCCCTTTATGTCTCTATGATAACAGTTATGCACCACCACATCTGATTTCACTGATTTGTTTTTTAGTCCCATTAAAAGCATTATTTCCTCAAGGTTTCCCTTTCTTCTGCCCCACAACTTCCAAGTTCCATCTCCATCATGAAGTTTAACAGGCAGTAAGATTAATAAAAATTTTTTACAATGTTTAGAATTACAGCAAGATTACAGTCAAGACAAAGTCACGCACACTTCATTTTCCAGGGGCTGATGCTTTTCATCACACTGAGCAGGTGCTCAGATAGACTGAATTGATTTACTGCTGATAGGAGCATGTTTTTGATTTACAACCTGCTTACAGGTTGCACAATCCTAGTATTTAATTCCTGTTCTTGTAGAATGCATAGAAGAAAATGCCGATGGCATGAAATAGCATCTTTTCCACAGAGCTGCAACGCTAATATGCATAGTGAATAAGGAATTTAACAAGTAATAATATCTACATTTTATTAGGGCATTAATGGCATTTTATAGAAGTGATAGCATTGGTATTAAATCAGAATAAAAAGAGGATATAAATCCTTTTAGGACTCTTATAAATAGCCAAAATGGCACATTTCCCACTCATGGAACATTCAAGTATTGTAAAGAAAAATACCATGTTATTAAAACACAGAAAAATGAGGGAGAGGACTGAAACAAATTCCATAGAATTTACAGAAGTCTAGTGTTGAAGATTGTTGTATACCGTAAGTATCAATTTAGAAAAACAACATTTTATAAATTAGGACATGGTGGAGCCATCTCCTTACTGAATATTTTCTATTTTGCTTTGAAACCTGATGTAAGTTTTGATTTCAAAACATAATTAGTGTGATTTCAAATGTTCTCTGAAATACATATGTATTCTCCATAAAGCATGGGAATACGGCCTTTTAAAACATTGTGTGTGTTCACATAGCGAACAGTGCAGCTCATGCTATCATGCATATATGACTTTGGTTGTATAATTCTCAACCATATGTTGTGTATAGAATCAATCAAAGTGCAAATTTATGACTGCATGCAATTGAAACTCTTGTGTGTTGAAGCTAACACTAACTTGTGTTAGTGGCACAAGTATGAATTCTGTGTTACATATACTTTTGTGCTGTTTTCTATTTATACAAAAAATGTGAAATTCTACATTTGCAGTGTTTACAAAACGTGGTAATAAATGTAGAGGAAGTAAAACACAAGAAAAATGAAAGCTGATACAGTACAAAAGGAATTGTTAAGAAATCGAGACAGAAAAATAAACACAATGAAATGAGATTCTGGTAAAAAAAAATCTGATGACTGAGTACCATTAATCAAGATGAAAGAAATATTCAAAGCTAGTATAAGGTCAGGAGAAATTTGTCCACTAGTATAGTTATGCAGAAAAACTTCATATGAAAGCATAAGGAATTTCACATTAATCTAAGCCTAGAAATCCACAAAATCACAGGAAAATTTAGCAAAATAGGCTTAACAAAAATTAAAAATCTCCATAGTATTACTGTCTCTACACCACCATCTCTATTAACAGATGGGAGCCCATAGTGTAATATTTCACTCTAAATTTTTGTTGATTAATATTAGCAGTGAAATTTATAAGCATTCAAAAATCTTTTGCTATTAAATTCTTTCCTAGGAAACAAAAGGTGGAAAATCAATTCACTTAACGCAGGAATTAATACTATTACAGGTAGCTAAAAATGTACTTAGGAGAAACAAAGTACACTTTGCACTTTTCTTTGCAAACTAAATTCACATTTTCTATTTCTGATTCAGATATGTGTTTCTGGGTCAGTATACCATGAGCAAGCTATATTATAGCCTATAATTAAATCCAGTCAATCCTGGAAAGGAAAAAGAAGGCTAAAAATGAAGACAACAAAATAACATTGCACAACTCTGTGATTTACAAAGAAACAATAAGGAGATATCTTTCATCACATAAGAAGTAACACAATAGCTTTGAACTGCTTTTTTTTTTTTTTTTTTTTTTTTTTTTTTTTTTTTTTTTCCATAACCAGGGATTGAACTCAGGCTCTTGAGCTTGTCAGGGAAGCGCTTATTCCACTGAGCCATCTCCCTGGTCCCCTGAACTGCCCTTTAAATATTGTATTTATTATATCTTATAGCACACTGCACTATTTTTGAATGCAAGAATAAGATATATCTGTAGCACACTTCTGGAAGACATGACACTCTACAGCATGCTCAATGCAATGAAAGAAAAAAAAACCCACAAAAATATATTAGAGAGGGAGAAACATGAATGATAGCATTTTGAATAATTTAAGGTTTTAAGCATAAAATCCATGTTAATGAATAAATTGATACTTTACTTTCCTGGTTATACAATACAAGATTGTTACAAGCAAGCAAAATCTCATTTTCATACCGGGGTCATAGGGCACTCCTAGATACAACTTCAAAATTTGATTTTTACCACATTTCACAATCATTAAGTATGTAGTGATATATCCTGCAATGGTTTTGAAAGGCACAAGAATTACATTCTTAAAATACCCATTTGACAATAAAAATTAAGTAAGTGGTTGCATAAAGCACATTGATAGGTGGAGAGTCTTAAAAATATAATTACTTGACATTCAGTATGATTTTGTATATGTATTTTCCTAGGAATTAGCAAATTATGTTGATTTTTCATTATCTGGAGAATCATAAATATTTTTTGGATCCAATGAGTGAAGCAAAAAATGTTTCACTTCACTAAAGTAGATCCTTTATTACTTGGTAAAGACAGAATGATTTTTTCCCATAATTTTATTGAGAAACAAATAGCAATGAGACAGTTTCAAACCAAATCGGTAGTAGAGCTTCAACAACCAACAC
>NW_004524866.1:126315-132022 GCF_000260255.1 Octodon degus
AATAATTAACACATTGCATACATTCCTCCCAGTGGTTAATTGCTGTACAAGATACGGACATGACATCCTATCTGCAAACACCATTAGAACAAATCACTCTATTCATCAAGAGAATGTAACTATATATCTATCCTAACCACTTTGAATACACAGATACAAAATGGACATTCATCTGTATACCCTTTTTTTGTTAAGTTCCTTTAAAGACAGAACAATTTTATAGATATGCCAGATTTAAAAGAATAATCTTACTTAAGAATTAATCTCCATAGATGCACATCTTTTACTTTGTGTTTAGAGAGAACTAGAAAAATGAGGAATGGCGATGCATACCTGGAGTTCAGAGTTCAGGTAGGCTGAGGTGAAAGATTATAAGGCAGAACAAAGCCTAGGTAACATGATTTCAGGAAATCCTTACTCAAAAGAGCACAATTTTAAAGGGTTGAGAATATATCATACTGCAAAATTTCTGAGTTTAATCACACATATTGAAAAAGAAAGAGAAAGAAAAGAAAAGTCTTTAAAATGAAAACTTAGTTCAAATCCAAGGGTGACGGAGGTGGGTCTGTAAAAATAAATATTAAACTTGAGAAAATTAACAAATTTAATTTTTGCTAGATATGGAGCAATGTGTGAAGTGTCCACAACATCAATATGCGAATACTCAGAGAAATCATTGCCTGCAAAAGGCTGTGAATTTTCTGGCCTATGACGGTCTTTTGGGGAAAGCTCTGGCTGGCACTGCCCTGAGTCTCACTGTTCTCACAGCTACATTATTTGGGCTCTTGGTGAAGCACAGAGACACTCCCATCGTCAAGGCCAACAACAGGGCTCTCAGCTACACCCTGCTCATCTCTCTCACCTGTTGTTTCCTCTGCTCCTTGCTCTTCATTGGCCGTCCCAACACAGCCACCTGCATCCTGCAGCAGACCACATTTGGAGTTGTTTTCACTGTGGCTGTTTCCACTGTCTTAGCCAAAACTGTTACTGTGGTGCTGGCCTTTAAGGTCACTGCTCCAGGCAGGAGGATGAGGCAGTTGCTGGTGTCAGGGGCACCAAATTACATCATCCCATTCTGCTCTCTGATTCAACTCACTCTTTGTGGAATCTGGATGGGGACAAATCCACCCTACATTGACACAGACGAACACTCTGAGCATGATCACATCATCATCATGTGCAACAAGGGCTCCCTCACTGCCTTCTACTGTGTCTTGGGATACCTGGGCACCCTGGCTCTGGTGAGCTTCACTGTGGCTTTCCTGGCCAGGAATCTTCCTGACACATTTAATGAAGCCAAGTTCCTGACGTTCAGCATGCTGGTGTTCTGCAGTGTGTGGGTCACCTTCCTGCCTGTGTACCACAGCAGCAAGGGGAAGGCCATGGTGGCCATGGAGGTCTTTGCCGTCTTGGCTTCCAGTGCAGGTCTGCTGGGCTGCATCTTTTTCCCCAAGTGCTACATTATTTTGTTAAGACCAGAGAGAAATTCTGTGACTGGGATAAGTTATAAAACTACTCCTGGAAACTAAGTTCCCAGCCACACCTACATTTTCTCCCTGCCCCATAACTACATCTGAATTCCCATGACTGAAGGAATTCTACAAGGTCTTGAGTTTTGTGAAGACTGATCATGTCACATTGTGACTCTTAAATGTTATCAGTTAAAACTTATCAAATGATTTAATTTGAATTCTCTGAAGATGGAGGTCTTGAGCTGGTCCTCATCTGCTGGATGCAGCTGGAAGGAGCAGAGCACAGTAGCCAATCACAAGCCAGGGCTGAGTGGTCAAGTTTGAGTTTTATAGAAATATATCTGGTGAACTGAGGCATACTGCTAGCCCAGACATGCCCAGGCTGAGGCCCACACCTACAGTGAGGATCCTGGAAGCTCAAAGGTGGCAGTAAGTAACTGGAGTGCATGAGTCTGCCTGGAAGATTCCACATACGTGAAGGGGAAGTGTACAGACAGATATCAGGGAAACTAAGTTAAGTACAAAGTTCTGATTTACAATCTGCTTTGTTTTATAGCAATAATGTCTACTCCTGTGGGCTAATCTAAATACCCATTAGTTACAAAAGATTATCAATTTCTAAATTTGACTGTTATTAGTATCACTAATTTTACTACTGTAAAAGGGATACCATATCTGCCTTAACCACATGTTCTTCCTTGCCTTATAATATTGGGATGCCACTGGATAATAACCTCACAAAAGCCTTATACTTAAAGACAGAGAACACTGCCAAATGGAAACCAATATGTGACTCTTAATCAGTAGAGATGGCAATTTCTTGGGACACCAACAGAACAAGGATCTCTGACACAGGAGAAATATATCTTTTACAGAGAGATTCTTATTGCAGTGATGCTGCTACATACTGTCAAACTTTTACAGAATGTATCACAGAAGTCAACATAAGGAGTTCTCTAAAAAAAAAATAGAAAAAGATAAAAGAAGGAACAAAATGCAACCTCAGGCCCTGAGCCCACAGAGAACAATGCTGGGAGATAACAGCATAGAACAAAGTGGAAGCCACACACTAGAAATCTAAAATAATAGCAAGTGAAGGAAACAATTGCAAAAGAGCATAGAGGAAATAAGAACAGAATTAATCCCCCAGGTAAAAAAGAAATGATAAATAAAATGAAACAATTACTATGCATTTCAGAAGAATACATTGATAAAAAAAGCAGATTTAAAGATCTATACAGAAAATTTAAAAGCTTCATTATAAGTTAGAAAAACCTATTTGAATGAAAGTGAATATAAACTTTCATTCCTGAAGACTACATTGCTGCAAGTGATCTAAAAGGAAAAACTGATAAAAATGATAAAGATCAAGGAAATAATAATTCAAGAGCTGCAAGCTATTGCCAAGATGAACCACATAAGACTGATAGGCATCAATTAGAAAGAAGGAGGTATCCAAAAGAACATAAAGCCTCTCACAGATATAACAGAAGAAAACTTCCCTATTGGGAAAACCATCTAACATTCAGATAATTAAGGCAAATAGAGCTCCAAATAAAATCAATCCAATACCAACCCAATTAAAACTACACCCAGGCATACAATAATCAAGATTACAAAAATTAAGTATAAGAACAACATTCTAAAAGCTGCTAGAGACCATTTAAGAACTTTGGCAGACTCTGGGCAGCATGCAGGACTCTGGTAAGCTCTGATCTTCCTTAACTACCAGTGCACAGGTTTGGAGGTTCTGCTAACACTGGTCCAATCTTTTAAGAACTTAAAAGTACTCTGGGCACACTCTGGGACTCTGATTGAATAATGGGAGCTTCAAAATTGCCAAAATGCAGGAGCAAAAGGCCATCTCATTCCTCTAGCTCAACAAGAACAAATCGAAGATAGAAAGACATAGAAGAATTTGGAAATCACAAACCTTAAGTCTCTTAAATGGATGATGGCAACTGAAGTAAAAATAAAGTCCTTCAGAGTATAAAAGAAATAGGATCAGAAATAATCTCTTAGGTCCCAAAAGAGATAACAACAATCATGGAAGAATGGCTCAACACAGCTAAAGAAGAGATAAAAGAAAAATACAGGAGAACTTAAAAATGATGGAGGAGGCGGGAGAGATAGTTCCATGTAATAAGTGCTTGCATGACAAATGCAAGGCCCTGAGTTTGATCCTCAGTTTCACCAAGAACAAAAAAAAAAATGGACACATTGACTGAATGAAAAATACAAAATAGTATTAGAATACATGAAACACATTGAAACAGATACCTGGGAAATTAAAAATTCCATTGAAAGGTGGCAAAACCACTTGAGTGAAACCAAAAACAGACTTTCCGACCTTGAAGACAGTGGTGTAGCTCATGAATATGAAAGAAAAATGTCATAAAACTAATAGGGATCCAGGAAATAAAAATTTATCAGCTATGAAACGATGCAAAAAATGATATAAGAATAGTAAGTGTCAATGAAGTAGCAGGACATAGCACAAATGACATAAGAAGACTATTCACAGAAGTATAACAGAAAATTTTCCAAACATGAGAAAAGAACCGTTGTTTCTCACTTGTAAATTTGGGCAAGCTGGGATTCAAGGCTGAAGATAACAGCTTCTCTTGATGGCTCTCTGCCTTTTCTTTGATCCCTTGCTTGGGATGTTATCAGCTACCATTGTGTAAACTTAGTGTAAATGGTGGATGTCAATAGAGAAGGTAGTTTGTGTTCCACAAAGTAGTTATGCACATTCCTTAGCCTGCATTTAGCACTCAATTAGTGTGAGATGCTTCTGTGGCTGTGGGATCAATTAGAGAGAGACTAATCTCAGTGAGAAGTCTGAAGCTATATTCATTGGCTCATCCCACCGTTTCTTCCTGCACTGACTCATAACATACAACAGACACTAGGGTATGTGGGGGAAAGAGATTCACCTATGCTTGCAAGCAGAATGGTTTGGATAATGGTAGTGCACATTTCTACTGGTCTATGGAAAGGAGCAGATATTACTTAATTGGTCTTGTCTCCTTTTTTCAACTGTGTGTGCTTTTTTTCTTCTTAATCTCTTATAAATTTCTGATTTTTTCTTTCTTCTTCCAATTTTATACACATATATCCAACAAAATCAAGAACTTGTTGGAAGACAATATTATGTATTACAACAAATAGTGTGAAACTGACATTACTTTGTTAAGTGTAATACTGCATCACTTGCAACTTTTGCTGTCTTTATTCTAATTTGTACTCTTTAAAAAATAAAAATAAATAAATAAAAATCACTGGATAAAAGAAACGTACCATACTTAAAGGAAAAACTTGTCACAATAATAGCAGATCTCTCAACAAAAACCATGAACACAAACCATTGCAAGTCCTACACTGAAGCAAATTCCAAACAGACTGATATTCCCTGAAAAACTCAACTTCAAGTTTAATAGAGAAGTAAAATACTTCAATGACAAAGAAAAATTAAAGAAATTTATGACAACCAAACCAACCCTACACACAGTACTAAAATATATGCTAGCAAGGGATCAAATGCCCAGAATTCCAAGAATAACAACAGAAAGAACCCACCAAATAGGGAAAATAGTTAAGCACAGGTCAAAAATAGGGAGCCAACAACAGGAAATTAGCATGAAAAATTTAAGGCTGTACATATCAATAATAACCACCAATATAAATTGACTGAATTCACCAATTAAACAAAAGAGATTGGCAGAATGGATTAAAAAACAAAATCCACGGCTGGGGATATTGCTCAGCATCATAAACACCTGTCTGGCAAGTGCAAGGACCCGAGTTCAATCCCAGGTACCAAAAAAGAAAAAAAAAAGAATACTAGCAGAAACAAACTCCAATATCCTGAATATAAGAAACATATTTAACACCCCCCACAAATCTTTTTGTAGACTAAAAGCTAAAAGATGGAAAACAATAGTACATGTTCTAGGAGCAGAGAAAAATTTTGGATATCTATCCTTTTATCAGACAATCTGAACTTCAAACCACTAATAATTAAATAAGATAAACAATGTCACTACTTACTGGTTAGAGAAAAAAAATTCAAGAGGAAGAGAATAATAGTCATCAATATGTATGCACCAAATAGAGGAGCACCCAACTATATAAGACAAATCTTAATGGACATGAAAAATCTAATAATCAATTTCACAATCTTTTTTTTTCAAAGTTTTATTGATAAACAGCAATGAGACAGTTTCAAATCCAAT
>NW_004524866.1:140706-151851 GCF_000260255.1 Octodon degus
GGCTCCCGGAACTCGGCAGAAAAATCCTACTCAGCGGGCGGGGTGGGGGAGGCACTGCGGAGTGGTGGGGGGGCGGCCCAAGGGGCTGGGAGAGGGTCGGGCCCACTCTGCGCCTGGGCTGGGACTGGTCCCGCCGGCGCAGGGTAGCAGGAAACTCTCCGCACACTCACCGTACCTGGGCTAGGACTGGGTCTGTCAATTTCACAGTCTTAATGGGGACCTTAACACCAGGTTATCTCAAAAGGATAGGTCTAGTGGATAAACATTAGGAAAGAGGTAGCAGAACTGATCTAAATCTTTGAGTGAAAGGACTTAGTAGACCTATAGAGAGTGTTCCACCAAAGAATATCTGAATACACTTTTTTTCAGCTGAACAGGGGACATTTTCTAAAATAGATCACATACTAGTCCATAGAAGATGCTTTAGTAAATGTAAGAAAATAGAAATTATCCCATGCATATCATCTTACTAAAGTGGAATGGAACTGGAAATTAACAATAAATCACAAAAACCCTATAAACATGTGGAAATTAAATAAAACCCTCCTTAGCAATCAACAGATTAGAGATGAAATTAAGCAAGAAATTAAATAGCATCCACAGTCCAATAAAAATCCATACACAACTTACCAGAATTTGTTTGATGCAATGGAAGGAGTTCTCAGGAGGAAATTCATAGAAGTGAGCTCACACGTTAGGAAAACAGAATGAGAACAAATAAATATCGCAATGTTACACCTTTATCTTTTAGAAAAAGGGAGCAAACCAAGCCTAAAGCTGATTAAGAAAATACAAAGAATTACTGAATAAAAAAGCTGTTTTTTTGAAAGAATAAATAAAAGTGATGAACCCCTAGCAAAACTCATTAAAAAAAAGGAAAGAGAAAACTCAAATCCAAGCAATAAGGAACAAAAACTGTGAAATTACTAGAGATCCTGTGGAAATTCAAAAGATCATCAACAGCTCTCTTGATAATCTTTGCTTTCACAGAACTGAAGACATAGAAGAAATGGAGAGATTCCTAAATAGGTACAAATTATCAAAACTGATAAGATAACTATGAGTAAACCAAATGAAACACTTTAGTGAATGGAAGAGGAAGCATTAATCCAAAAAACATTCCTAAAGGCAAGTATTATACTCATACCAAAATCGAAGGAAGATTCAAACCAAAAAGAGTATTACAGACCAGTCTCTCTCATGAACAAAGATGCAAAAACACTTTATAAATTACTAGCAAATATAATACAGGAAATCATCAGAAGATTACGCACCATGTCCAAGTAGGTTTTATCCCAGAGATGCAAGCATGGTTCAGCATATGTGAATCTACAGATGTAATATACTGTTCCGAGCCAGCGGGTCAGTCAAAGAAGGTCACCTGGGTGGGGGAGCGGGGAATTGAAGAGGGGACAAAGGACAGGAGATGCGAGAAATGGAGGCAAGACAAAGATTCTGATCAAGCCTCGTTTATTTAGGGGAGGTTCTGGGTATATATAGGGGGTGATGGAATGAGGAAGACTCGGCTCTTGGGGTCAGCAGGTATCTAGGCAATGGGGAGGGTGCAACCCCTAGGGCATAGCACGTGATTCACAGGGAATGAGCAAGGTGAGAAGGGCCATAAACTTGACTCAGCAGGGGAATAGAATGGATACCGGTTAATGGCCTCCAACAATATACCATATCAATAGAGCCAAAACCAAAAATCACATGATTATCTCAATAAATCTGGAAAATACTTTTGACAAAGTCCAACACTCATTCATGATCAAAAAATTGGAATAGATGTCCTCTACCTCAATCTTTTAAAAAGCCGTCTATGAAAACCAGTAGCCAATATAATTCTGAATGGACAAAAGGAAAGATTCTACTCTCCAATCAGGCATAAGGCAAGGATGTGCTCTTTGACCATTACTACTCAATATAGCTGTGCAATTAGCTACAACCATTAGATGAGACAGAAATAAAATGAATAAGAACAGCTAAAGCTGAAGACAAACTATCATTATTTGAAAATGACATGATGCTTTACTTGTAAGACAAAAAAAAAAACCTTCACAAAGAAGATCCTAAAATTTAAAAAAAGAAAATTACTAACAGGGGTTCGATCTACTGCATGCCATGTCAGACCCACCCCTGGAGCAACGAGACTACAATTGAAACTGGGTGTGGTGGTTCATGCCTGTAATCTCAGCATATGGGGGGCTGAAAACAGGAGGATCACTACAAGTTACAAGTCTGATCTGTGTAGTGAGACCCTGTAGATCCTGTACTAAATACATAAAAACAGAATTTAGGGCCAGGGAGAAGACTCAGTGGAACAAGCGCTTCCCTGGCAAACGCAAGGGCCTGAGTTCAATCCCCGGTTCTGCAAAAAAAAAAAAAAAAAAAAAAAAAAAAAAAAAAAAAAAAAAGAAAAAAAGAAACCTCATGGATAAGTGGAACAGACTAAAAGATAAAAGATGCAAACACAACTACAAACACATTAAGCAATCATCTTTGACGAAAGGAGTCAAACATGTTCACTGGAAGAAAGAAATCTTTTGAAATTTTGCTAGCAAAATTGGCTCTCTACATGCCAAGAACTAAAACTAGACCTGGGTCTATTACCATGCACGAAACTAAAGTAACAGTTAATTAAAGATATAAACATTAAAAGAGAAACATTAAATCTCCTGGAAGAAAAAGTAGGCGGAAATCTTAAAAACATAAGGGTAGGCAGAGAGTTTGTCTCCTGAATAAAAGCCGAACTGCATGGAAAATATTTCAAAGGATCAACTTCTGTAGTCTCCTCTTACTCAGAAATTTCTGCATGTGAAAAGAAATCACCAACAGAGTGAAAAGAGAGCCCACATAATTGGAAGAAATTTTAACCAACAAAAATTCAGACAGAGGTCTTCTTTTTACAATGTATGAAAAAAAATGGCCCTCAAAATTTGGGCATCTGCGATAAATACACACATCTCAGAGGAAGGTATATAGGTGGCAAAGAAATACATGAAACAATGTTCCACAGCATTAGTCATTTGAAAATGAAAAAAACTTTTAGATACAATCTTACCCCAGAAAGAATGTCATAAAAATTTAACTAATAATAGATGCTGGAAAGGCTGTGGATAAAAAGAAACCATTCTCCACTGTTGGTGGGAATATACACTGGCACAACCCTTTTAGAAATCAGTGTGGAGACTCCTCAAAAACCTAGACTGGAAATCCCATTCAATCCAGCTATTCCCCTTCTGGATATTTCCCACAAACAACTGAAAACATCATGCAACAGTGGTATGTGTGTACCCATGTATATGGCACTGCAATTTGTCATAGCCAAATCTTGGAAACAAGCAAAATGCTGATCACCTGAGCAAAAGATGAAAATGTCATGGTATTCTACAATACCATGAACAATACTCAGTTATAAAGAAATACAAACTCCAAACCTTTAAATGTAGGTGGATGCAATTAGAGGCTATACTCATGAGTGAAATAAATATAACCTATATGTGTAAATATTGTATTGTCTTCCTAGTGTAAGAACCTGAAAAAATAAATAAAACACAAAAAGTATAATAGATATAGTAAAATGGAAAGAAACTGAACATAAGGATTAAACTATGAAGATGAAAGGAGAAAATATAGGTAAAAAGGAAGGGGGAAAATCTTGCAAGTGTATATACAGGATGGCTGACATGATTGTACTAATAATTTTCATCAGTTTTTTATGGCAGTTGATGTTTATAATTTTCACTTGGACTAACTCTGTATGCTGATATTTTATCTAAGCAACTACATTGAGGACAGCAATGTGTAATACAAAAACCATGGTTGAATACTTGCCATCATGGTATTCTAAGTGTGTACCATTTCTGATGTCTTACCAATTATTATTATACTATCTTTAAAATAAATTTTAAAAAGAGAAGAAAAATTTTAATGAAATCAAGGGTTAAAGTTCAATCATTTGTATGATCTTGCATAGCTGTATCTGCTAATATGAGCAATAGATTTATGGATAGAAATAGGTAATATATCCATTGTTAGTTAGTCTTGTTTTGAAAATCTGTAGCATATGTATTGTTTTTTGTTACCCTGTTTCTGTCTTCACTTCTGCTATAATTTTTGATTGTGGCTTTACTCTTCAAAATAAAATAAAAGTTTTATAAAAACAGTAGGCCTTGTTGATCTGAAAATGGAGTGTGATAGTAGGTAAGAATCCTGAGGCCTTCACATGGTACTCAGGGTGAGAAAGCACATTCAATCCATTCATTGTACACCAGACAAGAGTAAGAAACTCAGTTTCTGAGAAATAAGTGACTTTTCAGGCAGGTCAGGATGTGGACCCAGAGGTCACAAGGTGTCTCCACCCACTCCAGCCAATGTCCTCACATCCCAACCCTAACCACTGCTCTAAGCCAGAGACACTCAGCCACCTGTGGCAGCCTCTACCCTGAACTATTTCTTGAACAACATTGCAAAAATTTTGTGAGGCATCTGCATGGGTGGCAATGAGACATCTGTGTCACTGCTGCAGTAATGGCATGGGAAGGGGCCCAAAACCTCAGAACATAAGGAGCATGGCCAGGATTTCTAACATGCTCACTTAGAGCACTGTGCTGAGCCCTGGAGGGCTGTGGAGCTGGCCGGTTGGAATGCACCATTGTAGGCAGCTCTCTCTTCTCATAGGTGAACTCTGGCTGCTGCATGGTGGGCCTGTTTCACAGGATGAGGGGCAGGATGTTCTCTGATGACATCACATAAGCTGTGAGACCCCAGCAGCAGTGGCTAGAAACTGTTTCCCAAGGTGAGGCTCCGGAAGGACACAGCCCACCCTTCTCTCAAACAGTGAGAGGATATAACCCTCATTGCAGTCCAGGGGTGCAAGAAAGGTGAAAAATGCAAATGGCAGTTCACAGAGAGCGAGAGTGGGAAGAGAGCTGGTGACAAGCCACCCTGGGTTTTTCTCACTGAGGTCCTACCAAGTGGCAAAACCCCATGAGTTGTGGTCACAGTGCGGGACTCTGCCTCACCTACACCCACACAGGTACTTAACACAGGAAAACTCCACCACTTGCTCTGCCTCCAGCCCAGTGAGGTGCAGCCAGGACATTACACAAAGGAATAGCCAGGAAAGGCTGATGCCAAATGAGAGAAAAAAAAAGAAAAAAAATACCCCTGCTATTCAGGACATCTGGTGATGGCAGCCTCCTCAGAGATCTGTGGGAACAGAAAAGACGCAAAGCTTACTGGGCACAAGTGCTCTAAATCCTGGCTTTGGATTAAAGTCCCTAAAGAGAAAGCTTTTAATTCACATGGCCCCAGCATTAATCCTTGAAGAAAAATCATGTAGCTACCTGGCAAAGACCCAAAAGCTTAACCACTTTGCGGAGGAACAGAACTTCTTAGACACTGCCATGAGTTGCACAAAAGTCACGACCCTGAGAGAAGAGAACTGCACAGTATTTGGAAGTTATAAATAGCTTTCCTTTTTTTACACCCAGCAATTCCATATCAAGGAGTCTGCCCTGATATGACAGCTCAGAGAGGAAACAACCATGCAGAGGCTTTTCCATGGAAAGCTGTGTGTTCAGCAAGACTGCTCAGGAAGGGAGGCCTCTGCCAAAGGAGCTGTGCTTCCTCATCTGCCCCACACAGAACCTGTGGCCCGCTGAACCTGCAGTCCACACTGCAACTAGAGAGTGACTGCCAGCACACCTGCAGATAACCAGGGACACTCTGCCTTTCATGGAAATAACAAAGATTAGGAACCTATTTGTTTTAGAAAAGAAGACTTTAAAAAAATTTTAAAGCAAATACCTTGCAGCCCCACACAGCAAAATTCCAGGAAGCTGCAACACCACCTACTGAACAAGATTTCCCATGGGACAGGCAACCAGTAGGCTGAGATACAAGAATGAGATTAGTTGTTTGTGATTTCTTAATAGAGTTTTAACTTTTAAGCCACATGGATGGTTACATGCTTGAAAGGATACACTGCAGTATGAGCCACTGTGAGGAGCAAATATCAGATCTAGACTGCTGAATTTCAGTTAGCAATCATGAAAAGAAAGATTTATTAAAAATAGCAAGGGACTTGAAAAATTAGTGTACCAGCCGCTAGATGACAGGCGAAAATCAACATTGAATAGAGTCAATGAAAAAGCAGGAATGCAAGCAAAATGAACAACTGCTCTCCAAAGTAATGGCAGAAAACATCCCCATCAAGGAAAAAGAATCTGACATGTGTTAATATAGTAATCCCAGTGCCAAGGAAGCTGTAAGCAGGAGGATCACTATCAATTTGAGCTGCGTAGTGAGACCCTGCAAAAAAATTAAAATAAATAAGTAAAAATATAACATTGATGGAGAAATATGGCACTTCCATGACAACTTAAGAAATTCATGAAGGTGTAGGAGAGCTTCCGGTTACCATGCGCCCCCAGAGAGTGGGAACATTTCCAGTCCAAATCCAGGTGGCCACAGTTTGAGTGAGACGCTTTTCTGCACCCTTGGACCCTCCCCACTACTGTGCAGTCCCCCACCCCCACAGCCACCAAGTGAGGGAGAAATTCTGCCACATTCTCTAGACCCCAAGATCCAGCACTAGCCAAGGCCCAGTGAGTGTGTGGGAGAGATTTCCCTCTCTCCTTCTCCCTCGTGTCCCCTTCAGACTCAGCTCAGACCTGGCATATAGGTCTGAGGTGAAGCTCTACAGCTGCAGTCCCTGCAGAGAGTGTAGGGGACAGAACCACCCAGCTAGTCCAGGAGCAGAACATCTTGCCAGAGGGGCACAACAAGTTCACTCCCAAGGGCTGCAGTAAGAAAGAGCAGAGTGCAGCAGTCAGATCCAAGCCAGGCACAAGGGGATAAATTCAAACTTTGTAGATCTGCACCTGAATTTTAGTAAGTGCTAAGGTTATACCTGCACCAAAGCTCTACAACAAATGTTAGAACACAGTGCTATAGAAAACGACAATGAGAAGGAGCAAAATGCAATCACAGACCCCAAGTCAACAAACAACAAGTAAAGAGGACACTAACACAGAAAAAATTGGGACTCAAACAGCTTTCATCAATGAATCAACAGCTTCTGAAATAAAGAAACAGCTGCAGAAAGGTATAGAGAAATTAAGATCGGATATAAAAAAAGAAATCCCTGAATTAATAGCCTATGCAGTAAAGAATCAAATGCAGAAACATATGGAGGAAACTCAGTGCCCACGCAGAACAAGTGCAGAGGACACTAGCTCATCTCAAATGTATGAATTAGTAGCATTAAAAGTAAAAAAGCAACAGCAGAAAGGTATAGAGGAACTCAGAATGGAATTAATTTCTGAAATAAAAAAAGCACTGAACTCATAGCATCTGCAGTAAAGAATCAAATACAGAAACATATGGAGGAAAACCAATCTGAAAAAAAAACTGCAGTAAAAGAATAACTACTTCTAAAGAAGATATTGATTAAAAAAATAGAGGAGGTTAGAAAACTGATGAATTCCTTGAATGAGCAATACAGGAAAGAAATAAATCACATGAGGCAGAGTGAAAGAGATATAGAGGAAATTAAAATCTCAATTACAAGCCTGCAAAACTGTTTGAGTGAAAGTGAAGACAGAGAGTCAGATCTTGAAGACACTAGTGTAGCTAGTGAAAAGGTAAGAAAAGATCTCTTAAAAACAACTAGGGTGCAGGAAAAAATAATTCACCACTTTCAAGACAATGCAAGGATGAACAATGTGAGACTAATAGGTATCAATGAGGAAGAAGGAGTCAATACAAATGCCATTAAAAAAATATAGGCAGAAGCAATAGTAGAAAACTTCCAAAATATGAGAAAACCATCTGACAACCAGGTAACCAAAGCATAAAGAACGCCAAGTAACCTCAACCCAATTAAAATCACATGAACACATATAATTGTTAAGATCCCAGAAACCCAACACAAGAATAGTATCCCAAAAGCCGCTAGAGAAAAGAAGCAGATCACATTCAAAGGAAAACCCATCAGAATTACGACTGACTTCTCTTCACAATCCATGAAGGCAAGAAGTGCATGGAACAGAGAACATCAAGTCCTCTATGAAAACAAATTCCAGCCCAGACTACTATACCCTGCAAGACTCTCTTTCAAGTTTGATGGAGAAATGAAGTACTTCCATGACAAAGAACAACTAAAGAATTTCATGATTATAAAGCCAACCCTAAACAGGCTCCTAAAAGGTCTTCTAGAGAGGGATCAAAATGATCTGAATTCAATGAATGAGAACAGAAGCAACCAACTAAATAGGGCAAACAATTAAACACAGGAGAAAATGGAGTAAACAATAGCAGGTAAATAACATGTCAATCATAAGTCAATACATCTCAATTCTAACAGTCAATGTAAATGGACTCAATTCACCAGTTAATAGAAATAGACTGGCACAGTGGATTAGGAAAGAAAATCCAAAAATATGCTCTATACAAGAAACATATTTAACTCAAAGAAATTCACAGGCTGAAAGTTACATGATCGAAAACAATACTACATGCCCCAGGACATTAGGGTTAGCAGTCTTATTCTCAAAGAGCATGGTTAGCAATCTTATTCTCAAAGAGTCTCAACATCAAACGAAGAATAATCAAGCTAAATAAAGAAGTCCACTATATACTGGTCAGGGGAAAAATTCAAGAGGAAGACGTAAAACTCATAAATATGTATGCACCAAACATTGGAACATCCAATTATATAAAAAAATCTTACTGGACATGAAAATTCTAATATCCAATACCACAAACTTAACAGGAGACCTTAACACCCCCTTATCCCAAAGAGATATGTCAATCAGACAAAAAACTAGCAAAGCAACAGAACTAAACCAGAGCTTGAAACAAATGGGCTTATTGGACATACACAGAGTGTTACACCCAAACACAAGTGAATGCACTTTTTTCTCAGCTCCACATGGGTCATTTTCTAAAATAGACCACATACTGGTCCATAGATCATGCTTAAGTATATGCAAGAAAACAGAAATTATCCCATGCATATTATCTGACCCCAGGGCAATGAAAGTAGAAATAAATGACAAAGTAAACCAGAAAAAACCCTAAATACATGAAAATTAAACGACACCCTACTTAGCAACAAATAGGTCACAGATGAAATTCAACAGTATCTACAATTCAATGAAAATTCAAGCACAACTTACTGGAATTTATGGGATGCGATGAAAGCAGTTTTCAGAGGGAAATTCATAGCTGGGAGCTCACACATTAGAAAAAAAGAACAGGAACAAATAAACACCCTAATGATACACCTCCAACAACTAGGAAAGAAAAGGTAAACCATACCCAGAGCCCAAAGACAGGAAGAAATGATAAAGATTAGGGCAGAAATTAATTCAATTGAGATGAAGAAAACAGTTCAAAGAATTAATGAAACAAAAGCTGGTTATTTGAAAGATTAATTAAAATTGATAAGCACCCATCTAACCTCATCAAAAAGAGGAAAGAAAATTTCAACTACAAGCAATAAGGAATGAAAAGGGTGTAATTACCACAGACCCATTGTAAGTTCAGAAGACTATCAATAACTACTTTGAGAATCTTCATTCTCACAGAATAGAAGACACAGACAAAATCAACAGATTTCTAGAAATGTACAAATTACCAAAACTGAATGGACAAGAAATAACCACTCTCATTAGCCCAGTAACAGCCAATGAAATACAAGATGTAATAAAAAACGTACTGGCAAAGAAAAGTATAGGTCCCGATGGATTCACAGCCAAATTCTCCAAGAAATTCAGAAGATATAGTCCCTATACCCCTCAGAATCTTCAATGAAATTGAAAAGGAAGCAATCCTCCCAAAATCATTCCTGGAGGCAAGTACTATACTGATCCCAAAACCAGGGAAAGACTCAACGAAAAAAGAGCACTACAGGCCAATCTCCCTCAGAAATCCTCAATAAAATTTTAGCAAATAGAATACAGCAAATCACCAAGAAGATCATACACTATGACCAGGTAGGATTCATCCCAGGGATGCAAGGATGGTTCAATATTCAAAAATCTATAAATGTAATACGCTCAACAGAGAGAAAACTAAAAACCACATGATTACCTCAATTGATGCAGAAAAGGCTTCTGACAAAGTCCAACATTCATTCATGTTCAAAGACCTACAGAAAATTGGAATAGAAGGCCTTTATTTCAATCTGATAAAAGCCGTTTATGAAAACCCAATGGCTAGCATAATTATAAATGGGGAAAAACTGAAATCTTATACTCTTAGATCTGGTAAAAGACAGGAATGTTCTCTATCACCATTCCTATTCAATACAGTGTTGGAATCATTAGCTAGAGCCATTAGAGAAGAAAAATAATTAAAAGGAATAAGAATAAGTAAAGAAGATGTTAAAATTTCATTATTTACAGATGATATGATACTTTACTTGAAAGACACAAAAAACTCTGCGAAGAAGCTATTATAATTAATACAGAAGTTCAGTAGCATAGCAGGTTGCAAAGTCAATACCCAGTAGTGAATAACATTCCTCTACACAGATAATGAACACACTGAGAGAGAATTACAGAAACAATGGCACTGAGGAAAATGAAATACCTCTTAAAATAGCACTGAGGAAAGTGAAATACCTTGGAATTAATCTAACTAAAGAAGTCAAAGTTCTTTTTCTTTCCCAAAGTTTCATTGATAAACATATAGCAATGAGACAGTTTCAAATCAAATCGAGAGTACAGTTTCAACAAATAATACACTGCATATATTCTTCTTAGTGGTTAATTGCTGTACAAGATGCAGACTTGTGATCCTACTTAAAAACAACATTAGAAAAAATCATTCTATTCATTAAGAGAATGCAACTATATATCTCCCAACCACTTTGAATACACAGATACAAAATGGACATTCATACTTATATCCCATTTTTTTAAAGTTCTGTTATTGAATATTATAGGTGTGTAAACTCAGCAAAATATTCTAAAATAGTCCAGTAGCCCACAATAGCAATGGGTCTTCTGTTTAACTGGCAATGTCAGAAATTATTGACCTGAGTCCCCCACAGCGCAACATAACAACATGGCTTTACTTCCTATATTTCATCTTCATACTTTTCTACTGGATGGTTAAGACCAAGGTAAAGCA
>NW_004524866.1:155876-156698 GCF_000260255.1 Octodon degus
CAAACTCTGGTTCAGTTCTGTTATTTCTTTGCTAAGTTTTTGTCTGGTTGACCTATCTTTTGGAGATAAGGGTGTGTTAAGGTCTCCCGTTAAAAGTGTGATATTGGATATTAGATTTTTCATGTCCATTAAGATTTGCTTTATATAGTTGGGTGCTCCCGTGTTTGGTGCATACATATTTATGAAGGTTACCTCTTCTTCTTGAATTTTTCCCCTATCCAGTATACAGTGGCCTTCTTTATTTCGCTTGATCATTGTTGGCTTGAAGTTGAGACTGTCTGAGAATAGCATTCTACCCCTGCTTTTTTATGAGGTACTAGGGCATGTAGTATTTTGTTCCATCCTTCGGCTTTCAGCCTATGAATGTCTTTATGAGTTAAATGTGTTTCTTGTATACAGCATATTGTTGGATTTTGTTTCCTAATACACTGTGCCAGTCTATCTCTCTTAATTGGTGAATTGAGTCCATTTACATTGATGGTTAGAATTGAGATGTATTGACTTACGGTTGCCATGTTACTTACCTTTTGGCGTTTACTCCTTTTTCTCCTGTGTTTAATTGCTTACCCTATTTATTTGCTTGCTTCCGATCTCATTCGTGGAGTTCTGATCGTTTTGGTCCCTCTCTTGAACATCTTTCAGTAGCCTGTGTAAAGTTGGCTTTGTGATCGCGAAATTTTTTAGCTGTTCTTTGTCACGGAA
Source organism: Octodon degus (assembly GCF_000260255.1). Classification (NCBI taxonomy): domain Eukaryota; kingdom Metazoa; phylum Chordata; class Mammalia; order Rodentia; family Octodontidae; genus Octodon; species Octodon degus. The sequence goes on from NW_004524866.1 coordinate 156,579, forward strand.
GTATTTCACTTCTCCATCAAACTTGAAAGAGAGTTTTGCAGGGTATAGTAGTCTGGGCTGCAATTTGTTTTCATAGAGAACCTGAAGTACTCTGCTCCATAGTCTTCTTGCCTGCATGGT
>NW_004524866.1:157677-162290 GCF_000260255.1 Octodon degus
GTTCTGAGGTTGCATTTTGTTCCTTCTCGTCATTTTGTGTAGCACTGTCCTCTGCCCTTTGTTGTAGATCTTTGCTGTAGTTATAACCTTCAGACGTCCTGAAGTTCAGGTGGAGCTCTACAGAGTTTGGACTTATCCAGCTGTGTCTTGCTTAGGTCTGGTTGCTGTGCTCAGCTCTTTGCAGCTGCGGATCTGGGCTAGGACTGGGTCTGAGCGTTCCCTCAACTTGGCAGAAATTCCTACTGGGCAGGAGGATTGTGGGAGTTACAGCAGAGTGGTGTGTGCAGCCCGAGGGTGTGGGAGAGGGTCCAGCCCACGCTGCGCCTGGGCTGGGCCTGACCACGCTGGCGCAGGTTAGCAGGAAGCTCTCCACACCCTCACTGGACCTGGGCTAGGACTGGGTCTGGGGGTTCACGGAAGTCGCCAGAAATTCCTTCTCGGCTGGATGGGTAGGGGAGGTACGGCAGAGGGGTGGGGGGTGGTCCGAGGAGGTGGGACAGTGTCCAGCCCACGCTGTGCCTGGGCTGGGATAGGTCCCGTCAGCTCAGGTTAGCAGGAAGCTCTCCACACACTCACCGGACCTGGGCTAGGTCTTGGTCTCTCAAAGTTCTTTTCAAGGAAATTTACAGTACTTTTAAAAAAGAGATCATAGAGGATTTCAGAAAATGGGCAGATATTCTATGCCCTGGATAGGAAGAACCAACATTGCAAAGATGGACATACTCCCAAAATTGTTGTATAGATTTAATGCAATCCATATCCAACTACTACCAACATAACTCACAGCCCTAGAGAAATCATTCTTAAACTTTATTTGGAACCAGAAAAGACCTAGAATAGCATAGGCCATTCTGGCAAACAATGACAAGGCAGGAGACATTACAATTCCTGACTTGAAATTGTACTACAAGGCTACTGTGATAAAATCAGCATGGTACTTCTAACGAAATAGACCTGAGGATCAATGGAGTAGATTACAAGACGCTGAAGCCACTATGAACACATTAAGACACCTAATCTTTGTCAAAGGAGCCAATCATACTCACTGGAAGAAAGAGAGCCTCTTTAACAAATGGTACTGGAAAAATTGCTACTCTATGTTTCTAAAACTAAAACTTGACCCAGGTCCATCACTGTGCACTGAGTTAAAGTTAAAATTGATCAAAGATCTATATATTAAAACAGAAACACCAAATTTCTTGGAAGTGAAAGTAGGACGAACTCTGGAAGACATAGGTGTAGGCAAAGAGTTCATGAAGAAAAACCACATCAGAAGGGAAACATTTGAAAGAATTAATAACTGGGACCTCCTCTATTTGAGAAGTTTTTACACGTCAAAGGAAATTATCAACAAAGTCAAAAGACAACCCACAAATGTGGAATAAATCTTGACAAATAATTACTCAGACAAATGTTTTTTCTCTAGAATTTATAAAGAACTACAAAACACTAGGACCTGTAAATTTAAAGACCCAATCCATAAATGAGCATCTGAGATGAACATCCACTTCTCAGAGGATGAAATTAAAGAAGCGAATAAATTTATGAAAAAATGCTCCACATTAGTAGCCATCCATGGAATGCAAATTAAAGTAACACTGAGACACTATCTATCCCAGAAAGAATGGCTATCATGAAGAAATCAACCAAAAACAACTTTTGGAGAGGCTGTGGGGAAAAAGGAACCCTTCTCCATTGCTTTTCTGAATGTAGACTGGTGCAATCATTATGGATATCAGTGTGAAGATGCCTTAAAAAACTAGGACTGGAAATCTCTTTCAAACCAGCTATTCCTCTTCTGGGAATTTTCCTGAAGGATGTGAAAACATATCATAGTGATACATGTGTACCTAAGTTTATAGCAGCACAATTTGTGATAGCCAAATCTTGGAAACAACCAAGATGCCCATCACCCGATGAATGGATGAAAAAGATGTGGTATTTTTATACAATGGAGTATTACTCAGGTATAAAGAATGATAAACTCAAAGCCTTTATATTTTAGTGGATGCCACTTGAAGATATACTCATAAGTGAAATAAACCAGACATACATGTGTAAATATCATATAGTTTCCCTAGTATAAGATTTTAAAAGAAGAAATACAAATAGAAAGTTATAACACATCTAAGAGGAAATCAAGAGCTTGAAGACTAGACAATGAAGCAAGAGCAAGGAGAAGAGCTTGGAAACATGGCAGTGACAAGCCATACAGTTATATGTATAAGATGGATAAGGTAATAATCCTGAGAATCTTCAGGCAATTTTCGAATCTAGCAGTTAATTGGATGGATTCTCACCCTGACTAACTATATATACTGACACCTGTGAACTAAACAACTGAACTGAAAATGGCAATTTGCAATAGTAGGTTCATGCTTGGAGTGCCTGTCATTCTGGTCTTCTGAATACGTGCTGCTTGTCATGACATGCCAGTTGCTGCTGTGCTGTCTGTCATGTAGATGACTGTTTAAAAAGGAAGGGGGTGGTGAATGAAGGCAGGAGACAGGAAAAGGAATGTTGTGAGACTGTCATGCTTCAAGGTTGTATATGGTTAGATTTCTGTACTTATGTGTAAATATATATAATTATTCATTCCTATTTTTAAATATATTTTAATTTACAAAAATTTTTCATCATATTCTTTGGGGACGTAAAGTTCAACATATGAATACTTGATGAAAAATACCTGTTCCATGTTATACCTAAGATGTTTGATATTCAGACAGATACTGAGGATAAGCTCAATAGCCTAGGTTGTATGCTAGTAACAATAAGCTTCTCTTCTGGAGGGTTAACAACCTAAGTTTGTAGATCAAACTTTGGAGAAAAAGGAGGTCTGCAAACAAAGCCAATATTTTGGTCCTAGCCTTCCAAGGTCATTTAAGACTCGGGACATATGAGAAGTTTTACGGTAATATCGTGTAACTCAGTTGTGTCCGAAATTTTCTGATCTAGGAGATAATGGAGCCAAAGAAGAAAGTGATCAATGATGTAGAGTGTGCCTAAGGAGAGTCACATGGAGAGAAAACATTTTCTCAGGCTTTCACAGAGAGCAAATTGGTCAAGCAATGGTCGTGACTCATCCACATGGCTGACACTGACAAAGGTTCTACAATCTGAGGTACAGGATCTCAGGATAAATCCTGAGGGGATTTCACTGACCTTATCAGACTCAAAAGCTACCACTCTTGTTACATAGGTCTTGTTTTATCTTGGTCTTAAATGTCCATCAGAAAAGTATAAAAACAAAGTATAAGAAGTAAAGCCATGCTGTTGTATTGAGCTGTAGGGGACTCGGGTCAGCAACTTCTGCCATTGCCAGTTAAGCAAAAGACCCAATACTATTATGGACTACTGGTCTATTTTGGAATATTTTGCTGAGTTCAGACACCTATAACATGTAAATGACGGAACTAATCAAAAAATGGGATACAGATGAATGACCATTTTGTATCTGTGTATTCAAAATGGTTAGCATAGATATATAGCTACATTCTCTTAATTCATTGAATAGAGGGATTTGTTCTAATAGTGTTTTTAAATAGGATACCATGTCTGCATCTTGTAAAACAAATACCCACTAGGAAGACAGTATGTAATGAGTTAATTATTGAAACTGTACTACCAATTTGATTTGAAACTGTCTCATTGCTATTTGTTTCTCAATAAAATTATGGGAATAAAATAAAAAATAAAAGCTAAAGAAAAGAAATTCATGAGGACCAGACCAGATCTACAATAAATTATGAAAAATATTTTACAAAAGAACAATGAAAACTTCAATTTCAAGACTACCATCAATATGAAGCTATTCAGAAAGACAATCAGTTAAACAGAAGGGCCAGACAGAGATCCAATTAGAGTGAAATAATATGACAATGCTAAGTCCACACATATTACTTATAATCATCAATGTAAATAATCATAATTCACCATTCAAAAGAAGCAGATGGGCAGAATAGTTTAAGAAATGATCCAATAATATGCTGCATACAATAAGCACATTTAACTCAAAAAGTGATATATAGACCAAATTTCAAAGGATGGAAAAGTATACTTAACATCACACAAAACTGGAGAAAAACATGAGTAGCTATTCTATTTGAAGAAAAGTGAACTTCAAGCAAGGTTATCAAAAAAGACAAACAAGCTCACTGCATAGCTGCTAATAGAAAACTGCAAGAAGAGGTAACTATCATGCATATGCACACACCAAATATCAGGGCACCCAGTTGTATTAAAGATATTACTGACATGAATAATCACATTGTCATAGAATGCCTTAATACCCCACTGTTAAAAGCAGACTAAATGTAGAAGGAAACAAAGAAATATAAAACTGACACAAATCTGTAAAAAAATGGATTTAGCAGATGTTTACACAGTTTTCCACCCCATGACATGAGTATACATGTTCTTCTTAGTTGTGAGTGGGATGTTCTCTAAAAGAGATTACATATTGGCAGTGCCTCTCCCACCCCGCCCGCCGAGTAGGATTTTCTGCCGAGTTCTGGGAGCCCCCAGACCCAGTCCTAGCCCAGGTCCGGTGAGTGTGCGGAGAGTTTCCTGCTACCCTGCGCCGGCGGGACCAGTCCCAGCCCAGGCGCAGC
>NW_004524866.1:165815-180575 GCF_000260255.1 Octodon degus
TATGCAGTGTATTATTTGTTGAAACTGTACTTCCGATTTGATTTGAAACTGTCTCATTGCTATATGTTTATCAATAAAACTGTAGAGAAAAAAATAAAATAAAATAAAATAAATGAGGTATATAGGGGAGGACAGAGCTTATTGAATCAAAAAAAAAAGAGATTACATATTAACCTATAGAACATCCTTAAGTACATGGAAAGGAACTGAGGCTATTCCATGCACATTATCAGACCACTATGTACAAACTACAATACCTATTCATGGTAAAAAACAAAACACAACAAAACAAAACAAAACACAGAACATGAGAATAGACAGACTTTACCTCAGTCTGACAAAAGCCATCTGTGACAAACAAAGACCAACATCATATGAAATGGCTTAAACTGAAAGCTTACTTTCTGAAATCAGGAATAATTCAAGGAAGTCCACTATCACCATGCTTGTTCAATATAATTTGGAAACATTAACCAGAACATTTAGACAAGAGAAAAATGTAGAAAGAATAAGGACAGAAAACAAAGACGTTAAATTATCAATATGTGTATATGACATAATACTCTACACAGATAGCAAAGTCTTTGCTAAACAACCCTTAGATTTAAAAACTGAATTCTGTAGCTTACTGCCAAGGTGCAGACTCTGATTCTAGGGAACAACAACCTCACGAGAGAGAAAAGTGGGTGGTGAAGAAGAAAGACTTAGAAAAACATACTGAGGTTAGGAGGGACAAGAGTGTGTCTCTTCAACCCAGAGAAAAATCAGTGGCCTTTATTCATACATGAGTGATTACATAAGCTTTCTTCATATAAGATTAACAGATGTGGTTTTTCATCTATAATCAAAAAACAATTTAATTTTTGATTAACATGAGAACACAGTATAAGCTAAGAGTAGTCATGGAAACTTAATCAAACATTGTTCTTTCTGTTCTATTTTATGCCCTAGTGAGTCCCTCGCTCTCGGGTGTACTTTCTCATGGCCTTAAGATCTTGACATCTAAACTTTGTTGTTGCTAAATATCCTTGGCTTAGGCTTGTCCCTCTATGTAGGTTTACAAGGCAGGAAGCAAGAAGTCAGACTCTATGAGAACTTTGCCTTTAATGAAGATAGGCCACAACCCCAGGTGATTAACTGTGTGCTCTCTTTTATGTGAATCACAAGTCTAACGATTCCTGGTGGGTGGTGGAGACACATTCATGTGAAGTGCCACTTGCAGATTCTCCAAACTTGACATGACCCTGCCAGAGGCCAAGCACTGGATGGCTCTCCACAGCACACCTGAACACAAAATTCATGTCATTCTTGTACACAAATAACAAAATCACTGAGAGAGAAATTAGGGAAACAACACCTTTCACAATAGGACCCACAAAATGGAAAACTTAGAAATTAACCAAATTAAGGATGTAAAAGACATTTACAGAAAACTACAAAACTTTCATACTTGGAAAAATAAGATGGAAGAGCATATCAGAAAATGGAGGGCCGGCCAAATAGCTCAGCTGACTAAAGCCCTTGCAAACTGCCACTGGGTGGCACTCTGATGGCCATTGACACTGGGCATGGTGGGGCGCACATGTAATCCCAGCACCTGGGAGTCTCTAAACAGGCAGATCACTATGAGTCTGTTCTAGTAGTGAGACCCTGAACACCCTGTAGACCCTTCCCTAAAGTACAAAAAAGAAAAAAGAAAAAGAAAATGATAGGATATCCCTTGTTCTGGGTTAGGAGGAGGAACCAGTATAGTGAAAATGTACACTCTCTCAAAATTTTTATACAGATTTAATGCAATTCAGATAAAAAATAGCATTCCTCACAGAATTAAAGAAAACATTTCTAAAATTGATTTGAAATTAGAGGAGACCTGGAATAGCAAAAGCAATACTGGGCAAGAAAAGGAAGAAAAAGGGTATCACAATCCCTGACTTGAAATTATATTGCAGAGCTCAGTATTCAGAAAAAAAAGCAAAAATTAAAAAAAAGTTAAAAAAGACATAAGGATCAATGGAATGCAGAATGCAGAAAATGAGAATAGAGAATGCAGAAACAACTCTGAAAATACTGAGCCACCCTGTCGTTAATAAAAGTTTTAAACACCATCGTTGAAAGAAGAATACACTGTTTAATAAATATTGGGGTAAAGCTGGCTTTCCAAATGCCAAATCCTAATCCTAGACCCATGTATCTCACCATAATATCAAATGGATCAAAGATCTAAATATTGAAAGAGAAACACTAAACTAAATCTGTTGCAAGAAACAGTAGGCTGAATTCTTGAAGACATAAGTGTAGGCAAAAACTTTATGAACAGAAACCTAATCACACAGAAAATATCACAAAAAATCAACAATTGGGGTCTCATGTAGTAAAACATGTTTTCTCAGCAAAAGAATCCACCAACAGACAACCCACAGTGGGGAAAAATTAGCACATCTTTATCAGATAAAAGAGTAGTATCTACAATGTATAAAGAGCTTAATAAAATCCGACCCTCCATATGTAAAGATGCAATCCAAAAATGGGTATCTGTAGAAGTAGAAATAGCAAATGAATACTTGAAAAAAATGTTCAACATCACTGTTCATTCAAGAGATGCAAATGAAAACACCACTGAGATTCTATTTTACTTCCAAAAGAATGGCGATTAACAAGAACAGAACGAATAACAACTGCTGACATGGCTGTGGATAAAAAATAACCCTTGTCTCCTGTTGGTGCTGGTGCAGACCGGTGTAACCACTCTGGAAATCAGCGTGGAGATTCCTCAAGAGGCAGGAATGCATGTTCCATTTATCCCAGCTATTCCTGTGCTTCGTATCTTCCCCAAAGAATTAAAATCATCTTACTTCAGCAATATATGCACATCTATGTTTACAGCAGCCCAATTTATAACATCTGAATCTTGGAAACAACTCAAATGCCCATCAACTAATGAATAGATACAGAAAATATGTTTTCTTCTGAATACAGTACAGTACTACTCAGTCATGAATAAGAGTAAGCTTGACCATTTCTATTTAAATGGATGCACTTTGAGACCATACTCTTAAGTGAAGTTAACTGGACACACATATTCAAATATTGCATGGTTTCTCTGCTGTGCAAAAGTGCAGGTGAAAATGCAGAGTAAAATTTATATGACATACTTTGAGGTAGGAAGAAGTGGTCAAATGAGAGGGGGATCTAAGGAGGGGGTGGGGAAAGAAAAAGAAAAAATGCAAGGAAAACACAGAAAGTTTCTGTGAATAACAGCAGTTGAAGAGAGGGACTGGAGAAGAAATGAATCAACCTGTATCACATACAGGCACAAATTCTATATGACCAATGCTACCATAATGTGAGAAAAACTCCTGGCTGGGTTAGAGGCTCGGTGTCAGATCACTTGTCTGCAGAAAGCACTGGCCTCACTCTAGAGCACTGGGGAGGGTGGGGAGGGGAGAAAGTAAATCATTTATCAAAGTCACAACTAAAAGAAGAAACCCAGTGCTCCAGAGCAGGTACATTTAACCTTGCTTTCATTGTGTTCATATGATTGCAAGAGACCTTGCTGAAGTGCCAGAGCAATTTACTGCCATGACACATACTGAAAAATTAACTGAGACCATGGGAAATGAGGAAAACATGTTGCTGACCGGATGGGACTTCTTGCTGGTGAGAAGTAGAAGCTTGCTCAGCCTTCAAGAGAGCTCCAGGAGCCTTACCTGGAAGGAAACACCATGGAGGACCATTGTGCTGTTTGGTCAGATGCCCAGTGGAGCCCCAATCTGACTTCCTTTGCCCGCTCCAATTTTCTCATTACCCAGATCTTTAGCCTGCACATCACCTCTTCGATCACCTCTGCCTGGTAAAGATTCTTTTCATGCTTCTTAGTTCTCAATCCCAAGACAAACCTGATGAGTGCTGCCTGCTCCTCTCTCTAAAGGTAGCTTGCTGCTCAGTCTACACACCCTATGGCTAGACACTGAGCCTACCTTATCAGGGTAGGCCTTGTAATCCCTGGTTCCCCTCATTGGAAATATGACCCAATATCCAGGACTCAGCTCACCCCACCCCCAATTTACCCACATGCCAGTGTCCAATGGGTTTCATCACACACACATGCACACACACTCACACACACACACACACACACAACCATGCACACATGCCGTTTACATCACATCTTTATCAGATCACCCTGCACTTCATTTACTCATAACTCTTAGTGTTATCTGACCTATTTTATTTCTAGTTCTTCCCCACTGGGGGAAGATAAACCACATCAAGGAGGACTATTCTTTTGTTTTGTTCTTCTTTTAGGTCTCAGGACAAGGGCTTTAACACCTCCAGGGCATTTAATACAATTCAGAGGAATAGCCAGCTGGATAGGGGTGTGTGTGGCTGGCTGGTTTGTGCTCTTCAGAGGATTCTGCTCTTCACAGCTGTGGGTTGACTAGTGTCCTGATTTGAATATCCAGTTCAAGTGTCAATATTTAGTAGCAACAATCTTGGGTCATTTGTAGTTCCATCAGTTTCTTCACAGGTGAAGAAGCTGAGACTTAGTAAAAGGAGTTGATCACAGCAGGAGGGTGAGCCCAGGAGGTGAAGGTCTCTGCTACTCTCAGGTCCTTGAGCACCACATTTCTGGACCCTTCCTCTCTGCACAGTAAGGAAGGCAAAATAAAAGTGTGAGGTATTCAACTTTAGAGGGACAGCATAAATAAGAGACAACAAAAAGTAATCATCATTTGTCATTCCTGTGAAGGTAAGAATGAAGCTTACTATTCCAGAAACAGCTCAGGTCAGCCACAATTAACAAGGTGGAGATTAAATCTCACAGCAATAGATTCACTCAGGCCTGCTGAGGACAGCACCTGTCCTCCTCTCAGACTTCTTCAGGGACCAATGTATGCAAAAGAAGGATCGCCCGCCCGTTTCTCCAGGAATTCCACCCAGGGGCTGTGGCCTGCATGCTCCAGAGAGGTGATCATGAAACTGGACACAGGTTCCCCAATTTAAGGCTAGCTGCCCAGGAGTTGTTACCAGGATCCTAAACACCAGCCCACTTTTCCGAAGGATCCGCCCTCTATGGCCCACCCCTATGCTGCATTGGGCTATCGCCCGTCAATCACGAGGCCCCGCCCATCCTCCTACTTGCTGCTCCCCTCCTTTCTGCCACAGCAGCTTCCACAGCTCCCCTCTACCCCCCACCCCAGGGCTGATCTTCCTGGGTCCTGTTCTTCCGTTCTACAGCTCCTCCACTGCCTTGTGCTTTGCTCACCTTCTCCCACAGGGCAGTACCACAGAGCTGGGTCTCCAACACAAAGAAATCCCAGAACCCCAGGCTGAATTGGAACCAAGCACTGCCTCAGCCTGACCTAGGAGGAGAGCAGTAGTAGTCGTCCTGCCCCCTCACCACTGCGCCTGCGCACATGGAGCTCGCGGGTGTACTGGCCAATGGAAGGAGGGGCCTGGGCCTTCTGAGCATGGTGCCCCTGCACTTGAGCAGAGTTATCCCTGATGGGATTTTAGGGCTGTTAATGGCACACCTGTGAGGGTCCTAAGCATCTGTGATCCTGATCTCTGATCACCCAGACCTAGTGTCATCCTCTTGGAACTCTCAGGACAGTGCAAGGGTGTTTGATTCACTTTCTACCTCTTTCTACATTCAGCGGTTGTTTGATTTAAGTTACTAATAAAGAGTGAAGATTGATTTTAGTATATTCAGTGCTGTATGTGTTTACCCAATTTCTGGAAGGGATTAGTTGAACGATGTTTCAAAAACTAAAAATACTGTCTTGTTTTGAAGTTTGTACTGATGTGGATTCAAGCAGCTCAAGGTTTTCTTTTTTTTTTTTTCCTGTCTTTTCTGTCTGTGGTCCCAGGTCTGGAACCCTGCATCGCGCTGAGTGGGGCAAAGCCTGTTAGACTCCCTATCTTTGTCTCATTGTCTTTCACTGAGATGGCCTGATGCTCAGGGTTTATCATGACTTTTGCAGAACTTTCCTTGCTAAAGGTAAATTTTATTATTATATTTGGTATGGTTAACTAATGGATTTCTCTTGCAGTAGGCATATATAAGTATCTTTGTTTTCAAAGAAAAAACACGTGAGGAAAACAAAATAGGTTCTCGTGACAATGTATGGGTCACTATGTATGGTAACTGGGACAATGCCTGGTATCAGAACTCATGATAAAATAGGGTTCACGTTTTCTTACAAGGCTCATTCTGAATTTTTTTTTTTTTTTTTTTTTTTTTTTTTTTGCAGAACTGGGGGTTGAACTCAGTCCCTTGCACTTGCCCGGGAAGCACTTATTCCACTGATCCATCTCCCCAGCCCTAGCTCATTCTGAATGGGAATGTTATTCAAGGTACTGAAAGTGACACACAGCCTCCAAGAATTGGTAGTAGTAGAAGAACCCGATTCAGTTTCATCCCACGTGAAGTGGGCCGTGTGTTTCAACCAGCAGCAGGCTGCCTTTTCCCTTTCCTCCTCTTTGCTCCTCCTTGCACCCCAAGGGCCTAGGAAAGTTTGCTGCAATGTCCTCCCTGACCATCAAACCCGCATTCTACACTCCAACGTGAGTGCAACCAGACAGCATGGTTTCCTTGACCCACTGATTTATATATAATATGTGTACAACACAAAACCTGGATACATACATACATGATTCATATAACAAAGGATTATTAAACAAGGTACGTGGAGAGATTCATAAATTCTACATAGGAAATATGCCTACTGCACATTAAAAAATTCAGCCCGAAGTTAAAATATTCATTTAATGCTACACCATCAGAAAGTCGGACAATATTTGCTATGACATATGAATAGCAATTTCGGGAAAATTAAAGACTAGTGTGAGATAAATTCTTAAGTAGTTTAGGGGATTCAGAAATATTGATATGCAGAATAAATTTAGCATATTAAAATTAAAAGAAGTGTTGAGAAATTCAAGAGGAAAACAAAAGGATAGAGAATAATATAATCAACAGCAAAAATAATAACATTCATTGTGGAATCAAGGGAACAAAGTAGCATAAAATTCTAATTGAAAATTTATAATTATGAACAATTCATGTGCAAGGCTATTAAAGAAGTGAATGATAGTCCTTTATTCACTGTAGTAAATCCCACACTGTATCAAATATATGACTGGATAATTTAAGAAGATGTTTTTCCTCCAGAATGTGTTTTCCTTTTGAACCCAGAAAGAGAATTTCTCTCTGGTCATAAAAGAATAATGTAGCACTTGGGCACAAAGATGCAGCCCAGCAGCCCTGCACTGGAGGCCAAGATGGAGAAGACCTCCATGGCCACCATGGCCTTCCCCTTGCTGCTGTGGTACACGGGCAGGAAGGTGACCCACACGCTGCAGAACACCAGCATGATGAACGTCAGGAACTTGGCTTCATTGAAGGTGTCAGGCAGATTCCTGGCCAGGAAAGCCACAGTGAAGCTCACCATGGCCAGGGAGCCCAGGTATCCCAAGACACAGTAGAAGGCAGTGAGGGAGCCCTTGTTGCACACAATGATGATGTGACCATGCTTAGAGTGAGCATCTGTGTCAATGTAGGGTGGATTTGTCCCCATCCAGATGCCACAGAGAGTGAGTTGGATCAGGGAGCAGATGGGGATGATGAAGTTTGGTGCCCCTGATACTAGCCACTGTCTCATCTTCCTGCCTGGAGCAGTGACCTTAAAGGCCAGCACCACAGTAATAGTTTTTGCCAAGACAGTGGAAACAGCCACAGTGAACACGACTCCAAATGTGGTCTGCTGCAGGATGCAGGTGGCTGTGTTGGGATGGCCGATGAAGAGCAAGGAGCAGAGGAAACAGCAGGTGAGGGAGATGAGCAGGGTGTAACTTAGGGCCTGGTTGTTAGCCTTGACAATGGGAGTGTCTCGGTGCTTCACAAATAGGCCAAGCACAGAAGCTGTGAGGACAGTGAGAGTCAGGGCAATACCAACCAGAACCTTCCCCAGGGGGTCTTTGTAAGCTAGAAAAGTCTCAGCTTTTCGCAGGCAGTGGTTTCTCTGCGTGTTGGCATACTGAGCATCAGGACACTTCACACACTGCTCCATATCTAAAAAAATTAAAATCATAACTTGCCTACGTGTGTTTGCTTGTTTATTTATTCACAAACTCATCACCAGAAACTCACTGCGCTTGAACTAAATTGCCAATTTTTATTTTTTTTGTTTTTCTTTCTATTTGTTTTTCAGTCTGCTGGATTGAACTCAGATACGTTCCACTGAGATATAGTGCAAAACCTTTTAAATTTTATTTGCAGAAAGGATCTACTTAAGTCTCTATATTGCCAAGGCTGTTTCAAAACAATCTTCTTGCCTCAGCCTTCCAGAGTCCTGGATCCTAGGCACGCATAACTGCATTTTACTTTTCTCCTTCTTTCTAGACACAAAGTTAAAGAATTTTTATACAGAATAACTCCTATGTAATACTGATGACATTATTTATTCTTCTTTTAAATCTGGGATATCCATAAAACCATTCTACATTTAAAAAAAATGGTATACCTTGATTACTTGCTTCACTTACTTTTATTTGATTTAAATCAAATCTTTATGAATCATAACAAAGCCAAGAAAATTTTCTAAATCACAGTGAAATACATTTGAGGAACCATATTGAATGAGAAGTAGCTCCACTCTTTGGCCTCTCCACCTATGAAAATGTTGTATGCAACCACGTGGTTCATTTTTATTGCCAAGGGTGTTTTTTAGTACTTTGATTTTGGTATCTTTAGAAACCATGACAGGATATAACATTATGTGTTTAATGTTTTTCAATATTACAAATATCAAATTGCAGAATTTTATTTGTGATTGCCTTATGACTGAGGTAGGGAAACATGTTTTTAGTCTTTTATAATAGTCTTGTATTCCACAGCCATGCAATCAAATATCGTTTTTATTCACTTACAAGAGTTTTATACTTAAACACTAGTATCACCGGAAAATCCAATCATTTATGCTTCTCCCTTTCTAATATATTTTTATTTTGGGGTGCTTTCTTCATTACTTTGGCCACGATGTAGTGTCATGTCTGGCAGAAGTATGATATAGAAACTTCTTCTCTCTTTCTGCTTTTAAAAAATGGAACACAATTTATAAAGTGGGCTGTAGGATACCATAGAGGTCACTTTTGGTGACAGTTAGAGACTTCTCCTACTCTTCCTTCAGTAGGCAACACAGTTTTCACTTCTTTGTAAATCACAGTGATGCACAGTTTTATCACATTGTCTCCACTTAGCAGCATTGCTTTTCTTTGTCCAGGATCTAGCACATTTAATTATAATTTTATGAACTGAGTTTGCTTATGGTGTACTGTCCCTGGAGTACATAGCTCAATTGGGAACAGAATATGTGAATCTAGTTTAAAAAAGAAAGCGGACTGTGAGCTTTATCTCTCTATGTGTACTTTCAGGTGAGTAACATCAAAGAGTTCCTTCCTTAAAACAAATTGATTTTCCTCTTCTCTGAAAGAATGAGGTCAGTATTACTATGTTTTTGAATGATTATGAATTTTACTGCTAATATTACTAATCAATGACAATTTATAGTGAAATATGAGACTATGAACACCTATCTGATAACAGACATGGTACTGTCAAGATATTAGTATTATGGAGCTTTTTAATTATTTGTTAAGAGAATTTTGCTAAGTTTCCCTCTGCTCCTATAGATTTCAAGGCTTAGATGGATGTGAAATTCTACTTTCATAGGAAATGCTTTGAATATAACTGTACCAATGGACAATTATCTGTCACATTATTATACTACCTTTCAATTTTTCTCTTTCTTCTTGATTAATTGTAATAAGGGTTGCAATTTTTGTTACAAGAGTCATATTCAATTCTGTTCATTTTATCTGCAGCATAATTTATTTAACCTCTTTATTTTTGAAAGCAAATGTCACTATGTAGTTCAGACTGGCCTGAAGCTCACATTGTAGCCCGGGCTGATCATAAACTAATGGTGATCCTCATACCTCATCCTCGCTAGTGTTGGTATTACAGGTGGGAACCACCAAACCCAGCTCTGTCTTAACTGTTTAAAACTTCTTTCAGACCCAACTTTCATTTTTCTTGTGTTCAATTTGCTTTACTTTTTTCTCACTTGATAAATATTTCAAACAGAGAAGTCCAGCTTTTTTATTTGAGTAGAGAACAGCACACAAGTATATAATACCTATTTATCTCAGTGTAGTTTTACCTTCAAATCACAGGATTTTCAGTTTTATACGATCTTCAATTTTTGCTTTGATCCCTCCTACACACTATTTATGATGAAGAATTACACATACCAGGGCATGTATTAACTGTATTAGTGGGGGCATTGTACCTGTATGTGCACATACAGTATTTATAAAAATGTACCGTATTCACCTATTTTGGAGAATGTAAGTTCAAAATAATTACATGATATAATACATAATCATTCTTGATATATTTCAGAAAGTATTTGAAATCATACTGAATATGTTCTGAAATAAAAATTTACATCAGCCACTACCAAATTAGAAATTATTCAGTATAAAGATAATTCCACCATGTAACTGTCATTAGCATTTGATTTCTATAAATGTTCAATAATAAAGGTTTATCCTCATTCTCATTTTATCTTTTTAAAAAATAAAAACATAGTATTTTCTTTCAGGATAGTTGAATATTAGATGAATGGGGAGTGTGCTGTTATGACCACTTCTATTAATCCAAAGAAGGATTTATGCCACTTCCTTTTATTCGGTAATAATACTAAGCTATCACCTCTGTAAAAATACACATAATGACCTCCAAAAATGTAAATATTATCAATTGTTAAACCTCGTATTCTGTGTGCATATCATCCTTGCAGTTCCATGGTGAAGACTTTAATTCCTTCCATAGGCTGACTTCCACACTCACCTATGCATTATAGGAGAATTGGGATTAAATCCCAGGAATTGTACTGTGCTGTGGTACAAGCATGTTGTACACGTACATACAAATCCTGCTATATCCAATCAAACTCAGTCTCTCCAAGCACATTCTCTGTGTGATGATAGTGTCAGTCCCTGGAGAATAAAGCGTACCTTACCTTGTCTTGACTGTAGTCTTTCTTTGGTTGCAACAATTGTAAAAATTTTTTTGTTATTCCTACTGCCTGTTAAACTTCACGAAGGAGATGAAACTTGGAAGCTGTAGGATAGGAAAAAGGGCTAAACTTGAGGAAATAATGCGTTTAATGGGACTTGAAAAATAACTCAATGTAAGCAAATGTGGTGGTGCATTAAATGTGATCTAATGGCCTGAGAAAATTTTATTGAAGCTATGAGGCTTTCTTAGGCAAACTGGTGATATTCTGTTTCAAAGTAAAAAGTAAGAGGGTCTAGAGGCATAGACTGACGATGTTTCTTGGTTCAATTCTTAGCAATGCAAATAACAAAATGGATGAATAAGAAGGGAATAAAAAGAAATGGAATTTGAGTGAATTTCAAGGGGAAATGAGCCTTTCAATCACGCAATAACATTTAGTATAACACATAATTTGATAAGTAAAGGAATACTTTTACCATCTACATCATCTACAAGACCTTCTCTACTTCCTGGATGGATGGAATGAACATAACATAGAGTGAGAATGTGTCCCCAGGACACGCTCCTACCTGTGCCATTGGTGATCTCGTTCTCTGCACAAGGGGTGCAGTGGAAACAGCAGGCAGCCTTTCCCTCCAGAGTGCTTTTTCTGAATCCAGGATTGCAACTTTCACTGCACACTGAGTGGGGCGTCTAAGGAAAAAATATATGGTGATAACTTCTTAGAACTGAACTTCCTTCTTGATAGCTAGAGGGATAAACTTAATTGGTATGCATACATAAGCAAAACTAAATAGTTATATTCCAAATTTATTTCACAGTATGATGTATATGCTTACAAAAATATAAGTAAGTGAGTGCACTTCTTTCTCAATCATATTAAAGCTTGTAATTCTTTTTATTTCAAATTGAACACCAAGTTATTTAATTTCCACATGTGACCATTGCATGAGCAAAATTGGGGGCCCAAAGCCTACAATGGTGTTTTGCTTAATTGTTGTTAGTAAGTGATATGATTAGGAGCAACACACCTCTGTAACTCCTGCTGCCCACTCTATCATATCCTCATACAAAGTCAGGTTTTGGCTATCGGGAGCATGTGAAGAAAATGTGCCTGGTTTAACCTTCAGTCTAAGGGTTTCCGGAAAATTCTAAAAATTGAGAATGTCATACTCTGAGTCCAGTTTCCTTCTATGATCCAAGTTCACCTGGTCTCCAGCAGGATTGTTAAATTGGATGTACTTCAGAAAGGAATGCAGCTAAAAGAGAGAGAGACAGACACCATCCTATGTGAACAGGGCTGCAGGATAAAGGATATTCAATCCCATTTTTCTCCAGGAACTTTAATGCTGGTATCAAATAAATCAGAACACATGATGTCTAAGGACTAAAATGTCACCATGTTCCAGAAAATTCAGTTTCAAGAAAAATATATTCTATGCAAAGCTATTTAAATAAGGTATGCATTTGAGTTAGGACAAACCATCAACCATGGAATCAAAGCATCTAAACCCAAGCTTGCATTGTCTATCTGACAGTTTCCCTGGCATCTACCTACAAAATGAGTTCAACATCTGCAGAATTTTGCAGAATCAAATGAAGGGGAGATCTGTGTACTGTGGTTTATAATGCCATTCGGTTTCGTTAGTAACTATAGGTTTTCCTGTTCACTTTTAAGATAAACATGAAACGTGCTTTTGTGGGTAAGGTGTTGACCTCCCATACGCAGAAGCAAGGAGCTGGCCTCCTGTCACCACCTCCTTGTTAGTGTGTCCTTGATTGAGGACCACTTCAACTCAGATCAAGAATCACCTTTTTCACAAAAAGTGTGATATGCATTGTTGAGTATTTTGCAGAAATAGCTCTAATAATCTTTCATGAAACACAAAGAATAACTTGAGAGAGGCACCTTGATGACACTGCCTGCCATCCAAGGGAAGACGCATTACCTGCCAGGGGGGAAAACATCATCATTTGTCTATCACTCAGTGGTGGCCTTTGCACTTCTTCGTAAAGCATCGCATGGATAGCATGGGCTACGGAGTACACAGCATTGTATATATTAAAGCTCCGATCACTGATGTCTGTGTCAAAACGATTTGGAGGCAACCAAGCCATAGAGCCATTGGGTGTACAGTTCTTCAAGAGACAGTCAGATGCAGAAAATAAGCAATTAAAATTCTTATACCAATACATAACAAGGTAAGGGTCTTCTGGGTATTTGAAAGAGGTAGCTTCCTGGATAAAATTATTGAACCCTGCAATCTCTTTGTGATGGTGTGAAAAAATAAGAATCCCATGGAATGGATCCAGTATGAAATCTCGCCCAGCCAGGTCAGCATGCCATTGTGAGTTTGTCACCCAGACTTTCCATGACACTAAACTTTGCACGATGTTATAATTTACCTCATTTGAATTATCAGTGTCATAGTAAATAACCACCACATTGGCAGATGATGTATCTGTGGTCAGGATTTCATGTTTCTTTATGGCTAAGAGATAAGACACACCCAAAGTTGACACCATTTTTACAAAGGCTACACAGACTCTGTTCCTGTCCATCTCAGCTCTTACATTTGAGAGAAACTGAAGACCCTTATGGCCTTCTGTGATGAGCAGGCCCACCCAGGTCCAGTGAAAATAAAGCATCAAGGACACCATGGCAAGGGCCAAATACGTGTCCTTTAGGGCCACTTGATGGAGTGAAGGATACTGGTCAGTGTCCATCAGGGTAGGATCAAATGAGCCAAAAGTTACCTAGAAGAGAAGGAAATCTGGGTGATACACTGAAGTGTTGATGGAAAGCATAATAGTAGTCCCAAGCTACTGAGTGACATCTCCACATTGTAGGAAATGTACATTCTTCCCATCCTTCTACACATTTAATTTGGAGATTTTTAAACAAGGTGAATGAATGTATTCAGATATCTAGAAAACATACTTCTTTCTTCATTCCCTTCCTCTTTGATAAAAAATATGTGCATAAACTACTGTCTTTTTATATGGACTCTGGTACATTACACACTTTGAAAGAGCCTCAGCCTTGCCTCATTTTTAACCCTATATGTTCCAGGAAGGTAAAGCATTTTAGATGTTCTTCTATCAGTTCTGTTTCCCCAACCCTCACCTGTGGAAATCTGTAGAGCTCCAGCAGTGGTCCAATCTGAGCTGAGGTTCCCCACAGCATTTCTGTCAGGACTGCTGCACACTTACTTTCTGTCCCACACATGTAATTAGGGATCTCATGTTGCCCTGTGAGCAAAATGAAGGAATTCTCTAGCATCCTCCAATGACTGTAAATGAAATTATGGAACTTGTAACCCAGAGTAATGTTAGGCAAAAGATAAGGATTCCTGTTGATCTCTTCTATGGCAAAAGTGAAGGCCAGGTAGTTCTGGTAGATGTTGGGTATGTGCCTGCACAGACAGCACAGAGGTCCTCAAGAAAAGACAAAATCAGTCATCATCTTCCCATGCAATCAAATACCATTTATGAATTGAATGTTTGTGTTCTTTCATCGCACTCATATAATTAGAATCTAAGGGTGAATATGATGATGTTAGAACCTTGGTTTTTAGAAGGTAAATGGAAAAAATGCATCACAAGCTGAATTTCTCATGAGAGACCTTAGTGGTCTTAAAAGGTCTCTGGAAGAGCTGCTTAATCATTGTTAT
>NW_004524866.1:180675-182420 GCF_000260255.1 Octodon degus
TATGTAGTTCTTTAGGAAATGTGATATTTTAAAATATCCTCACTGTTTTCAAGGTGAAAAATAATATATTTTTAAAATTACAAATAGTATTCAACACTAACAAGCATCCATTTCTGTTTAAATGTTTTATTGTAGGAAAAACTATATTTCTTTTTTTTATTTGGATTTCTTTATTTTTTCACAATAAAATGGTATTTTCTTTATACTTTTGCAAAATTAGTAACATATGCTGCAAGGTTTCCTAATGGCTAAGA
The DNA here is from genome assembly GCF_000260255.1 of Octodon degus. Taxonomy (NCBI): domain Eukaryota; kingdom Metazoa; phylum Chordata; class Mammalia; order Rodentia; family Octodontidae; genus Octodon; species Octodon degus. Next base: position 180,930 of record NW_004524866.1, read on the forward strand.
GCTGACTTAAACCAGGTAGGATGTTTATCTCAGGACTAAGGTAGCTTGTTTGCTTTAGACACTGAGGCCTAGTTCTGCCAACACACATTTGATCAGTTTCCTAGCTTCCATGGCTCTCAACATATCCACCTTTTTTGTCAGAGATGTGTGTTCCATTTAAGTTAGAGAGGCTATATTTGGAGAAGTCTTTAAAGGAACTTTTCATACTAATCCCGGTCCAAAGATTGTAGGTACTTGAGTTCAGCAAAATAACACTATATAGACCAATAGTCCACAGTAATAGTGAGTTATTAGCACATCTAGCAATTGTCCGAAGTTGGAGACTTGAGCCTTTTATAGCTCAGCATATTAATATACCTTTTTTTCCCTATACCTCATGGTTACACTTTCTGCTGGATGGTTAAGATCAAGTTAAAGCAAGACCTATATAACTAAAAATGGAAATTGAGTTAAAAGAATAGCCAGTGTTTTTTCTCTAGCCCTCCAAGTTCAGTGAGAACTCAGAACATAACAGAGCCTCTGCTGTGACATTGTGTAACTAAGTGGTGTCCCAAGTTCTCTGATCAAGGAGATATAGGGCCACAGAGGAAAGTGATCAGCAGTGTATAGTGTGCCTAAAGAGAGTCACCTAGAGAGAAAACATTCTCTCAGGTTTTCATAGAGAACAAATTGGTCAAGCAATGGCTGAGACTCATTCAGATGGCTGACAGTGACAAAAAGTTTACAATGTGCTGAACTTGGTTCCAGGATAAATCCTGAGAGGATTTGACTGATTTTGTTGGAAAAAAGATATTTCTATAATATTATCAAAGATATCCAAACAAAATTTCTATCTACAATTGTGCATGTGAAGAAATACTGGGCTGATGGATTCATTAGTTCATGTGATTTAACTAGTAGGAAATGTAAATATCTAGAGGCATAGAACTCTATACCTATGAATATACATGATTTTATCTGATAATTAAAGATAAAACTAAAATCATTTCAAGTCAAAAGTTAGATTTTGCTTAAAGAGTAAAGCAATGAGTCATAATGCAGATAGGTGAGGGTAAGAAATAAAAAGTTACCCTCCTTCCTGCAATTCAAGGTACATATAATTGCTCCACCTTTCCCCTCCTCAGAGATTTGTGTAAAGAAAAGTCAATCTACAAGTGACAAAATGCAATCTCCTCTGAATGTTATTCAAGTAAGCTTCTTGAAGCCCTACTGTGGATGGGATTATTCAACTAAGAAATTAAACAATATTCTGATAGTGGCCCCAAACAAAAACAAAGAAAATGAGAAGATAGCAGATATCTGATATACAATTCGTAAGTGAAAGTTCTTTGAGAAAATCATATATTGTACAGCAATGGCCTTAACAGAACATAGTAAGATGGCCAGGGAGATGGCTCAGTAGAGTAAGTGCTTCCCTGGGAAGCGCAAGGGTCTGGATTCAATCCCAGGCTCCGACAAAAAAAAAAAAAAAAAAGGAGTATGAAACAAGAA
>NW_004524866.1:182520-183518 GCF_000260255.1 Octodon degus
AAATGTTAATAGTAGACAATTTTATCAATGTTGCCACTATTCAATACATTAAGAGAAAATTTTTTATATCAATTACAAATATTACGTAAGTGCTCTGAAATTTGCAAAATCTATGAAAGTAGTGAGATTGAGAACATAAAAGGAACAGATTATTTAGAGCAAAAACGTCTAATACATGGATTAATGTGATAGATTATTGAAAAGTTACTTATCGCATGGGAGATGGCTTAGTAGAATAAGTGCTTCTGGCAAGTTCATGGGCCTGAGTTCTATCCTCGGTTCCACCAAAAAAAAAAAAAAAAGAAAGAAAAAAAGAAAAATAAAAGAAAAGTTATCTATTTATCTATCTGTCTGTCTATATCTGTCTATCTGATAATCATTTTGGTCAAAAGATTTGCATTAAAATTCATTAAATGTTAATTATTTATAGTGAAAAGTAAACTATTGTGAAAATTAAAATTAAGTGAAAAACATATTTATCACAGAATAAATTTCGGAAATAGTAAATATTTTTATGAAATGTAAGTAATATACAACACAGAAGTATTTTCAATATTATACAGTGAGATACACTGCTGAAACAAAAAAAACATAATGCAAATCATGGGTATTTTTTCCAACCTGTAGGATTATATCTATTCCAAATAAACATGATTTTTAAAAAATATTTACAACAAGCAAAAAAACCTAGCAAATCATTTATAGGATGCTTGATCAACACTATTTTCCTTTCCTTAATATGTAAAACATTAATTTACAAATTGAAAGTCCTTTCCAAAAACAAAAGAAAAAAAAGTGATATAGAGTAAGTCACCTAATAACATATTGTTAAGATAATATATGCAATATGATCAATCCAAATGTTAATACAGAATGTACCCATACTTCCACATGGTACCATTGGTTTAACCTCATCTTAGGCCAGTTGTCCAATGTAGAGGTGAAGGAATTATTGCTTCCTGGAGTAGTGGGTTGAAAAGTTCCATTATTTTGTTTCA
>NW_004524866.1:183618-210045 GCF_000260255.1 Octodon degus
AATTATTGCTTCCCCGAGTAGTGGGTTGAAAAGTTCCATTATTTTGTTTCAGTACTTAGTTTGACAGCATGCAGAAAACAAGTTAAATTTTATGTACATACATATATATTAAATTAAATTTTATATTATATTATTTGTATACTTTTTTAACACAGCTGTTGTACTGTTTAATATTCTTTAGCTCTAACGAGAGAGCATTGCTCTAGGTACCACATATCAACTGCCCTCCTTAAATGACAGGAGAAATTAATTAACAACTTGGAACATCCAAAACTGAGTGTGAATGGAATTACAGTTGGAAGAAAGTATATACATTATTCATGCATAATAATTAGCATATATATGTTATGAAGGGAAAATAAGTTGATAAAAATCAGAGGCAAAATAATTCTACATTGACTGTGTCTGTATTTATGTGGAGAAAGTCAAAATGCTATCAAGGCTACAGTATTATGGCCACTGTATTTGCATTAGGATCATTTAAAATATTAAAATTAAATTTTCCACAAAAGCTTGTCATAAAAGACATACATTTTATTTTCCAAAACTTCTTTCCTTTTCCTTTCTCATTTTATAGGATTCTAAACTCCCTCCTGAGACTCTTGTTCCTAGACACAGAAACTCAGAAGTGCAAGGGCATTCTTCTCAGCCACAGACGGAGCTCACAGAGCATGAGTCTAGAGCAGGTCCCCCTGCAACAGCCGCCTGACCCTCTGAGCATATGTGAGGACAGCAGCGTAGGTAGGTCATTCTCTCCTTCTAGGAATACAAACAGATACTACACACCTAAAATAGCCTTGAAATCTGATAGTGCCTGACAGCTGGTCAGTTTCTCATCCCCCACTATACCCAGATGCTGTCTGATCACACTGGGCTCTTTTTAGTTAGGATCCTCCCAGAGGGGATTACCTGGACTCCATCATGAGCCCCTCCTTGAGTGCAGTTTCTCAGTCAAAAAATTTTTTTTTTCTTATAATTGTCAAAGTGTGACATGAATAATTAATCTTCTCACACATTTTAGGAGATTTTTGAGCAGTTTTCTGAGTCATACACTCAAAACCAGTGCTCATCTGTCACCAAAAAACAGAAACAATAGCAAGAACAAGAATTAAAGCTTGCAATGTAGTACATCTGTAAGGACACATAATTTAGAAAATGATGGAAGAAAAACACACATTCGGTGTGTGATGAGAAATGCCTGTAATTCCAGCTGTTCACAAAATTTAAGCTGAGGAAGCCCGTCAGCCCAGAGGCTTCAGGTAGCATGATCATCACCAGATGTCCCTTTATCAAGAGCTATGTAAGCATAGGACAAGTGTCTCGGAATAAATAGAAGGGAAAGGCCCAAGTTGCTTACTCTGCTGCCCCTGCTCACAAATAAGGGGTAGTTTTAGAGACCATAATCCCAGCTGGTTAATGCAGGGGCCTAGATTTGCATATAAGAAAACTCTCCATCACCAAATTAAAAAGAATAAAACTAAATTTGCTAAGCTGGTGGTAAGTAACACATACATGATTACACAGAAGAAGAAAAGTAGAGAAAAAGTTACATCACCAGGTCTGCAGAGTTGCCACTTGTGAAATTGTTATTCCAGTGCTGAGTAGCCCATTTCTGTAGTTCTGATTGGGAAGAGTCTAGGTAGAGATACTTTCTGTGGGTTAGATTCCAAAGAGCTCCCACCAGGGAGCCCCTTAAAAGCAGCTGCTGAGATAAAAGCTACAGTGTCACAACTTTATGCGTGACCAGAATCAGGGAGTCTGTAGCACCCAAGAACCTGCCAAATATCTGAAGAAACATTTTCATCTTCTACACATGTTAGAAAGAAACACTTTGGGATATGGTGAGGTGAACAATGAGTTTCTGCTCATATCAGAATGCCAGCCAAGCATCCTGATGTGTAATCTTTAGAACAAGGAAGTGGTACAGTGTTATGACCAAGGAAGATCTTTCTGTATTAAATTTTATTTCTTCATATGGGCAGCTGCCACAGGAACACTGTGGGTCAGCTTCTTCAGTAAAAATCAATCACTGTTCCACTGACATCTCCTTTTCTTTCAAAAGCACACATCATTTACTGGAATTCTCTGACACTTTGAAAAATTCATTAATGACTTTTTTAAATAAGTACAAAACATACATGTTTGTAATTGAGCACATCTATGACAACTAATATTTTAGGAAATCGCCTGATAAGGTATTATCTGAATAGAGAAAAGAGACACAATCCAACTCAGAAAGAACTGCACTGGTAGGGAAAAGTCTCACAGATGACTCATCCCTTACTCTGGGCCCAGTTTGCAACTCTAGGAGTCGTAGGACACCCTAAGGTTCATTTGAAATAGTAACTGAGTATTTTACATTAAGAAGTTATTCCAAACAGAAGGGTCAATATCAGAAGACACTCTGCAAAAAATGCAAGGAACTTTATGCATAGCTAGAGAAACACCAGCAAATCCTTGATAGTCTGAGGGGATATTAGGTAACAGCCACTTAGCACTTAGTTCAATCCAAGGGATCATTTGAGATGAAGAGCATCACCTAATGCCATGCAGTGGTATCAAGGTAGGAGGAAGAGCCTGGACCACAGTGGATGGTGAGATCCCGCTCAGGTTCCATGAGTGAGAACAAGAAGATAGGAAAACAAACAGAAAGAATGTCTTCTTCCCACACTCAGAAGTATAAAAAGATGACCAGGAATACTTATAAACAGGCCTCTTGTACACATGTAGTGAGGTAGCAGTATAGAGAATTTTGATGAAGCTATCTATAGCCATTATCCATATCCATAGACATTATTATCCTAATATCCACAAGAAAACAAATAAGTGAAGAAGAGACTTACTGAATGAAATAGAAGTCTGTAATAGGCTTTATATCAAGGACACCAGTACAGTAGAGATAGTAATAAAGAGACAAGAAACACCCAATCACCACATCTCCATCCGTCTGCACACTGGTGCTCCTGTGGTGAAGGCAGCCTTCATTTTCAAAAGTGCACACTAAAGCAGAAAGTTGCAGGAGAAGGAAGACAACAATGAAGGGCAACATCTTAGATGCTTATTCAAAGCTTATGGCTGAGTGAAGAGGAAACTTGCAATCTGAGCCAGGTAAATAAATACCTTATATGTGTGATGTGATTCAACCTAACACTTTCTGACTCAGGTGTTCCATCTGATGCTCTGTCTCCTGTCAACAATGCCTGCTCTATGTCCCGGGAGAAGTTTGCCACCAATATCCTCAGGCCTGTACATCTGAGGTCTTGCATCCAAGAGAAAAACAGAAGGAAGAAGTTGTGATTGAGTAGCATTTTCTCCAGAGGGAGCCACCATAATGCAGTTCTACTCATAGCAGCATCCCAGGGGCCACCTCTGCCTGGGCAGATTTGCTCTCAAGTCTTTGTCAATAAACCACTAGCATAGATGACACTAGTGGAGTTGTTAATGGATTGCACTAGAGCATTTAATGTTAGGATTCTGTTGAAATACTCTGAAAAGCCTCAGTATTTCCTTGGTCAAGAAATACTGAGCATTATTCTTTCCGAAGTGGGAGATAAAGAGCTATCGTTTGACAGGCCCATGACCAAGAGTTACAGCCACAGGACATTCCTTGTATATCTGAATTCTCTGTATACCAGTTACATGCTCTGAAACTCATAGCCACACCTAATCTCCGATGTCTGGGGTACAAATTGCACTATATTCTGGAAATCCAAATGAGTGACTGAAGATCTGTGCAGAGATACAATGCATTTTGGAGTTGTGTGACTTAGCATACTTCCCCAATGCTTGGTCCTTTCAAGTATCTTCATTCCATGATTCAATATATTGTCAGAATTCATTTCTATTCCTACATCCTTGAATTCCACCATGATTTAGGCTTTTATGAGAACAGAAATCTTTGTGACAAATTTCTTTTTCCCTTACATTGAAGCAAAGGAGCAAGGCTGAAAATGACTTCTATATTTCCAATCGCTGAAACTTTTGAGAAGTAGGGAAGTGTAGGAAACATTTATAGCCCCAAAACTCAGTGAAATTTGCAGTGTAGATAGAGTATTCTAAGTAATAATTTATTAGTTGAATGCATGCCATCTTGTAATTGTCAAAATATAAATAACCAGTACAAGGGATGAGCCTCAATGCAAACTTTGACTTTATTATATAGGTCTAAGCATAGGCTTATACATTGGTATGTTTCTCATTCTGTAGGGGTTTAATGTTCAAAATATCCACGGTTGCTGGCAAACAGAAGTTCCGTGTTATGTGTAAGACATTTGACATTAAGACAGATAGTGATGTTAAGCTCAACTGTCTCTAGTACAGGCAATAATATCATAAAGCTTCTCTACTCGATATTTAACATGTAAAGTTTGCACACCAAAAAATTAGACAAATAGAGGCACCACAAGGATAGTCAATTTTGCCGTAGTACTCCAAGTTCAGTGAGGACTCAGGACATAAGAGAACCTATGCTTTGTCATCCCATAACTCAGCGGTGTCCCAAATTTTCTGATCATGGAGATATGGAGCCACAAAAGAAAGTGAATGGTGATCTACACTGTTCCTGTGGATAGTCACCTAGAAAGAAAAAAAAAATTATCTGAGGCTTTCACAGAGAGCAAATTGTTTAAGCAATGTCTATGACTCATATAGATGGCTGACACTGACAAAAGATATACAAAGCGCTATACATGCTTCCAGCCTAAATCCTGAGGGCATTTGACTGACCTTGTCAAATATAAAAGTTACATTTTTAGTTATGTAGGTTTTTCTTTAACTTGGTCTTTTTTTCCAGAAGAAAAGGATAACCATGAAAGATAAAAAGTTATGCCATATTAATATGCTGAGCTGTAAAAGGCTCAAGTCAGCAACTCCTGATAATTGCCAGATCTGCTGATAACCCATTATTATCATGGACTATTGGACTATATTGGGTTATTTTGCTGAATTAAGTACCTGAAATCTTTAGACTGGTTTCAAGTATGAAAACATCTTGTAAGCACTTATCCAAATACAGCTTCTCTAACTGAAGTGGAACACCCATCCCTGAAAAAGCAAAATGATAAACGGGGCTATGTTGGGAGCCAAGCTAGGAAATTAATCAAATATGTGAAGGTGGGACTTGGCTGAGTGCCTAAAACAAGCAAGCTACCTCACTCCTGAAATGAACATCCTGTCTGGTTAATGTTTTCAACCCAGTGTTATAACCCACTTCACAAAAGTGTAAATAAAGGACAGATTTGTTATAAAAAAAAGGAGGTGGAAGAAAAAAAATATATATATATATGAGAGTTAGGATAGATATACAACTATTTTCTCTTAGTTCACCAATGATAAAAGTTTGTACTAGTATTTTTTAGAAAATATATCTTGTCTGCATCTTGTCCTCCCTATAACTACAATGAAGACAACAATATACAATGTATTATTATTGTATATGTCCTACTAACCTGTTTTGAAACTGTTTCATTGCTATTCTTTTTTCTCTTTAAAATGAATACAAATTCTAATAAAAATAAATTGTCTTGTTACTTATAGGTGATCTGTTAAAGATGAAAAGAAATGTTGAATTTTTTAAGGAAAAACTTTAAATATTAAGTGTGAATAGCTTTAGAAAAGGTTTATTTCCCAATTTTGAAGATGTTGGCCCAGTGTCTTCACTAGCATTTGAAATTCAGCTAGTCAAGATAAAGTTGGGCTGTAAGTGCAAAATTGTCAAAGAGTTTGAAAAAATTCTATGCTGCAATGAACTTATAATAATTTTATAATAACTGTAATGCTTCATACATTGTGTCAATTTGAGAAGTTTAGATGCTCAATTAGGTAACTCAGGAATTCCATATCCTGAATTGTAGAGAATGTGCCCAAGCCCATAATGCTTGATTCACTGTGTCAACTTGAGAATTTTAGTAGTTACTAGGAGGCATCCAGGATCCTCATTTTGTAACACTCCTGAGCCTGCGCAAGAGCAGTGCATGGAAAGGGTGTGAACACTACAACTGACCTTGGTGGAGGTGTGTGCTTACAACCTAATTGGAGGAATGAGGCATGATTTCTCTTTCATTCGTCCTGCTTTTAATTACTTTTTGACCTCTGTTATCTGCTGGCTTTGGAGCCAGATGATTATGGGTGAAAACCTCTAGAAAGCTGTAAGATAAGTAAAGCTGTCCTTTAACTTTGGGTGTTGGGTATTTTTTGTCTTATGAATGAGACAAAAGTACCTAATAATTATATAACATGATATCAATATGCTGAGATGTAAAAGGCTCAAGTCAACAACTTCTGACATTGCCGGTTCTGCTCATAACTCACTACTACTGATATCATGACTGCATCTTGTACTCTGAAGAAATACTAGGAAGACAACAATATGCAATGTATTAATTATTGTAACTATCCTACTAATGTATTTTGAAATCATCTGAACTTCCTTCCAATTAAAATTAATAAAAGATATGTTGAATCTAATAGGTTTAATAAATTCTATAAAGACATTTTTAAATATAAATTTTATGTATCTGTTGACCTGAGTATTGTAAGTTGTATCCCACTAGAACATAAACATATTTGAGAATATTGAGTCCTCTACATAAATACATGACTTGTCAAACTCAAGCCTTCTTCTCTATCTTGGGTTAGACTATTCTCTGGATTGAACTGTGTTTCCAATGCAGTGTAAAAGCCTGATGTCTGGTGTTTGTGAATGTGCTGCAACAAAATAAATAGAATGGTTTTAGAAATTAAGATGAAGTTACTGTGGAATAAGTGTGGAGATCCCTAAATTTTAGGATTAGAGGTCCCACTCAACCTAGTTATTTCTCTCCTGTGTATTTTCCCAGAACTGAAAACATCATATTACAGCTATATATGTACACCCACATTTATAGCAGCAAAATTTACCATAGTCAAATCTTGCAAACAACACAAATGCCCATCAACTGAAGCCTGGAAAATATGTGCAAGCATCATATTGTCTTCCTAGCACAAGAACCTGAAAGAGTAAATAAAATTCAAAAGGTACAATAGATACTGTGAAAGGAAAAGAACATATTTAAAGGGATGGAACACTTGGGATAAGATAAGGGAGACAAAAAAATGAGGAAAGGAAAAAATATGTCTATACACAGGATAGCTTGGATAGTTGTACTGCTGATCACTACTCACCTATTAAAGCTAACAATTGATATTATTTTTTTTATTTTTTAATGTTTAACCCATGTTAAATACTTATATTTGGTAATCTGAGCAACTAATTTTTTTTCCAAAACTGGGGGTTGAACTGAGGCCCTTGCACTTGCCAGGGAAGCGCTTATTCCACTGAGCCATCTCCCCAGCCCCTGAGCAACTAATTTGAAATGAACTATGTGAAATGTAACAACCACTGTTGAATTCTTCTCATTTTCTTTAATTAAATTCCATATAGCTTCTAAAGTTTTAAGTTTTTACTAGTTTTTCCTCTTTTCTTCAATAGGGTTATTATGATAAATCCTGATCCAATATATTTCAACTCGTTTTCCTTAAGTACAGACTATTCGTGAAGAAGCTGTGACATTCATTGTATATCTTCCTACTACCAATACCCACAAGCATCACTGGAGAGAACAAAAGAAAAAATATTTTAAGCAAAAAGACCAAAATAAGGAGCAAAATGTAATCTCAGACATCTAGTCCACCCAAAACAAATCCAGGAGACAGCAACATAGAAGAATTTGATGGTTACACAAATGAAATTTCAGAAATGATAGCAAATGAAATAAATAATAACTCTATAAGGCTATGAGAAAATCAGATCAGAAATGATCTCTCAGGTAAAAATGAAATGACAATAGAAAAAGAATTGCTTAGCATACCTAGAGAAAACAGAACTAAAGAACAGGAACATAGAAAAGTGATGGAGAAGCTCAGTTCGAGCAAGTGTGGGGGTGAGGTCCTACGCTTGCCTGCGCTGGTTGGATCTCCCCAAATCAAGCCCAGGCCAGCCCCGTGAGACCTTCCATCATGTTTTCCGCGTGCTTTCCACCGAGCTCTCTAAGGATCCCTCCACCCCATACAAAATGACAGAGAGAAAGAGCAAAATGTAATCTCAAGCCCACAGTCCACTCAAAACAAGTACAGATGACACTAATACAGAACAAATTGGGAATCAAGCAGCTGAGATGTCTGAAACAATAGCATCTGAAGAAAAGAAACAACTGCAGAAAGGTATAGAAGAACTCAGATCAGAAATAACCTCTGAAATAAAAAAGAAAACTCTGAATTCATAACATCTGAAGTAGGAAAGCAAATGCAGAAACATATAGAGCAAATCAGACCAGAAATACTCTCTATAGTAAAAGAATTAATATCATACAGAACAGCAAATAGCTTCAACCCAATGAAAAACACACTGAGACATATAATAATCAAGATCCCAGAAATCCAGCATAAGAACAATACACTGAAAGCCACTAGAGAAAAGAAAGAGACACATGTAAAGGAAAACCCATCAGAATAACAGCAGACTTCTTTTCGCAAACTATGAAGAAAGAAAAGCACAGAGCAGAGAACGTCAAGTCCTGTAAGAAAACAAATTCCAGCCAAGACTACTACATGCTGCACAACTCTCTTTCAAGTTTGATGGAGAAGTGAAATACTTCCATGACAAAGAACAACTAAAGAATTTTATGATGAGAAAGCCAACACTGTACAGACTACTGAAAGATGTTCTAGAGAGGAAAGAAAATGATCAGAACCCGATGAATGAGAACAGAAGAAACCAACTAAATATGGCAAACAATTTAACACAGGAGAAAAAGGCAAAAGGAGTAAACAACATCAGGTAAACAACATGTCGTTCATAAGTCATTATGTCTCAATTATAACTACTAATGTAAATGGACTCAGTGCACCAATTAAAAGAAATAGATTGGTATAGTGGGTTAGGAGACAAAATCCAACAATATGCTATACAAGAAACACATTTAACTCATAAAGAGATTCATAGGCTGAAAATCAAAGGATGGAACACAATAGTACATGCCCCGCACCTCAGAAAAAAGCAAGGGTAGGAATCCTGTTCTCAGAAAGTCTCAACTTCAAACCAAGAATGATCAAATAAAGTAAAGAAGGCCACCGTATACTGGTTTGGGAAAAAATTCAAGAGGTAACACTCATAAATATTTATGCACCAAAAAAGGGAGCACTCAACTATATAAGACAAATCTTAATGAACATGAAAAATCCAATATCCAACAGCACAATCTTAACAGGAGATCTTAACACCCCTTTATCCCATAGAGACAGGTCAAACACAAAAATTAGCAAAGAAATAGCAGGACTGAACAAGACCTTGGAACAAATGGACTTAGTGGAAATATACAGAGGGTTCCATCCAAAAAAACAGCTGAATACACATTTTTTTCAGCTGCACCTGGGTCATTTTCCAAAATAGACCACATATTTGTCCATATGACATGCTTAAGGACATGCAAGAAAACAAAAATTACCCCATTCATATTATCTGACCACAGTGCAATGAAACTGGAAGTAAACCACAAAAAGCGCATAAATACAGGGAAATTAAACAACACTCTACTCAGCAACCAATGGGTCACAGATGAAATTAAAGAAGAAATTCAACTATATCTACAATTCAAGGATAATTCAAGCACAACATATCGGAACTTATGGAATGCAATGAAAGCAGTTCTTAGAGGGAAATTTATAGATGTAAACTCACTAATTAGGAAAACAGAAGGGGAGCAAATAAACACCCTAATATTGCACTTCTAACATCTACAAAGGAAGAGGAAATCAAATCCGGAGCCCAAAGATGGGAAGATATCATAATGATTAGCACACAAATTAATTCAATTGAGATGAAGAAAACAGTTCAAAGAATTAACGAATCAAAACGCTGGTGTCCCTGTTGAAAACGTACATTAGGATATGTTTATAGATCACTTCTTCACCCACAGGCACCATTATTTTATTCTACATACATATACCATGTTCCCATGAGCCTCCTCCTCCCATGTGGATTTTGTTCCAAACCTTCATCTACAGGCTATTTGCATGGAAAGCATTAGGGGTGATGTAAATGGATTGCACAGAGTGTTCATTCTTAGAAGTTTCTGAAATGACCTGGGGAGACACAATTTTGATGATGGAGATTGGGCAGTACACCTATCCCCAAAGGTTAAGAAATTATAGCTGCATACATTCAGGAATCAGTGTGGCTAAAGTACCTTCACTGCATTGTCCATTCTTTCTGAGTCATGTGTGGATAATAGAAAACAATTGTCAATCAGATATTTACTCCAATCTCTAAAGAACCAGTTATTACATATATTTAGAAATTCAAAATTATTCAGTGTTAACAAGGTAATATGTTGCATTTCTGAGACCTTCATCATTCTATAAAGTACTTTCCAACATGATATTTCCATGGTTTAATGTATTATCACTATCTGCTCCTACAACAATAATTTGAGGCCGCACATTGTTAATACATTTATGACAACTTAGGAATTGGTTCACTCTAAGGCAAAGGAACGACATTGGAAAGTACTGTTGCATCTTCCACCACCAAAACATTGGGTATGAGAGCCACACATATAACCCATTACACCACCAGAGATCCAGCGAGTTTACAAAGCAATCAGGTTATTATCTGTAGTTCTGAAATGGTTGGATATATAGCATTTTGCAATGGTCAACTTTTAAAGAATATCCAGCATGCATTGTGACCCTAATGTAAACTTGGCCTTTGTTTTATTGTTGGAATACTATTGACCTTTGAATAATGGTATGCAAAAATAGTAGGATTGGCTAAAAAAAGAAATATACTTTCACATTAATTGCTGTAAACTTAAAACACTAACAATTGGTCGTTACCTTTTAAGGAAAACATAATTCCAAATTTGATACTTATTATTCCATGTCACGGTTGAAGATCTAAAAACTACTTACTCCAAACAAAGATAAATTACAAATGCAAAATGTACAAATTTCAAATCTTATACATAAAAATGAATGCATAAATTCACAATACCTTAATATTAAATATGGGTATATTGAGTACTTTACCTGAGGTGTTATGTATAATTAATTTTTTAAAGTGAAGGGATTACAGGTTTAGTCTCTTGGAAAATGCAAGATATGCCCATTATACACACGCAAACACACACACACACACACACACACACACACACACACACACACTCTAAGAGCATATCTAGGGCCACAGGAAAAAGCAATGCTTTTATTTTATTTCTCATTTAGAATAAAGAAAAATCAATGATTTGCCACACTGTGATAATCTTCTCTAATGTAGGGCCAGATTATTGTTATACATTCACTTGTGTTTCCATAAAAGGTATTATAAACTTAGTATTTGTGAATATAACTTTACTTGAATAGAGGGACTTCACAGATGCAGTAAGGCTAATATAAGACAGGCTCGATTTCAGCACAAATGGTGTATTTAAATAAGCAGAGAATGATGGTGTTGAAGACTGGAGAGATCCCACTGCACAGCACAGACTGGTGATCATGCTTTCTCATGATTTGCTCTATATTAATACTTTCATGTGGTGCATGCAATTTACACTCAGCTTGAAGAGTGGACACACGTAAATGATGCAGATGTTTACTCTTTAATCCCCTTCACTTCCATCTCCATCTGTCTCTCTAAGGGGTCTTTTCCCATTCTCATTGTTATTGACATCAGTGCTATCCCAAGTTAATGACATATTAATTTTATATCCAATTATTTTATAAGATTCCAGGACATGACATTACTTTATTCTACTTATGATCCCTTCTCCTCTCTTTTCACTCACATCCATTTTCTTTTTGAACCTTTTCTATTTGCGAAAGATCTGTGCCTTATTTCTTTCTCTATGCCTTATTATTCTCTTTCTTCAAGTTTTATCTTGATCAAATGCAAGATCCCATGTAGTTTTAGTATCATGGGTCTGGTTAAGTTCACTCCACATATTTTTCAGGTTCATTCATTTATCTATAAATATCTCAAAGTTGTCCTTCAGTGCCAAGCAATACTCTGTTGTGCATAGACAACACATTTCCTCCCTTTAGTCCTCTGTTGATAAACATACAGGCTGTTTCCAAGCTTTGACTGTTATGAATTGGGCAGCAATAAACACTGGTATGCGTGCATCACTGTGGTGTGATATATTTAGCTCTTTGGGAAAAATACCATGAAGAAAGAAAGGTGGTCATAGGAAATTCATAATTTTAGTTTTTTGGAGATTTTATTAATTTACAATGCTACCAACAATGTAGGAGGGCTGCTTTTCACTCTAGACTATGTATGTCTATGTATGTGCCCACTCAAACTATGTATGACTATGTATGTGCCCATAAAGCATTTGTTATTTTTTTAATTTCTTTATCATTGACATCAGTTCTCATATTTGATGGTATAGGATTGAATATTAGTGCTGATTTGGTTTGCATTTCTTTAGTGGTCAGATATGTTGAATACCGTTTAATATATTTGTAAGCCTTTTGTACTTCTTGTGCGAAATATCTGTTGATTTTATTCATGAATTTCTTCATGCAGTCCTTATAGTAGAGGTACTAATTTTTTTTAAAATTCACAAAATACTTTAGGTTTTCTTCTGATATAAAGCTGAAAACAAACATGGCCAGAGTATATCAGGAGTCACAAAGCACAAGTCTGGTGAGAACGGAATTTCACTTGCATTTCAATGATAGCAGAAGGTATACTTGTCCTATTTAATCACCTAGTTGGTGATATTTGTTAGAGCATCATAGAAAGAACACAGAGCTTACATCCCAGAGCTTATATAACATCGCCAGTCAGTCACAGCACAGGCAGTACAAACTTCATCTCGCCCTTCAAGTTAGAAGCTGTTTTGAAAAAAATATATATAGTCTCCATACATCAATGTCCTCTGTCTAGAAATGAGATTTTCTTTGACCTTAGTTCCTGAGGAGTCTTCTGAAGTGTGTGAGACATGGACACAAAGAGTGACCAAAAGAGCCAAACAGTGTCACTATATATTGGTTAAGGAAAAATTCAACCCAAAGTGATAATAATTATAATCGTATGTGCAACAAACATTAGCACACACAACTTCCTAAAGAAACACTATGGGTATAAATGAAGACATAAATGCTAATGTAGTCATAATGGGGGTCCTCAATACTCCAGTGTCATACATAAATAAATCAACTGGACAAAAGTATAAAATAAAACATCAGTGTTGTACAAAACCTTTGAATAAATGGACTTAATAGATCTTATAGAGTATTCCACTCAAATTAAACAGAATCCATATTCTTTGTAGTAGGTGGGACATTAAAAAAAAACACCACATTGTAGCCCATAAAGCTTGCTAAGGTAAATGTTGTAATTGAAATATTCTATGCATACTGTCATCTTATAATTTCTTTCAGTGCATCATCCAGTGCTTACATTTTTTCAGATACTGCATTAATGTCTTTCATCATTTTGAGTTGATTTTTCTTATAGGTGACAGATAAGAGTCTACTATTTTGTCTTCTGATACACACCCAGTTTTCCCAAAACTACTTTAAACCATATTTCCTTATGTGCATGTTTTTGGTATGCTTGAGTTTCCTAAAGATGCATGTGTTTCTTTCTGAGACCTCTACTCTATTCTATGACTGCATATGCCCATAAAACACCGTTATGTTACAATGGATCTGACATTTCCAGGTCAGGTGTTCTGAATCCATTAGGTTGCTCCTGTCTCTCAGTGCTGCTTTAGCTCTTTATGTTCTTGTAAACCCCTAACATGTTGGGTTGCTTCTCATCTTGTGAAGTGCCATGAGAATTTCAATGAATCATTGCCTCATTTGGCACAAGTATTGCCATTTTACAACTATTGATTTTCCCAACCTATGCCCATGGGAGTTATTTGCTCCTTTTATTTTATTCTTCAATTTTTTCTTCTGTATTTTATACTTTTTATTATGAAGACTTTTAGTGATTTGTTTTGGCATTTCTTTCTATTTGTCTTTTTTTTTTTAAATCTATGGAATGAATTCCTTTCCTAGTTTGTTTTCCTTAATTTTTTTCATTTATGTATTTGGTACAGGCTCTTACCATGCAGCTCAGACTCATAGGAATCCTCCTGTGTTTAGCCTCAAGTACTGGGATTACGGGTATGTGCACTAGGCCAAGTTTCAGTTGCCATCTCATCACACTAATGGTAGGGCCGGTTCAGCATGCCAGGGATCGAATATCGGTCCCTAAGCCAGTCTCATCAGGTGCTTTTGTCCGCTGAGCTATTTGGCCACCCCACTCTGCATAAATTTTGCGTTCTAAAGCAGTATTGGTATTTTGTGATTTTTATGGATAGAATCATATTATCAGCAAACCAATTTGATTTTCTCATTTCCTGTTTTGAGCACTTTTTGGTTTTTTTTTTCTGTTGCTTAATTGTTCTACTTAAAATTTGAATACTATACTGATTTGAGTTCTGTGAGTACACAATTATCTTCTCATTGCTCTTTGAGAAAATGTCCATATGTTTTAATAGTTTCACCAAGAATCAGTGTGTATAACAGCTAAAGATCTACAATAAATTTGCCCAAGCCTGTTGTGTAAAAATACCATTAGCATGGGTCATTCAATGAAGGTATCAAAGAGCGCAAACATCATAAAAAATTAAAACTTAGCAAACATAGGGCTCTTTTTTTCAGTACCAAGTAACAAACTCAGAATCCTACACATGCCAGGCAGGTACTTATGCAGCAGAGCTCCCCATCCTGACAAGGTATTTTGTTGAAGTGACACTTTCCTGCACCATCTCTGAGCAGGAGCTAATTAAATTAAGAGTAAATAAAATAGAAAAAGATCAATGAATCAAAGAGATAGATACTTGTTTTTTATTTTTTCCTTTTTAAAATAATTATATTGAGAAAAAAATAGCAGTGAGACAGTTTAAAAACTGATTAGTAGGACAGTTTCAGTAATTAATACATTGCATATTGTTGTCTTAGTGGTTATTCATTGTACAAGATGCAGACATGATATCTTGTGCACAAACACTGTTAGAACAAATTTCTCTATTCATTGAAATAAAAGAATTCAGCTGTTTATTTATCCTAACTATTTTGAATAAACAGATACAAAATGGTCATTCATTTGTATCCCCAACTTTTTTTTAGTTTTGTCAGAGAATGTTATTCCATTATCATTTAAATATTATAGATGAGTGAATTCAGCAAAATATTCCAAAATAGTCCAGTAGTCCATAATAGTAGTGGGTTTTCCGTCAGATTGGCAATGTCAGAAGCTGTTGACTTCAGTCTTTCACAGCTCAGCGTATTAATATGACTTTACTTTTTATACTTTGTTTTTATACTTTTCTGCTTGATGGTCAAGGGCAAGATAAAGCAAGATCTATATAATGAGAAATGTATGTTTTGTATCTGAAAGATCAGTCAAATACCCTCAGGATTATTCCTGAAACCCTGTACTACAGCTTGTAGATCAAAAAGCTAGATATTTAAAAGAAAAAATTACATAGAGGGGCCGGGGAGATGGCTCAGTGGAATAAGTATTTCCTTGGCAAGTGCAAGGGTCTGAATTCAATCTCTAGTTCTGCCAAAAAAAAAAAAAAGAAAAAAGAAAAGAAAAGAAAAGAAAAAGAAAAAAGAAAATATAACATACAAATAGTTTTGCTCAATTTTCCCCCCAAAAAGATAAAGAAAAGGCTTGAGCATGCAGTTAGTATATAAAAAGAAAAATAACAGTAGACAGCACTACAATGTAAGAGATAATTGGCACCTAGTTTAAGAGTTCTAACGCTAATAAAATAGGGGATTTAGAAGAAATGATAGATTACTATAATTATCAAAACTGAATCAGAAATCAAAACTCTGAGCAATTTAATACAACACTTTGAACATATGGTAGTAATAAAATACTAAGAATGGGTCATGGACTTGCTGTTCAATTCTACAAAAACTTTAGGGATGGTCTAACTCTAATCTATCTTAAAATCTTCAATAATATTTATTTATTTTTTATTTTTTAAAGAATGTAAAACAGTTTTAGGAAAAAAAACCATTAGAAATTATACAAAATTTCACTGAACAAAGTAATAGGAATTCAATAAATAATGTTGTATTATATGATGATATCTTCAAAGTAGTTGTTCAGGTTACCAGATATAAATATGCAAGATTCACTTAAACAAAAACTGAAATGAAAAAAAATATTTTCATCAATTTAAAAGAAGAACATAATATAAGAATAAGAATAAGAGGAAAAACATTTGAGTATTACCTGCTCTTTTCAAAAGATTAGCAGTAATTGACAGTACAATTAACCAAATGGTTCTGCACCAGTCTACCTTCACAGCAGCAGTGGAGAAGGGTTTCTTTTTCCTCTGAGGCTTCTCCAACATTTGTTGTTGGTTGATTTCTTTATAATAGCCATTTCTTTTCTGGGATGAGATTGTATCTAAGTGTTGTTTTAATTTGCATTTCATGGATGGCTAGTGATGTGGAATATTTTTTCATGTATTTATTTGCTTCTTGTATTTCTTCCTCTGAAAGGTGTGCATTCATCTTGGATGCCCATTTTTGGATTGGGTCTTTAAATTTTGGGGCCATAATCTTGTTTAGTTCTTTGTAAATTCTAGATAGAAGATCTTTGTCTGAGTGCTTATTATTTAAGGTTTTTTTTTTCCAAATTTGTGGGTTATCTTTTTACTCTGCTGGTAATTTCTTTTGGCAAGAAAAACCTTCTCAATAAGAGGAGGTCCCAGTTGTTAACTCTTTTCTTTTCTCTCTCTCTCTCTCTCTCTCTCTCTCTCTCTCTCTCTCTCTCTCTCTCTCTCTCTTTCTTTCTTTTTCTCTTTTTTTTGTATATTATAGAGAACGGTCTCCAGGCTGTTCAGGGTCTCACTACTAGATCAGACTCATTGTAATTCTCTTGTTCACAGCCTCCCAAGAGTTGGGAATACAGGCGCGTCACCACACTCAGTCTCAATCACGGTCTCAGTGTCCCAAGGGGTCAAGGCCAGCACGTCAGAAACGAGTAGTCATCCCCCAGCCCGTTCACCTGCTTGCATTAATCCACTGAGCTATTTGGCTGGCTCCTATGTGTTCCTGTAATTCCCGTGCAGTTTGATTTTTGTTCAGAAACTGTTTGCCTAACCCTAAGTATGCAAGAGTTCCATCTAATTTCCAGGAGATTTAGTGTTTTTGTTTTAATGCTTAGATCTTTAATCCATTTTGATTTAGCTTAGTACATGGTGATTGACCTGAGTGAAGTTTTAGTTTTGGCATGCAGAGAGCCAGTTTTTTCAGCACCACTTGTTCAAGAGGCTTTCTTCCAGTGAGCATGTTTGGCCACTTTTTTGAAGATCAGGTGGCTGAGTGTGCTCGTAGAAGCTTCCGCATCTTCTAATCTATTACATTGATCCTCAGGTCTATTTCTTTGCCAATGCCATGCTGATTTTATCACAGTAGTTTTGTAGTATAATTTAAAGTCAGGAATTGTAATGTGTCCTGTCTTGCCTTGTTGCACCAGATTGCCTTTGATATTCTAGTTTTTTTCTCATTTCAAATAAATTTTAAGAATGACTCCTCTAGGTCTGTTGAGGTATATTTGTGATATTTTAATAGGGGTTGCATTAAGTCTCTGTAACAATTTTGGGACTATCACTATCTTCACTTTGCTGGTTCTATCGAGGAGCAGGAAATATCGTTCCACTTTTTGAAATCCTCTGTGATCACATTTTTCAGAATACTTTAATTTTCAACAAATGTATCTTTTACTACTTTAGTTAGATTAATTCACCAGTATCTCATTTTCCATGGTGCCACAGTGAAAGGTACTGCTTCTCTAATTTCTCTCTCAGTGGGTTTCTTATCTGTGTAGAGGAATGCTATTGACTTTTGGGTATTGACTTTGTATCTTGCTATGCTACTGAATTTGTGTATTAATTCGGTTAGTTACTTGGTGGAGTTTTTTGGCTCTTTCAAATAGAATATCATGTTATCTGCAAATAATTGTAGTTTAATTCCTTCTTTACCTATTATTATACATTTATTGTATTTTATTATATTGAGAAACAAATAGCAATGGGACAGTTTCAAAACAGAGTAATAGGACAGCTTCAATAATTAATACATTGTACATTGTTATCTTCTTAGTGGTTATGCATAGTGTAAGATGCAGACATGATATCCTGTCCAAACACTATTAGTACAAATATTTCTGCTCATTGAATTAAGTGAAAGTAGCTGTATATCTATCCTAACTATTCTGTATATACAGATACAAAACTGTCTTTCTTTGTACCCTTTTTTTTTGTTTAGTCCTGTCAGAGATGGGTATTCCATTGGCATGTAAATACTGTAGGTGCATAAATTCAACAAAACAATCCAACACAGTGCAGAAGTCCAAAATAGTAGTAGGTTATCCACAGAGGTTGTTCACTTTAGCCTTTCAGAGCTCAGCATGTTAATATGGCTTTACTTTTTATATCTCGTTTTTATACTTTTCTGCTGGATGGTTAAGACTGAGATAAAGCAAGACCTATGTGACAAAAAATGTAACTTTTGTATCTGCCAAGTTCAGTCAAATCCCCTCAGGATTTATCCTGTAACTCTGTACCAGTTTGCAGATCGTTTGTCAGTGTCAGCCATGTGGATGAGTCACGGCCATTGCTTAACCAATTTGCTCACTGTGAAAGCCTGAGAGAACATTTTCTCTCCCTGTGACTCTCCTTAGGCACATTATACAACATCAATCACATTGATCTGCAGCCTCATAATCTCCTTGATCTGAAAATTTGGGACACAACTGACATCATTACATGATGTTACAGTATAGGTTCTCCTGTGTCCTGAGTCTTCACTGACATGAAAGGCTAGGGCTAAAATATTGGCTGTCCTTGTAGCCCATCTATATCTCTAATTTTTGGTCTGCAAACTGAGGTTGTTAACCCTCCAGAGGAGCTTATTGTTATTACCCTACAACATATGCAGTTGGGTTTAACCTCACAATCTCTCTGAATATCAAACACCTTAGGCATAACATGGAACAGGTATTTTCCATCAAGTATTGATATGTTCAACTTTAAATACATACAGAATATGGAGAAAAAATTTAAAAACTGAAAAATATTTAGAGAATATGAATAAACAATTACATATTTATATAAAGAAATTTAGAAATCTAACGATATACAACATTGTAGCAGGACAGTCCTGTGACTTTTTTTTTCTTTGCGTGCTTTTTTTTTCATTTATCACCCTTTATTAAAAAAATGAAACATTAACTTGAGAGACAGTATGGTAATAATTGGTATGTCATGGGAAGAAGTACATATTAAGAAGACCAGAGGGACAGGCATTCCAAAAATGAACCTTCTGTTGTACATTGTTATCTGCAGTGCATTTTTTTTTTGGTCGCAGGTATCAGCATGTACATGGCTTTGCTTAGATTATGTTTCCCACCTTTTCTCCTTGCCCTCTCCTCATTGCCCTATCCTCAAGTTCTCTCTCTCCTTTTAAGTGTGTTATACCTTTCTATTTGTATTTCTTCTTTTAAGTTGTTACACTAGGGAGACTGTACAATATGTACACATGTGTGTGTTTATTTCACTTATGAGTATATCTTCAAGTGGCATCCACTTAAAAATGAAGGGTTCAAGTTTATCATTCTTTATAGAAGAGTAATACTCCATTGCATAAAATACCACATATTTTTCAACAATTTCTCATGTGATGGACATCTTGGCTGTTTCCAAGATTTGGCTATCACAAATTGTGCTGCTATAAACATAGGTACATATATGACACTTACATTTCCTCTGGGAAAATTCCCAGTAGGGGGAGAGCTGGCTTGAATGGGATTTGTAGTCCTAGTTTTTCAAGGAATCTCCACACTGATTTCCTTGATTGTTCCACCGGTATATATTCTCAACAGCAGTGGAGAAGGATTCCCTTTTCCGCATAGACTCTCCAACATTTGTTGTTGGTTGATTTCTTTATGATAGCTATTATTTCTGGGGTGAGATGGTATCTCAGCGTTGTTTTAATTTGCATTTCACAGATGACTAGTGATGTGGAGTATTTTTTCGTATATTTATTTGCTTCTTCAATTTCATCCTCTGAGAAGTGTGTGTTCATCTCAGATGCTCTATTCTGGATTGGGTCTTTAAATTTAGGGGCCCTAATGCTTTTTAGTTCTTTATAAATTCTAGAGAGCTAACCTTTGAATGAGTGCTTATTGGTTAATATTTTTTTTAAATTTGAGTGTTGTCTTTTCACTTTGTTGATAATTTCTTTTGAAGTGCAAAAACTTCTCAATAAGAGGTGATCCTAATTGTTAATTCTTTCTAATATTACCTGTACTATTTGATTTTTGTTCATGAACTCTTTGCCTACCCTTATGTTTTCAAAATTCTTCCTACTTTCTCTTCCAGGTGATTTCTTGTTTCTGTTTTAATGTTTAGATCTGTGATCAATTTTGACTTTAGCTTAGTGCATGGTGATAGACCTGGGTCAAGTTTCTTTTTCAGCATGTAGAAAACCAGTTTTTCTAGCACCATTTGTTAAAGGGGTTATCATTCTTCCAGTAAGTGTGTTTGGCGTTTTTGTTGAAGATCAGGTGGCTGAGTGTGTTTGTAGAGGCCTCTGCATCTCCTAATCTATTCCACTGAACCTCAGGTCTATTTCTTTGCCACTACCATGGAGATTTTATCACAGTAGCTTTTTAGTATAGTTTTAAGTCAGGAATTGTAATGGCTCCTGACTTGTCTTTGTTGCCCAGGATTGCCTTTACTATTCTAGGTCTTTTCTGGTTCCCAATAAATTTTAGGATCGATTTCTCTAGGTCAGGCAGGTACATTGTTGGTAGTCTGATAGTGATTGCATTAAATCTGTACAGCAATTTTGGTAGTTTGACCATCTTCACAATGTTGGTTCTTCCTTTACAGGAGCAGAGAATATCTTTCCATTTTCTGACATCCTCTACAATCACTTCTTTCAGAGTACTGAAATTTTCCTTGAAATGATCTTTGGCTTCTTTATTTAGATGAATTTCAAAGTATGTCATTTTTTCCAGGTGCTATTGTAAAAGGTATTGATCCTCCAACTTCCCTCTCAATGTGTTTGTTATCTGTGTAAAGGAATGTTATTGACTTTTGGGTATTGACTTTATATCCTGCTATGCTATTGAATTTGTGTATTAATTCTAGTAGCTTCTTGGTGGAGTTATTAGCATCTTCTAAGTAAAAAATCATGTCATCTGCAAATAAAGATATTTTAACTTCTTTACCTATTCTTACTCCTTCTATCTCTCCCTCTTGTCTAATAGCTCTAGCTAATGATTCTAGAACCATATTGAATAGGAGGGGTGATAGAGGAATCCTTGCCTTATACCATATCTAAGAGTAAAACTTTTCAGGTTTTCCCCATTTAGAATTGTATTAGCCATTGTGTTTTCATAGACAGCTTTTGTCACATTGAAGTAGAGACCATCTATTCCAATTTTCTGTAGGACTTTGAACATGAATGAATATTAGACTTTGTCTTAAGCATTTTCTTTATCAATTGAGATGATCATGGGTTTCTAGATTTGGCTCTATTGATATAGTGTATTGCATTTATATATTTTCGAATATTGCACCATCCTTGCATCCCTGGGATGAATCCTACCTGGTCACGGTGTATGATTTTCTTGATGATTTGCTGTATTGTATTTGATAGGATTTTATTGAGCATTTTTGCATCTATGTTCATGAGCGAAATTGGCCAGTAGTTCTCTTTTTTGTTGACTTTCCCTGGTTTTGGTATCAGTATAATATTTGCCTCCATGAAAGATTTTGGGGAAATGATTCCTTTGCAAATTTATTGAAGTGTTTGAGGAGTATAGTGACTATATCCTCTGTAAATTTCTTGTACAATTCAGCTGTGAATCCATCAGGACCTGGACTTTTCTTTGCTGGCAAGATTTTTACTACATTTCAGATTTCATTGGCTGTTATTGTTATTAAAGTTGTTTTATGTTCTTGATTCCATTTTAGTAATTTGTACCTTTCTAGGAATCTATTCATTTCGTTTGTGTCTTCTATTCTGTGAGTATAAAAATCCTGAAAGTAGGTATTGATAATCATCTGAATTTCCACTGGGTTTGTGGTAATTACACTCCTTTATTTCCTTATTGCTTGTAGTTGAATATTTTCTTTCCTCTTTTTGATGTGGTTAGCTATAGGCTTATCAATTTTATTTAATTTTTCAAAAAACCAGCTTTTTGATTTGTTAATTCTTTGAACTTTTCTCTTTGTCTCCTTTGAATTAATGTCTGCTCTAATCTTTATGATTTCGTCCCATCTTTGGGCTCTGACTTTGGTTTGCTCGCTCTTTTCTAGATGTCAGAGGTGCAGCATTCGGGTGTTTATTTGTCCCGTTCTGTTTTCCTAATATGTGAATTCACTGCTATAGATTTCTCTCTGAGAAGTGCTTTCATAGCATTCCATATATTCTGATACGTTGTGTTTCAACTTTCATTGGATTGTAGATATTGTTGAATTTCTTGTTTAACTTCATTTGTGACCCATTGATTGATGAGTAAGGTGTTGTTTAATTTCCATGTATTTGTAGGGTTTTTCTGGTTTCTTTTGTCATTTGTTTCCAGTTTCATTGCACTGTGGTCAGATAATATGCATGTGATAATTTCTTTTGTCTTGCATATACTTATACATGACCTATGGACTAGTATGTGGTCTATTTTAGATTTCCTAAAATAGACCACATACTAGTCCATAGGTCATATATAAGTCCATCCATGTGCAGCTGAAAAGAATGTGTATTCAGCTGTCTTTGGGTGGTACACTGTATATGTCCACCAAGTCCATTTGTTCTTAGCTCCGGTTCAGTTCTGCTACTTCGTTGCTAATTTTTTGTTTGGTTCAACTATCTTTTTGAGATAAGTGGGTGTTAAGTTCTCCTGTTAAGACTGTGATATTGGATATTAGATTTTTCATCTCCATTAAGATTTGTCTTATATAGTTTGGTGTTTCCGCATTTAATGTACAGATATTCATAGGTGTTACTTCTTCTTCTTGAATTTTTCCCTTAACCTGTATATAGTGGTCATCTTCATTTCATTTGATCATTCTTGTTTTGAAGTTGAGACTGTCTTAGAACAGGATTGCTACCCCTGCTGTTTTCTGAGGTGCTGGAATATGTAGTATTGCTTTCCATCCTTTGACTTTCAGCTTATCAATTTAGTAGTTATGTGTTTTTCTTTTTTCTTTTCTTTTTTTTTTTTTTTTTTTTTGCGGAACCAAGGATTGAACTCAGATCCTTGCACTTCCCAGGGAAGCGCTTATTCCACTGAGCCATCTCTCCAGCCCCGAGTGTTTTTCTTGTATACAGCATATTGTTAGATTTTGTTTCCTAATCCACTGTGCCAATCTATTTCTCTTAATTGGGGAATTGAGTCCATTTACATTGATGGTTAGAATTGAGATGTGTTAACTTATGGTTGCCATGTTCTTTACCTGTTAATGTTTACTCCTTTTTCTCCTGTGTTTAATTACTTACCTTATTTAGTTGGTTGCTTCTGATCTCATTCGTGGAGTTCTGATCATTTCGGTCCCCTCTCTAGAACATCTTTCAGTAGCCTGTGTAAGGTTGACTTTGTCATCGCTAAATTCTTTAGCTGTTCTTTGTCATGGAAGTATTTCACTTCTCCATCAAACTTGAAAAGGAGTTTTGCAGGATATAGTAGTCTGGGCTGGAATTTGTTTTCTTAGAGGACTTGAAGTACTCTGCTCCATGCTCTTCTTGCCTTCGTGGTTTGTGAAGAGAAGTCTGCCATTATTCTGATCAGTTTTCTTTTGTATGTGATTTGATTCTTTCTCTAGTGGCTTTCAGTATATTATTCTTTTGGTGGATTTCTGGGATCTTGACTATTATATGTCACAATGTATTTTTAATTGGGTTGAAGTTATTTGCTGTTCTGTATGTTTCGGTTACCTGAATGTCAGATTGTGTCCTCATATTTCAGAAGTTTTCTGCTATTACATCTGCCCATGTTCTTTTTATTTTTTATTTTTATTTATTTTTTTTAATTATTTATTTATTTTTATTTATTGTGTGTGTGTGGCCAGCTCAGCCCACCAGGGGGCGGGGCTGGCTGGCATGTGGTGCTGGGGGATCGAACCGCAGTCCCTGTGCTTTGCCAAGCTTGTTTCAAGTAGGTGCTTTAGACCACTGAGCCATCTCTCCAGCCCCCATGTTCTTTTTATATTATTTGTATCAACTTTTTCTTTCTTATTGATACCTATTAGTCTCACATTGATCATCTTTGCATCATCTTGCAAATGATGAATTATTTTTTTCATGTATTCTAGTTGTTTTTAAGAGATCTTTTCTTACCTTTTCACTAGCTGCACCAGCATCTTCAAGATCTGAAACTCTGTCTTCACGTTCACTCAAATGGTTATACAAGCTTGTGATTGAGATTTTAAGTTCTTCTATATCTCTTTGACTCTTCCTCATGCTATCTATTTTTTTCCTGTATTGCTCATTCAAAGAATCCGTCATATATCTAATCTCCTCTATTTTATTTTCAATGTCTTCTTTAGAAGCAGTTATTAATTCTTTTAGTGCAGAGTATTTTTCAGATTAGTTTTCCTCCATAGGTTTCTGCATTTCATTCTTTACTTCAGATGCTATGAATTCAAAGATTTCTTTTCTTATTTCAGAATTTAATTCCACTCTGAGTTCCTCTATACCTTTCTGGTGTTGCCTACTTTCAATGCTATTAATTCATACATTTAGGCTGAGCGAGTGTCCTCTGCACTTGTTCTGAGTGGGCATTGAGTTTCCTCCTTATGCTTCTGTATTTGATTCTTTATTTCAGATGCTGTGAATTCAGAGATTTCTTTTTTTGTTCCAGAAATTAATTCTACTCTGGGTTCCTCTATAACTTTCTCTTGTTGTTTCTCTTATGCTGTTAATTCAATCATTTCATCTGAGTTAGTGACCTCTGCACTTTTTCTGGGTTAGTTTGAAGCCTGAGATTGCATTTTACTCTTTCTCTTTGTCATTTCATATAGCATTGACCTCTGATCTTTGGTGTAGAGCTTTGATGCTTAGCACCTACTGAAATTCGGGTTCAGATCTATTAAGTTTGATTTTATCCAGTTAAATGGCCTAGGTCTAGCTGTTGTGTTCAGCTCCTTCCTGTTTCAGTACTTGGAAATGAACCTGTGGTGCCCCTCTGGAGCAACAGTGAACCTGTGGTCCCCCTCTGTTGTGCCTCTGGCCCAGGGAGTACAGGGGAGCACAGAAGGTCTCCCATGCACTCACCAGGCCTGGGCTTGTGCTGTATCTGGATGTCTGGAGAGTGTAGCAAAAATTCTCACTCATTTGCACGGCTTGGGGGAGGGGGCTCCAGAGGGGTGGAGGTGTCCTGAGGGCGTAGCAGAGTGTGTCACTCATGTGGTATGCCTGAGTTTTGGTCTGGAGAGGTCCCCCAGGCCTAGGGAAGCCAGAAGCTCTCCCACACACTGGCAATACGTGGGTTGTGCTGGATCTGGGGGTCCCAAGGGCATCGCAGGAGTTCTCACTCATTTTGCAGACTTTGGGGCATGGACTTCAGAGGCCCTCATGTTAGAGTTTGGCCTAGGTATGATCTAGGGAGATCCAACCAATGCAGGGGAGAGCAAGAACTCACCCCAGAACTGCTGGGCATGAGCTTGGGCTGGGTGGGTGAGGTGGAGGTTTCCTGAGAGAGGAAGAGAGCAGAGAAGAAAGGGTCACGAGAATGCTGCAGAAGTACTCAATTTAGAAGCTTTAGCAAATTATCTAAATTTATTCAGCATTCCACACCCCAAGGTGGCTCATCATTTTAAGTATATAAAAGAGAAATGAGGAAAAACAGACGTTTCCATTTTATTGGGAAGTGCTCCACTCTTCACGTTCAGTTTTGATGTCATCTCCTGACTGCTAGGACAGACTTTTCAGGCTCAACCTTGAAACCACCAGTCTTCCAGTGCAGACTCATGGGCCTCTTTGTCTCCGGATATGTACTTGCATAAAATATTGCTGTGAGCTCCAGACCTTGAACTTAATACTCGCGTGTCCATTGTGCAGATGTCATCTGCATGCGTCCTCGTCCTCACGGGAAAAGCAGCGTTAAATACATTAGATGATTCGGAAAAAGGGTAAACTATGAGAAAAAGGGTAAAATAGCAATAAAACAGTTTTAAAACAGGTTAGTAGGACAGTTACAATAATTAATACGTTGTATATTGTTGTTTTCTTAGTAGTTATTCAGAGGACAAGATGCAGACATGATATCTTGTCTAAAAAATATCATTACAAAATTTCATTCTCGATAAACTAAGAGAAAACTGTATATCTATCCTAATACACAAACACATATATATAATATAT
>NW_004524866.1:210286-219653 GCF_000260255.1 Octodon degus
CTGAAACTCACAGCCACACTTGCTCTCCATTGCTTGGGGTACAAATGATTGCACAGCAGCCAGGAAACCCCAACTAGTGACTGAACATCAGTGCAGGAATACAATGCATTGGAGAGTTGAATGATTTAGCCACTATCCCTACTCTTTGTCTTTTCTAGGTTCTGCATTCCTTATGTCACCATACTGTCAGAATCCATTTCTACTCCTGCAACCTTGGGCTTCTCCAGGATTTAAGCTTTTATGAGGACACAAGCCTGTGTGACAAGTTTCTTTCTTTCCATCACCCTGAGGCACAGGAACAAAGTGAATATGACTACTATACTTCTCATCACTCAAAATTTTAAGGAGCAATGAAGCACAAGCACACTGTGGAACCCTGAAAATCAGTGCAACTTTCAGGACATGTATTTGGAATGACACTGTACAGTTTGCTATGTTACGTTATATTACATTACGTCTTGTGCTTGTTAGAATGGAAATAACCACTACAATCAGTGATCCTTGATGTGCACTTGGACTTTATTTATTATACAGGTGTCAATATTGACTTATAAACTAACATGTTTGTAATAGGGGATCTCTTAAAGAAGCAAGGAATCATTGATTTTTTAAAGATAAACTTTAAAAATTAAAGTATGCACTTTTATTTGCAGAACTGGGAATTGAACTCAGACCTTTGTGCCTGTCAGGGAAGAGCTTATTCCATTGAGCCTTCTCCCTGGCTCATTAAAGTAGGCACATCTTCAGAAAATATTTTTATTCAGTTGGAAGATGTTGGCCTCATGTGCTCATTAAGATTTAGATGGTCAAAATAAAGTTGGACTATAAGAGCAAATTATTTAAAGAGATTTTTAAATTAAGAAGTAACAAATTTTTCATCATTTTATGACAACTATATGGCAGCGTAATATATTGGCTTTATTGGACTTAATAGATTGTATAAAAATATTCTTAAATTAAATAGTTTTATGTCAATCAACCCTGATAGGGCAAGTTGCATCCAGTGAAACACA
Organism: Octodon degus; assembly: GCF_000260255.1. NCBI lineage: Eukaryota > Metazoa > Chordata > Mammalia > Rodentia > Octodontidae > Octodon > Octodon degus. Next base: position 211,300 of record NW_004524866.1, read on the forward strand.
AACATGGTTTGGAATACACGTGAGTCCTTCACCTAAATACATCACCTGCCAAACTCAAGCCTTCTTCTCTAATTTGGGCCAGACTATTATCTGGATTGAACTCTGTTTCAAATGTGATAAATAATTTCATAATTTAATATTATGTAATAAATTAATGCATATTATCAGATTATGATTTCTTCTATCATGGCTCCTAGCAAGAATATTTTAGATATTACATTAACATCATGCATTTGGAGTTATTTTTTCTTCCAGATGAGAGATAAATTTCTAGCTTTGTGTTTTTATTTATATCCAATTATCTCCAACATGTTTATATAAAAAATATCTATTTCCTTGCATTTATGTTTTTACTATGTTTTTACTATGGTGACATCAGTTCCTGTACACATCAATCCAGCTAAAGAATTCCCACGTAACTTAATAAAATAAGTAGGTCTGGGAACTGAAATAACCTGGGAAAAATAAACTTCTTTAATAAATGACTCATCTTTACCAGATTCATGCACAAAGATAAGAGCAAATCTATGGTTTACAAAAATAACATTAACAATAATAGACAAAATAAAATGGAGTATCATTTAAAAAATAACAGAAAGAAATTTATGACTAAAATAGAAAGTGCACAAATTTCCCATGTTCACAGACTGTGAAAATTAGTATTTTAAAAATGGGAGTATTCCTCCTCAATGAGCCAAAGTTTTAATCCATTTTCTTGTAGGTCAGTTGTGTAAAGATGCACGTGTTGATTTTGGGGACCTCTAAGTGTTTCCATTGTTGTACATTGATTCTTATGTCAACAAAATAATATTATGTTGCAAAGGGTAAGAAAGGTGTGGAGCTCCTGTTGTTTTGTTTTGCTTTTTTTTCCTTTAAGTGAGTCTTACAGGTTTCTATCTTGTAACATGGACAAGTAATCTGAAGATGGCATCATGTAATACAGTGATTGTTGTGGAATTCTTACTGCTTTGTTTAGTGAAATCTTCTAACGCTTTTAATGCTGTGTTTTCTATCACTATTTTGTATTCTTTACAAATGAAAGAAAGAAAGAAAGGAACCAAGGAAGGAAGGGAAGAAGGAAGGAAGGAAGAAAGGAAGCAGAAAGAAAGAAAAAAGAAAGACAGACAGACAGACAGAAAGAGAAAAGAAAGAAAGAAAGAAAGAAAGAAAGAAAGAAAGAAAGAAAGAAAGAAAGAAAGAGCAAGTTTGGCTGGTAAGGTTCAGTGCCTTTGACTGGCACACAGAACACAGCTACATAGGAAAATGTCTCTGCTGCAACTCTTGATTGTGAGCCTGTCCAGCAATAACTCCCAATCTTCCACTTTGGAAGGCAAAATATCCAGTATTTTTCCTCTTTCCTTGAGGTTTTTCAGACTATTTCAAGAGAATCTTAATATTAAATCCTTTAGTGCAATCCATCAACACCTCTAAAGGCATGTATGCCAATGGCTTATAGACAAAGCTTAGGAGCAAATCTGTCCAGGAAGAAGTGGCCCCTGGGATGTTGATGTCCATGGAACTGGATCAAATTAGGGTGGCCTGAGGTGGAGAAAATAATAAGGAGGCACAATTTCTGCCTTGTGTTTTTCTCCTGGTCACGAGACCTCAGATGCAGAGCCCAGGGCAACAGTGCTGGTGAACTTCTCCAGGGACATGGAGCAGGCACTGGTGACAGCAGATGGGTAACCAGAGTGTCCACCTGAGTTTGATACCATGCCACACTGAAAAACACACAACATATTTACTTACCTGGCTCAGATAGTGATTTTCCTCTACACTCAGCCCTGGGCTTTGCATACATATCTAGGATGCTGGCTTTGATTGTTATCTTCCTTCTGCTGCAGCTTCTGCCTTAGTGTGTACTTGGGAAAGTGAAGCCTGCCCTCACCTAAGGAGTACCAGTGTGCACAAGAATGGTGATGTGGTGATTGGGCTTTTTCTGTCTCTTTATTTCTTTGTCTACTATACAGGTATCCTTGATATAAAGCCGAGTAGAGAATCCTACTTCATTCAGTAAGTGTTTGTTTATTTATCTGATTGCTTCAGGACACCAGGATCAAGAATGGCTAGAGAGCCATGTATTAATGTGTGAATATTTCCTACAGGGCCATTTGTCCTGACCACCCATGTGTGCACAACAGGCCTGCCTATAAATTCTCCTTGTATTGTCTTTGTGCTTGTGAATATGTGAAGGGAACATTCTTTTTTTATGTTTCTAGCTTCTTGTTAACACTCCTGTAAACCAAGAGGAATCCTATTTTCTGCTCCCATGTTTTGTGCTCCATGTCCTGCCTCTGACCTCTATGCCTCTACATGGCATCAGGTGATGTTTTGCATCTCAGTTCAACCCCTAAGATTAGAATGAATATCATCTAAGAGAATGAAGGCTTGCTGATGTTTTCATTTTTCTAACTATAAAATTCCTTACATTCTTATCGATTTACTTTTTTGCATGTGCAAGATTGTATTACGCAGCTCAGAGTCATGGTGATCCTTCTGATTTGTGCCTCCCTAATGCCAGGTTTTCAGGGTGCACCACCATGCCCAGACTCCATCCCCAGCTCATCTGCCCAGAGGCAAGGCCGACTCTGCACTTACCTAAGCAGGCATTTAGTCCACTGAGCTATATCTCCAGCCCTTAGATTGTTTTCTATTTCTATTTCTATCTCTTCTGCTTGGAGTAACTTCTTCCAGTAAATATTCAGTTACTGTTTCAAGTACATTAGGGTGCTCCAGGACACCTGCCACTGCAGTTGGAGCCCAGAATTAGGAATGAATCTTCTGTGAGGCTTTCCTCACACATGTGATTCTTCCTGTTATAAGTGTTTATCTTTTCTATATTGAGGTGCAGTCATATAAGCTCACATACCCAAACATATAACTAAATAATCAATTTTCCAAAAGTTCTGAGAATTCCAGATTATGACCAATTTTGTGAGGAAAAGAGATGTCAGAAGAACAGTGAGTGACTGAGTCTTTCAGAAGATGCTGAGCCACAGTGGTCCTATGACAGCTGCCCATAGGAATGGTTAAAACTACATACAGAAAGACCTTCCTTGGCCATAATACAGTTCCATGGCTTTGTTCTGAATATTGCTCATTAGGATTTTGGCGGGTATTCTGATATGAGCAGAATCTCACTGTTAGCCTAGCCAGCTCCAGAGGATTTTCTTTCTTATCCATCTAGAAGATGCAGGTGTTTGATCTCTGAGGTACCTGGCCAGTTCTAGAGGACTACAGACTCCTTGCTTGTGGTCATGCACAAAGTTGGAACACTGCCTCTACTGTGTAAACTGGTATTTAAGAGTACTCACTGGTAGGAGGACTTGGGGATCCCATTCACAAGGAGGACACTTGCCCGGACCTTTCCCAATCAGAACCCTGAAAACGACACGAAAGGGTTACTGAGCACTGGAATTGCACTTTCAGGGGTGGAAACTCATCCAACCTGGTGATGTAAATTTTTTTGTGCTTTACTTTTCGTTTGTGTGTGGTGGTTCCTGCTGTAGGTCCATGCACTGTGAGCTCTGTCTGTGGCTGGAAAGAACACACTTCCATTTCTGAGTTTCTATGCCCAGCCTGATGAGCAAGAATTTAGTGACTCAGGAGAGATTTAAATTCCTGCTAAAATGAGAATTAAAAAGGGGAAAAAACCAAGATCGTTTACATACATGAAATTTATATATATCAACCTCTCTTTGAAGAATCTAATTTTAATATTATAAAGGATATACTGTTCAGATATGCAAATGCAGTGGCCATATTATGTAGACCATGGGCCTGATTATACTGTAGCTTTTCTGCAAATAAATACAAATACAATCATTGTAGCATAATGATGTCTCTCTTGTAACCAATGTATTTTTCATAATTATCATGATAATTATTATGCCTACATGACATATCCTTTCAATCTATCATAATTTAATTCTCAACCATTTTGGGATGTTTCAAAATATCTAATCAATGTCTTCTTCTGTCATTTGTAAAGAGGGCAAGAGCACTGGGAAGATAGCTGAGTAGAATAAGTGTTTTCCTGGAATGCGCAAAGGTCTGAGTTCAATCCCCGGTTCTTTCAAAAAATAAATAAAAAAATAAGGAGGGTAAGAGATGTCTGATAAGTAGAGGAATGCTCCTTGATTAAAGCTAAAGAAGCTGAAGAGTAAAATGACTTTATTCAATGTTACATATTCTTTTAATTATCTCATGTAATTACCGTATTTTATACTGAAACGAAATAATGGGCATTTTCAATCAGCCACTCAAGGAAGTAACATTTTCTCAGTCTTTACATTGGATAACTGGCCTAAGTCCAAGTTAAGCAAGCAGCATTGTGTTGATATAGGGGCATAGCCTTTATTAGCATTTACATTGATCATACAGCATGCATTATCTTAATAATATTTCATTTGATGACTTACACCTTATCAATATTTTATCCTAGAACAGGTAGCCCATTTAACAAATGTTTTCATATAAAAGATAAGAAAATATTGTTGAGGCCAGTGAGATAGATCAGTGGACTAAGTGCCTGCTTAGGAAGCACAGGGATCAGGGTTCGATCCATGGGACCACATGCCATGCCAGCCCTGCTCCAACACACGCTGAGCTGATGAATGAGACCTGGCATGGTGGCTCATACCTGTAATCTCAGCGCTGGGGACGCTGAGAACAGGAGGATCACTATGACTCGGAGCTGCGTAGTGAGACCCTGTACCTAATACATTAAGAAAAAAAATATTTTAGAAATGATTTACTAGGTTTTTTGCTTGTATGTATTTATAAAAAAAAAAACCCCATGCATAGCCAGAAATAGATATGAGTTTCTAGGCTGAAATAAAAATATCCATCATTTATTTGCCTTTTTCATCCTATTTGCAATGCATCTCAATGTATAGTATAGAAAATATTTTTGTGTTTAGTTTATTACTTTTATATTTTAAAGAATTATTTATTATCTCCCGAATTTATTTTCTGATAAGTGTATTATTCACTTCATTTTAGTTTTCATGATAGATTTCACTATCAATAACATATTTTAATATTTAATGAATTTCAATTCAAATGGGATAAAAATGATACATGATAATGAGACATAGATATATAGGTAAATGCATTGATTGATAGAGACAGATAGGGAAAGATAGATAGATAGATATAGATAGAAAGATTACTTTTTTATAATCCATCCTATTGATGCTTCTTTCTTTCTTTCTTTCTTTTTTTGAAGATGAATGCAAGTAGCAATTTATTACTTAATGTACACGTGGCAATAAATAGACCTTTTAAGCAGTTTCATATGCAAGTGTGCAATAATGATTTAATACAAACAAATTACTAGTCAAGTGGAAATGAGTACAGTTGACATTGTAGAATCCAGCTCATAAACATAAATATAATAAAAATAATAATGCATATTATTTACTTATGCGTTGTCTAGCTACAGCTGCATTCTAGTTGCTTTGCAATAAAATTAAAGCAACCAATTAAATATCCATTAGCTGGCTAGAGACAGATCAGATGATAGCAACAATTAAAATCAATGTAGAGTTATGTATCCAATCAGTCTATTTTCGCTTCTTCAAATAACGTCTTGTTTGAATAAAGTTCTTTATTTTATACTTGTGCCTTGAGAATGAACGTGCGTTGTGATAATAAGAACTCTGGGTTAATGCAAGTGGGGTCAAGAGCTTTCCTCTGCTCAGCACCCAAGGCAGAGGGGTGAGAAGTTGTCATGAATGGATGTGCTGTGCATGTTGCAGGGCTGGTGGGTGGTCGGAATCACAGCAAATACTTTTTCATGAGAAGCAGAAGGTTGCATTCCCTACAGAAGGGATAGAAAGCCATATGTAAATGGGGAATATTTTAGTCAGAATAGGACGTAGTTATGCCTGTAAACGGGAAATGTTTGTGATTAATTCATGATCCAATGCTGGGATTACGGATATGAGTGCTATGCTTACCCTGGAGCAGACAGCCTGAATACAATATAGGGAAGGGAGGGAAGCTTGCTAGCTGCTGCTGCTGCTGCTGCTCCTCCGTTTTGCTCTTCGTTGTTTTCTACCTCCATGAGCCGCTGCCCTCTGTCATGTGCTGCTCTGCCTTGGGGCCAACCAAGTACGGACTGAGACCTGCACTAAATGTGAGCTAAGTGAACCTAGTAATTCTTGATTTTGAGTGGCGGGTCTTTTGTCCCAGCAACAAGAGAAAAATAACTGAGATAAGTAGACTGAAATTCATCAATGTCCTCCTTACAAGATATGCCAGTGTCTGTGTATAACCACCATATTAGTCCATTCCTATGCTGAAATAGCTGACATTATTAACTTGTGAAAACAGAAAATTTCTGAAGGTTCCCATCCAAGACTGAGGTCCAGATGCTTTGGGCTTCTGGCAAGGGTGGTGTATCATGGTAGAGCAAGCATCTCACATCCAGAAAACAGTAAGTGCTGGAGTCTGTCAGTTGTGCCAGGACATGATAGCACTGGCTGACTGGGCCCCACCTTCCACAGGTTCCACCACTTCTCAGAAGAGTCATCCTGGGGAATAAGTCATTAACACATGGGCCTCTGGGGGGATTTGAACACAAACCTTAGCAACAGTATGGGCCATGATGCTCCTATTAGTACATTTTGTCTGAATAACCTCCCTCTTTTATGTTTTCAGTTTTACCACTTTCATTGATTTTTGCAAATTTTAGGGCACTTGTGTCATAGATAGAAAAATTCTCTTATTTTAATATTTTTGAGTGGTGTCAACATCAATAAAATATTGAAATATTAACATATACAAAACATTCTTCTTAATGCTTTTGTTATTCTTTACTAGAATTTTAGGGCTATAAAAATTTGTATTGTTCATTTTGTTAAGGCTGTTGCTATACTATATTGTTTTTTCTCATCTGTGGCTTAGAAACTCCTGAGCAATAGTAAGTAATTTTGATGCTAACAAGAAATTGTACTTTGCAAACATTTTCAATAACAGTGTTCATGACATTCAACTCTTTCAAGGAGCTTTGTATCCCAACATTGGAAGGAGATTGCATTTTTGTCAACAGTAAGTTCAGTTTTCTTTACAGGAATATCACAGGAGCAGAAGGGTGGAGCGGGGCCAGGGAGATGCCTCGGTGGAATAAGTGCTTCCCTGGCAAGTGCAAGGGCCTAAGTTCAATTCTAGGTTCCGGAAAAAAAAGGGTGGAGCAATTATCTGCACAATGGTTCCCAGAAGGAGGGTGAATTTGTGTTCCTGGTCCACAACTGTCTGCACAGTGACTAATGGCTTTTATCTTTAAGCAAAGTCTAAGTTTTGATCTCAATGAGTTCTAGTTTAATCTTTTTTTTTTTTTTTTTTTTTTTTTTTTTTTTTCAGAATGGGTGATTGAACTCAGGCCCTTGCGCTTGCCAGGGAAGTGCTTATTCCACTGAGCCATCTCCCTGGCCCCTCCAGTTTAATCTTTATTTTTATATTTATATTGTATTTCTGAACAATTACATAGTGTAATTCTACACAGAAATTTTACTCTAATATATACAGCAAGGTCACATTAGCTCCATCACAAATATAACAGAATGATGAAGTAACTCTTCTTGCAATCTTGTAAGGCCACTAGGCTTCTTCATGACATATCCATGCGTTTGATTCATCTAACTGCCTTCCAAAATGTCAATTTTCTAGCATCATCTTTTAAGAAATTTATTAATTTATATATTGAATTCAAGGTCTCATTGCACAGTTCACAGCTGTTCAGATCCTCCTCTGAGCCTCTACAGCACCGGGATTAAAAGCATACACGACCATGTCCCGTGTTCCCAGGACAGCACTGCATGTGGCATTAGCGATTGAATACAGCGTTTGTGCTTGCCTAGCAGGCACTTGGAATGCTGAGTTATCTCCTCAGCCCTGACATGATCATGTCTACACTTGTTTCTCATGGGTGTGTGGAAGCGACACTAGCATTCAGCTTGTAAATGGTGCTGGACTGGATTGGAAGATGATCATTGATTGTACCTTTTCCCTGAGGTCCTCTGTGCTCTCTGTGCAGGATTACATAGAGCAAGCACAAGAACTACCTGGCCTTCATTTATGCCATCGAAGTTTCATTGCACTGTGTTCAGATAATGTGCATGGGATAATTTCTGTTTTCTTGCATATACCTAAGAATGACCTATGGACCAGTATGTGGTCTATTTTAGAAAATGACCCATGTGCAGCTGAGAAAAATGTGTATTTAGCTGTGTTTGGGGGGAACACTCTGTGTATGTCCACCAAGTCCTTTTTTTTCAAACTCTGGTTCAGTTCTGTTATTTCTTTGCTAAGTTTTTGTCTGGTTGACCTATCTTTTGGAGATAAGGGTG
>NW_004524866.1:229228-233177 GCF_000260255.1 Octodon degus
CATCACCTGAGGAATGGTTGAAAAAGATGTGGTATTTTTACACAATGGAGTATTATTCAGCTATTAAGAATGACAAACTCGAAGCCTTTATATTGAAGTGGATGCCACTTGAACATATACTCATAAGTGAAGTAAACCACAGTTGAAGTTTTATCCAACATAACTGTACATCTTATTTAAACACTCTTTCATAGAATTTTTTTCAGAAACTGGATGACATTTCTTGAACATAGTGAAATTCTCCTCCTGAAATGTTTGTGTACTCTAATATAGTAGACACTAGTGTTAAAGTTGCTTTAGACAAAAGACTTTAATGATGCTTACTGTCTCAGGGCTGGTGATATTCCTCAGCAGACAAAGCACTTGCTTAAATAACTGCAGGGGTCTGGGTTATATCTGTGTCACCACATGCCATGCAGGCTCCTCCCCTGCGCACACTGAGCCAGCAATGGAGTCCGGGTATGGTGGTGCACAAATCTAATCCTAGAACTAAAGAGGCAAAAATTAGGAATATTACAAGAAGTTGGAGCTGCGTAATGAAACACTACCCCCCCCAAAAAAAAGAAGAAAACAAAAAATGGTGCATTCTTTGTCTCTGTCCTGGAGCCTTGTCCTCGTAGGATGATGTGTCTTCTTTAACTGCATCTCTTTTTGAAGAGCATCCAGTTTTCTAATCCTGCAGGGTACTTAGTGAACTTGGATGACAGACACAAAGTGGATTCAAAGTATGACGTCCTCACCTTTTGGGATTTTCCAGAAGGTCCTAGACTTAAGGTCAAAGTTGGCACATTTTCTTTCCATGCTTCACATCCCATAAAATGACTTTATCTGAGGATATGATAGAGTGGGCTACAGCAGTTACAGAGGTATGTTGTACCTAAACTTACCACACTTGGTAATCACAAGTAAGCTGAACACTGGCACAGGCTTTGTGCCACCAATTTTTCTCACGTAATGATCATGTGTGAAAATTTAATAACAATAGTAAGTTTTCAATTTGAAAAAAAATGTTTACAATTTTTCTAAAGAGTGGAAATATAATGTATTTAATTCTTACTTTCTTAATGTCTTTCATATTGTGATACAAGTTTGGCATGCATCTACATATTTTTGCTTATGTGTGCATACAAATTAAGTTTATTCCTCAGGTCCTGAACAAGTAAATACAATTCTAAGAACTTGCCACTATATATTTTTTCCTTAGACTCCCCACTCAGTGTGCAGTGAAAGCTGAAATCCTGGATTTAGAAAAAGCCCTCAGGAGGGAAAGGCTGCCTGCTGTTTTGATTGCACTCTTTGTGAAAACAAAAAGGTCACCAATGACACAGGTATGAATGTGTCCTGTGGACACAGTCTCGCTCTATGTTATATTCACTTCATCCTTTTAGGATATGGAAAAAGCATTGTAGAGGACACCAAAGAAAAACCCTTCCTTCACTGTCAAACTATTTGTTGTAGAAGGTTACTGCCTTTTGGAACCCACATTTTCCCCTTTCAAATGAACTCTAATTCATTTTCCTTTAATGCTGTTCTTATTTATTGTTCTTTTTGTTTGTTTTTTGCAAACTACTAGAAATTGAACCAGAAATAGTCTGTGTCAGTGGTCTCTGTGTTCAGGTATTTTTATTTGCTATTATAAGACAGAGCATCACTCACTTGCCTCAGACTGCCTCTATTACTCAATAGACCTGTCTCTGCCCTCTATTATCTGGAAGAACACATAGGCATCACCACATTTAACTACATTGGTTTATTTTTCTACTTCCATTAAAAGCATTATTTCCTACAGACAAGCCCTGTCCCCCTTGCCACAGGTTCTCTGTTCCATACCCATTGTGAGGTTTAACATAGGACCATTAATGTCCATTCCTTACAACCTGTGGAGCCACATCTAGACTACAGTCAAGACAAGGGCAGGCCCACTTCACTTTCCAGTGGATGACACTATTCTTAACACAGAGCCTATGCTCAGAGAGGCTGAGTTTGATTGGATATGGGGTAAGGTTTTTGATGTACAACATGCATGTAACACAGCACAGTCCAACTTTTTGGTGTAATCCCTATTCCTCTGGAATGCATAGGCCAGTAGGGGAGACAGCCGATGGCATGAATTGGAGTCTGCACTACAGAACTGCATGGAGGATGTGAACAGAACACAGGGTTTAACAAGTGATATCTACATTTCAGGAGGGAGTCATGGGGCTTTTTTATTGAGGTGATAGATTTAGTATTACATGAAATACCTGGGGAAGCATTAATAGAATTTAGACTAAGATCACATGAACTAAGTAATAAAAGTTGATCTTTCATTACTTTGTAAAAATAGAATGTTTTATGGATATGCCAAATTTAAAAGTAAAATAAATAACATATAGTGTGACTTAGGAGTTATTTATTTTATCAAACAAAAAATCAGTCACATAAATCCTTGTTAGGATTAAAAGAAATGACCATAAGGACACATTTTCCACTCATGTGATATTAAAATATCCTAAAGAAGAATACCATGTTATTGAAATACAAATAATATGAGGGTGAGGATCTAAACATATTCTATATAATTTATAGAGTCTAATATTGAACACCATGAGTACCACTTAGGAAATGTTTAACTTTCTTATGAATTATGACATGGGCATTGCAAGAAATATGTTCATTTTTGGTTCTAAGCCAATTCCATTTCTATTTTCCCATTCAAGAACAATATAATCATTTTTGAATTGTGGGTACATTATTGAACACATTGGCAGACTTGAGGTCCTTTTCTTTTATGTATTGGGTAATGTCTCACTATGAAACTCAGACTCCTAGTAGTCCTCCTGTCTCAGCCTCACTGGCTGTTCCCAGTTTGTGGGGGTGCCACCATACCTAGACTCGGTGGGGGGCTCAGCATGCTCGGGGGTCAGCGCATTTGGTGCCGGGGATCGAATCTCCATCCTTGCACTTACCTAAGCAGGCTCTTAGTCTTCTGGACTGTTTCACTAGCACTTCATTTTTTAAAATCATAAAAAAATGAGAATTTCAATTACATGTCTGTGACATACTGCACCCATCTTAGAACCCACAAATGCCATCTGAAATAAGTTGAAACGAATACTTCAGCTGCATTTCTCAGCACACCTCCCGGAAACTATTCACACCTTTTCATTGTTCAAACTTACCTATTGTGAAAGTTAAAATGGAATAGAACTTTGAATGTATTAAGATGGGAAAAATACACATTTATGAGCAAAATATATTATTAACCTCCCTAGAAGTCAGTTTGTAACTTTATTTGAAGTGCAAAGGAATTATTTGTCCTTTTGACAGAAATAAAATGTTCTAAAAATCATAAAGTGAATAACAAAAAAAAATCACCTTTCTACTGAATATATTCGAATTAGGTTTCATGGCTGATATGAATTTTAACTTCAAAATACATATCTTATGATTTCAAATGACCCAAATGTTTTCGGAAATACATCAAGACAAATGTGCACTGTAACATGTCATTACTTTGAATATGTATTTTCCATACAGTATGGAAACATAGTATTTTTTTAAATATTGTGTGTGTACATGTAAAAAACAATGCATTCAATAATATCAGGCAATACATGGTTTTGGTGGTATAGTTCTCAAGCATACATAGTGTATCAAATAAATTAGAATACAAATTTAAAATAATATGCACCTGAAAATACTGTACACTGAAGTCAAAAGCACACTGAGATATATATGCATTCTATATTACGTGTACTTTTTTGATCTTTTAAAACATTATTCAAAGAGAATACAAAATAGTAAATGAAAAGTAAAAAAACATAAGTGATTCAGAATTGTTTTCTTCTTTTAATTTTTATTTTTTACTTTATTTTTTCCCATAATTTTATTGATAAACAAATAGCAATGAGACAGTTTCAAATCAAATTGGTAGGACAGTTTCAATAATTAACACATTGCATACATT
>NW_004524866.1:233277-237596 GCF_000260255.1 Octodon degus
CCAAGTGGTTAGGATAGATATATAGTTGCATTCTCTTAAAGAATAGAATGATTTGTTCTAATGGTGTTTGTAAGTAGGATCACAAGTCCACTTCTTGTACAGCAATTAACCACTAAGAAGAATATATGCAGTGTATTATTTGTTGAAACTGTACTTCCGATTGGATTATGCCATTGAAGAGGTCAACAGGAATCCTCAGCTTTTACCCAAAATTTCTCTGGGCTATGAGTTCCATAATTTCATTAGCAGTCATTGGAAGATACTAGAACATTCATTCATTTTGCTCACAGGACAGGATGAGATCCTTAACTACATCTGCAGGAAAGAAAGCAAGTGGCAGCACTATCAGAAATGTCCTGGGGAACCTCACCTCAGATTGGGCCACTGCTGGAGCTCTACAGATTTCCACAGGTGAGGGTTGGTGGGGCAGGAAGTAAGGGAAGCTCATCCACGATGCTTTACCTAAAGGGAACATTAAGAGCTAAAACGGAGGCTGGGATTATTTCCTTTTAAGGAGTATAATGTACCAGAGTCCAAACAGCGAAACAGTGGGTTACTTACAATTTGGTTACTTTCTCTTTTATGGGATTCAAGAGGAAGGAAGAAAGGAATGAAATATGTTTTAATGGTGTCTGAAAACATTTATTTATTTAAAAATAAGCCTTGTGTGGGAGATATTTATAATGAGGGTAAGAACATGTGTCTCTTTCCACAACTGTAACATGCAACTCAGTACATGTAGAATTACTATTGTGCTTCCCATCAACACTGCATATGTTATCCAGTGTTCTTTTCCTTTTAGGTTACCTTTGGATCATTTGGTCCTGCACAGATGGACAGTGGCCAGTATCCTTCTTTCCATCTGGTAGCTCCAAAGGAGGCATACTTGGCCCTTGCCATCGTGTCCTTGATGCTTCATTTCTACTGGACATGGGTGGGCCTGCTCATCACGGAAGGCCATAAAAGTCTTCAGTTTCTCTCAGATATGAGAGCTGAGCCGGACAGGAATAGAGTATGTGTAGCTTTTGTAAAAGTACTGTTGACCATGGCTGTTTCTTATGTTTCTGGGTAAAGAAACATGATATCCTAAATGCAGACATATCATCTGCCAATGCAGTGGTCATTTACTATGACACTGATCGTACAAATGATGTAAACTATAATATTGTGCAAAACTTAGTGACATGGTAAGTCTCGCTGACAAACTCCCGATGGCATGCTGACCTGGTTGGGAGAGAGTTCATACTAGATCCATTCCATGGATTCTTGTTTTTTTCACACCTTCATGAAGAGATTTCAGGTTTCAAAATTTTTGCATCGGCAGCTACCCCTTTCAAATACCCATAAGATACTTACCTCATTATGTATTGGTCCAAGTATTTTGATTGCTCATTCTCTGAGTCTGACTGTGACTTGAAGAACTGCATCCCTAATGCTCCTCTGGATTGGTTGCCTCTGAATTGTGTGGAACAGCCATGAGTGATAGGAGCTACAATGTCTACAATGCTGTGTTCGCTGTGGCCCAGACACTCTATGGGATGCTTTTTGAAGAAGTACAAAGGTCATCCCTGAGTAATGGACAACTGATGACGTTTCCAACATGGTAGGTAATATGTCTTCCCTTGGATGGCAGGCAGTGTCATCAAAGTGCCTCTCTTAAGTTATTCTATGTGCTTAAACAAAGATATTAGAAACATTTCTACAAAATACTGACATTGAGTATCACAGTTATTTTTAAAGAAGTGATTCTTTTTCTTTATTCTTCCTTTTCCTTTTTTTTTTTGGGGTATTTTAGGAAAGGGTCTGGAAGGTGTTCAGGGACTCACTACTACATTGAACTCATAGTGATCTCCCTGTTTACAGACTCTAAAGAACTGGGATTACAGGCACGTGCCACCAGGCCCAATTTTAATTGCCGTTTCAGCATGCCGCTGAGGTAGGGTTGGCATCCCAGACCCGGGGATCATACCCCCAGTCTCGGTGCCTTCTTGCAGGCACTTTAATCCACAGAGCTATTTGGCCAGCCCTAAGGAGGTGATTGTTGAGGTGATTGGAAATGACCCTCAATCAAGGATCCACTAGCAAGGAGAAGTAAACTGGTACCCAGCTCCTAGCTTCTGCCTATGGAAGGTCAATGCCTTACCCATTGATGCACGTTATATATGTTTTTCTTAATGGACCACAGAAAACCCTGTGATCACTTACAAAACTCAGTGGCATTAAAGCTTACTGATTATGAATGCACATTTTTTGTAGATGCTATGGAAATAATCAAGTAGACAATGGAAATTGTGAGTTTTACATGCTTTGATTCCACAGTTGAAGTTTTTTTTTTCAGTAAATTATAATTTTTATATTCTTAAAATTTTTTTATCATTCTTTTTTCTCATAATTTTATTGATAAGCAAATAGCAATGAGACAGTTTCAAATCAAATTGGTGGGACAGTTTCAATAATTAACGCATTGCACACATTTTTCCTAGTGGTTAATTGCTGTACAAGATGCAGACATGATATCCTATTTACAAACACCATTAGAACAAATCCCTCTATTCAGTAAGAGAATATAACTATATATCTAGCCCAACCACATTGAATACACAGATACAGAATGGACATTCATCTGTATATGTTGTTTTTGTTAAGTTCCGTTATTTGAACATTATAGGTGTGTAAACTCAGCAAAATATTCTAAAAGAGTCCAGGAGCCCATGACAACATTGGGTCTTCCACTTGACTGGCAATGTCAGTAATTGTTGACCGGAGTCCCCTACAGCTCAACATAACACCATGGCTTTACTTCTATTTCATTTTTATACGTTTCTGTTTGATGGTTAAGACCAAGCAACAAGAATTGTAGCTTTTGGGTCTGACAAGGTCAGTGAAATCCCCTCAGGATTTATCCTGAGATCCTGTACCTCAGATTGTAGAACCTTTGTCAGTGTCAGCCATGTGGATGAGTCACGGCCATTGTTTGGCCAATGTGCTATCTGTGAAAGCCTGAGAGAATGTTTTCTCTCCTTGTGACTCTCCTTAGGCACACTCTACATCATTGAGCACTTTCCTCTTTGGCCCCATAATCTCCTTGATCAGAAAATTTGGGACACTACTGAGTTACATGACGTTACATTACAAGTTCTCATATGTCCTGAGTCTTAATTGACCTTGGAAGGCTAGGGCTAAAATGTTGCCTTTCCTTGCAGCCCTCCTTTTTCTCTAATTTTGGTCTGCAAACTTAGGTTTTTAACCATCCAGAAGATAAGCTTATTGTTATTACCATACAACTTAGGCTGTTAAGCTTAGCTTCACTATCTGTCTGCATATCAAGCACCTTAGGCATAATATGGAACAGATATTTTTCATCAAGTATTGATATGTTGATCTTTAAGTCCCTGCAGAAAATGATAAAAATATTTAACGATTAGAATGTATTTTCAAAACAGGCATAAAGAATTATATACCTCTTATGTTTATACATAAGTCCAAAAATCTTACTGTATACAACCTTGAAGCAGGACATTCCTACAATATTCCTTTTCCTGTCTCTTGCTTTCATTCACCACCCTCTTTCTTCTTGAACAACCATCTACCTGAAAGACATCATAGCAGCAACTGGGATGTCATGTCATGACAAGCAGCCCATATTCAGAACACCAGAATGACAGGCACTCCATGCATGAAACTACTATGACAGATTACCATCTGCAGTGCAGTAGCTTAGTTCAGAAGTGTCAGTATACATAGTTAGTCAAGGTGAGAATCTTTCCAATCAACTGCTAGATTAAAAAATCTTCTGAAGATTCTCAGGATTATTACCTTACCCATTTTCTGTGTATAACTGTATGGCTTGACTTATTCATGTTTCCTAGCTCTTCTTCTTTCCCTGTCATGATTATTTAGTCCTTGAGATCCAGGTTTCCTTTTTACTTGTATTACACCTTTCTATTTGTATTTCTCCTTTTGAGTTCTTATATTATGGAAACTATATGATATTTACACATGTGTGTCTGGTTTATTTGGCAAAGAGTTCATGAACAGAAATCAAATCACACGGTTAACCAGTTGAAATAATTAACAACTGGGACCTGCTCTTACTGAGAAGTTTTTTCACGTCAAAAGAATTACCAACAAAGTGAAAAGGCAACCCACAAATTTGGAAAAAATCATGACAAATAAGTGCTGAGACAAAGGTTTGCTCTCTAAAATTTATTTTTTTTTATTTCTTTTTTTTGATTTTCTTTTTTTTTTTCTACAGTTTTATTGATAAACATATAGCAATGAGACAGTTTCAAATCAAATCGGAAGTACAGTTTCAACAA
>NW_004524866.1:247329-251985 GCF_000260255.1 Octodon degus
TACATATAACTGTATGGCTTGACATTGTCATGTTTCCTAGCCCTTCTCCTTTCCCTCTCTTGATTAGTTAGTCCCTGAGATCCTGCCTTCCTTTTACTTGTATTATACCTTTCTGTTTGAATTTCTTCTTTTGAGTTCTTATACTAGGGAGACTATACGATATAAACACAATAATAAGCATTCACTGAAGGTTTTTATATCACAGAATGTTATCCTCAAATTAGTTGTTTAGACTTTTTAATATGATATTTTTCATTGAAATATCTGGGGAAGCATTAATAAAGATTTGACATATATCACATAAGTAAAGTAAGTAATAAAGATTGATCAATCAATTCTTTGTAAAAATAGAATATTATATGGGTATACTAGATTTCAAAGGAAAATAAACAAAATAGAGTGCTTTTTAGAATTTAATCTCTATATACCACTCTGTTAATTTGTGTCTAGAAATCATGTAAAATGAGGTGTGGTGATGCCTGCCTGGATTCCAGGGCTCTTGGAGGCAAGACAAGAATATAGTAAGTCAGAACATGGCAGTAGAAAACTAATGATTTCAGGAGATCTTTTCTCAAAACAACGAAATTTAAAGGATTTAGGACTATATCTCAGTGCAAAGTTTGAGCTCAATACCCCATAAAGGAAAAGACACAGAAAGAAAGAAAAAAAAACCCAAGAAAATCTACAAAACAAATAACAATTTAGTCCAAGCAAACTGCAATGTGTTTCTGGCATAGACTTGTAAAACATAATAATAAATGTAGGCAAGCAAAAATTTTAATTTTTTCCTAGTCGTGGAGCAGTGTGTGAAGTTTTCAGATCACCAATATGCCAATTCTGGGAGAAACCACTGCCTAGAAAAGTCTGTGACTTTTCCGGCTTATGAAGACCCCTGGGGAAGGCTCTGGCTGGCACTGCCCTGAGTCTCACTGTCCTCACAGCTGCTGTCCTTGGGCTCTTTGTGAAGCACCGAGACTCTCACATCGTCAAGGCCAACAACAGGGCTCTCAGCTGCACCCTGCTCATCTCCCTCACCTGCTGTTTCCTCTGCTCCTTGCTCTTCATTGGCGGACCCAACACAGTCACCTGCATCTTCCAGCAGACCACATTTGCAGTTGTGTTCACTGTGGCTGTTTCCACTGTCTTGGCAAAAACCATTACTGTGGTGCTGGCCTTTAAGGTCACTGCTCCAGGCAGAAGGATGAGGCAGTGGCTGGTATCAGGGGCACCAAACTTTATCATCCTCATTTGTTCCCTGATCCAACTCACTCTTTGCGGAGTCTGGATGGGGACAAATCCACCCTACATTGTCACAGATGCTCACATTGAGCATGGCCACATCATCATCCTGTGCAACAAGGGCTCCCTCACTGCCTTCTACTGTGTCCTGGGATACTTGGGCTCCCTGGCCATGGTGAGCTTCACTGTGGCTTTCCTGGCCAGGAACCTGCCTGACACATTCAATGAAGCCAAGTTCCTGACCTGCAGCATGCTGGTGTTCTGCAGCGTGTGGGTCACCTTCCTGCCCATGTACCACAGCAGCAAGGGGAAGGCCATGGTGGCCATGGAGGTCTTCTCCATCTTGGCCTCCAGTGCAGGGCTGCTGGGCTGCATCTTTGCCCCCAAGTGCTACATTCTTTTGGTAAAATCACATAAAATTTTTTCACTGGGATTAGAGACAAAACATGTTCTATCAAAAAGAAGTCTTCTTATCAGTAAACCTGTTTCCTAGTATACACAGAGGGCCTGGATTCAAACCAAAAACATATTTGAAGTCAGATAATAAAGTCCACTATGGGACTCATATTCTTACTGAGCAATGCAATTTCTTCTAACAGCAAACTTTTCACTAATAGCTGTAGTCCTCATCTCTTGAAATTGGATTTTTTTCTAGATATTTTGTTTCCTTTTCAAGACAGAATTTATCCTATTGTTTCTATGACTGTATTATCAACTCTTATCTTGTCCTTTCTTTTGGCTTTCTCAATATTTTTATTTCAAAGAATAATAAATTCTTTCCAGTATGACACTGTTTCTGAATCCTTTAATGTATTTAATTGCTTATTTCTTTTGAGGAGTATCCCTTCTTCTCTGTGCTAATTATTGCATATATTCATAGTAGTATATATATTTCTCTACTCACTCTCCCCTTTTGCAATTAGTAAGTGTTTCCTCTAACATGGATTTTAAGATTCTAGATTTGGCTGATCATATGTCATTATAATCACTGTTGATTATATGATGCCAATGTATTGGATTTGTGGGATATGTTGTGGAAGAACTTGTAGATATGTGGTAGAACATTATTCTGTCACAGATTTATATTTCCTTTTATCCTTATTAATCTTCCTTTACTGACAGCTATATTTGTGTTCAATATATGTTTGTGCTATACTATATATGGCTTATTCAATAAGATGTCTTGGTATGTTGATATCCAGGTATTTTACAGGGTGTTTAGACAATGTGATAAGAAAGAGTTTAACTGTCATATGTTCTGTGCCACCTGTGGAATCATATTAATGCATACATATGTTTTTGGTTTTTAAAAACATATATGAGGGCCAGCAAGACAGCTCAGCAGGTTAAGCCCCTCTTAGGCGAACACAGGGCTGGGGTTTGATCCCAGGTGCCACACATCACTTTGGCCCCAGCCTGGGAGCACTGAGCTGGAAGCCGATTCTGAGCTTGGTGGCATGAGCTTGGTGGCATGTGCCTGTAATGCCAGCACTGGGGAGGCAGAAAACAGCAGGAGCACTAGGAAGTGGAGCTGGGTAGATATTCAGATCCCAGGAAGCTAGGAAATTGTTCAAATGTGTGCAGGTGGGACTAGGCCTCAGTGCCTAAAGCAAACAAGCTACATCAGTCCTGAGATAAACAGCCTCGCTGGTGAAGTTCAGCTACTGGTCAGTAGGCAAACGTGTCACATATTACTAACTTTACAAAAGTATAAAGGATTCTTTTGTTGGGGGGTTGAGATAGTCTTGCCTATCAGGCAGACAAGTGACCACCTAGCCCAGTTTTCTTCTTCTCTCTTTTCTCATTCCTGCCACCATTTCTCCCTTGGTAGAACCAATCACAGTTAGAACAATGGATTCCTAGTTAGTGAGACCTTGTAGTCAAACCGTATAACAATCAAATATATGAAAATAATAACAATAAAAAATAAAAATAAACAAAATCATACATGATCTGCGCACTCTGGCAGAGCATGCATAGAAGGTTTTACCAGACAAGTAGATATACAACAAGATGTACAAATGGATAAGAAGTCACAATATTGCCTTTGCACAGTCAGCCACAGAGTCGGAGGTGGAAGGGTGCAGAGGGCGTCTGCACAATGGACACTGGAGCTCACAGCCGAGTGCCACGAAAGTCCATATCAGGAGACCAACGTGTCTGTGACAGAAGGGTCTACAATGGAGGCTGAGGATCCCAGACAGAAGCTGAAAACTTGGCCCTAGCAGCCAGGAGATGACATCGAAGCCGAAGGTAAAGAGTAGAGCTCCTCCAAAGAAAACGGAAAAGTCTGTCTTTGCTCATTTCCCTCTTACATAGTTCAAGTGATGAGCCACTCTGGGGTGTGGAATGCTGAGCCAAGTTAGATAAGCTCGTAAACTGTTGAAGTTGACTCAGTCCATCAAGCAGTACAACACACATGTGTCTGAAATGAATAATGCATAACTAGGTGGAGGTATTCACCGTGTGCCCACACCCAATTGTTGGTTTTGGAGTCATTGCTTTCCCTTTCCATGTTAAATTTAAGAACTCCAATTATAATCTTAAATACTTATGTCTTTTTCTATGTATTTGGTCATTACACTGCTCTGACTCATCATGATCCTCCTGTTTTCAGCCTCTCCAGTGCTGGGAGTACAGGCATGCACCGCTACACATGGACTCTGGCCGGCTCAGTCCACCCTGTGGCTGGGGCTGCCATGGCAAATGGTGCTGGGGATTGAGCTATGGGTCCTGGGTTTGCCTGAGCCTGCCTAAGCAGGAGCTTTAATCTGCTGAGCTATGTCACAGGCATACTGTGCACTTATTTCTGATTAAAACCCTAATTGGTCACAGGGTGTGGTTCTTGGACTCTTTTGACAGTATTTGAACTCAAAATTGGCATTTATTTTATTTTTTTTATTTTATTTTTCAAAGTTTTATTGATAAACAGATAGCAATGAGACAGTTTCAAATCAAATCGAAAGTACAGTTTCAACAAATAATACACTGCACATATTCCTCTTAGTGGTTAATTGCTGTACAAGGTGCAGACTTATGATCCTACTTACAAACACCATTAGAAAAAATCATTCCATTCATTAAGACAATGCAACTATACAGCCATCCTGACCACCCTGAACACACAAATAGAAAATGGACATTCATAGTTATACCCCAATTTTTTTTAAGTTCCGTTGTTGAATATTATAGGTGTGTAAACTCAGCAAAATATTCTAAAAGAGTCCAGTAGCCCTCAATAGCGTTGGGTCTTCTGTTCAACTGGCAATGTCAGAAATTATGGACCTGAGTCCCCCACAGCTCAACATAACAACATGGCTTTACTTCCTGTATTTCATCTTTATACTTTTCTACTGGATGGTTAAGACCAAGGTAAAGCAGGACCTGTGCAACAAGAGTTGTAGCTTTTTGGTCTGA
>NW_004524866.1:271754-280768 GCF_000260255.1 Octodon degus
AAAATTGTGGTATTGGATATTAGATTTTTCATGTCCATGAAGATTTGCTTTATATAGTTGGGTGCTCCCGTGTTTGGTGCATACATATTTATGAGGGTTACCTCTTCTTCTTGAATTTTTCCCCTAACCAGTATACAGTGGCCTTCTTTATTTCGCTTGATCATTGTTGGCTTGAAGTTGAGACTGTCTGAGCATAGCATTCTACCCCTGCTTTTTTCTGAGGTGCTAGGGCATGTAGTAATTTGTTCCATCCTTCAGCTTTCAGCCTATGAATGTCTTTATGAGTTAAATGTGTTTCTTGTATACAGCATATTGTTGGATTTTCTTTCCTAATACACTGTGCCAGTCTATTTCTCTTAATTGGTGAATTGAGTCCATTTACATTGATGGTTAGAATTGAGATGTATTGACTTACGGTTACCATGTTACTAACTTGTTGGCGTTTACTCCTTTTTCTCCTGTGTTTCATTGCTTACCCTATTTATTTGCTTGCTTCCGATCTGATTCGTGGAGTTCTGATAGTTTTGGTCCTCTCTAGAACATCTTTCAGTAGACTGTGTAAAGTTGGCTTTGTCATCGCGAAATTTTTTAGCTGTTCTTTGTCATGGAAGTATTTCACTTCTCCATAGAACTTGAAAGAGAATTTTTCAGGGTATAGTAGTCTGGGCTGGAATTTGTCTTCATAGAGAACCTGAAGTACTCTGCTCCATAATCTTCTTGCCTGCATGGTCTGTGAAGAGAAGTCAGCCGTAATTCTAATGGGTTTTCCTTTGAATGTGATCTGCTTCTTTTCTCTAGCGGCTTTCAGTAGATTATTCTTGTGCTGAATTTCTGGGATCTTGACTATTATATGTCTCGGTGTGTTTTTCATTGGATTGAGGTCCTTTGGCATTCAGTATGCTTCAGTTACCTGAATGTCAGATTGTTTCCTCATATTTGGGAAGTTTTCTGCTATTATTTCTGCCCATATTTTTTAATGTCCTTTGTGTTCACTCCTTCTTTCTCATTGATGCCTATTAGTGTCACATTGTTCATTTTTGCATCATCTTGCAGGTGATGAATTATTTTTTCCTGCATCCTCGTTGTTTTTAAGAGATCCTTTCTTACCTTTTCTCTAGCTATACCAGCATCTTCAAGATCTGACACTCTGTCTTCACATTCATTTAGACGGTTTTGCAAGCTTGTGATTGAGAGTTTCATTTCCTCTATATCTCTTTGACTCTGCTTCATGCGATCTATTTCTTTCCTGTATTGCTTATTCAAGGAATCCATCATTTTTCTAATCTCCTCTATTTTTTTTATCAATATCTTCCTTAGAAGCAGTTAGAAATTCTTTTACTGCAGTGTTTATCTCAGAGTAGGTTTCCTGCTTATGTTTCTGTAGTTGTTTCTTTACTTCCTCTGCTACGAGTTCTGAGAGTTCTTTTTTTATTTCAGAAAAGAGTTGCCCCCTGATTTCCTCTCTATCTTTCTGCTGCTGATTTGCTATCGACACTCTGGATTCATGCATTTGAGCCGAGCTAGTGTCCTCCGCACTTGTTCTGGGTGGGCACTGGGTTGCTTCCATATGTTTCTGCATTTGATTCTTTAGTGCAGATGTTATTAATTCAGGGATTTCTTTTTTCATTTCCAATCTGAGGTCTTTTAGAACTTTCTGCAGCTGTTTTATTTCAGAAGCTGTTGATTCATTGCTTTCAGCTGTGTGATTTCCAATTTGTTCTGTGTTAGTGTCCTCTGCACTTTTTACGGGTGGGCTTGGGTTCTGAAGTTGCATTTTGTTCCTTCTCTTCATTTTGTGTAGCACTGTCCTCTTCCCTTTGTTGTAGATCTTTGCTGTAGTTATAGCCTTCACACGTACTGAAGTTAAGGTGGAGCTCTACAGAGTTTGGATTTATCCAGCTGAGTCTGGCTTAGGTCTGGCTGCTGTGCTCAGCTCCTTCCCGCTGCGCACCAGGGCTAGGACTGGGTCTGAGCGTTCACGGAACTCTGCAGAAATTTCTACTGGGCAGGTGGGTTGGGGGAGGTAGGGCGGAGGTGTGGGGGGCAGCCAGAGTGGGTGGGAGAGTGTCCGGCCCACGGTGTGCCTGGGCTGGGACTGGTCCCGCCAGCGCAGGTTAGCAGGAAGCTCTCCACACACTCACCGGACCTGGGCTAGGACTGGGTCTGGGAGTTCCGGCAAGTGGGCAGAAAATCCTACTGGGCAGGAGGGGTGGGGAGATAGGGCCTAGTGGTGGGGGGCAGCCCGAGGGTGTGGGAGGGGGTCCGGCCCACGCTGCGTCTGGGCTGGGACTTTTCCCGACTGCTCACTGTAGCAGGAAGCTCTCCGCACACTCACCCGACCTGGGCTAGGACTGGGTCTGGGCATTTATTTTAAAAGGAGACAGTAATTGTAATTTGCATTGGAGTGCCGAGGATGCATATGAAACTAAAAGTAATTTGTAAATGAATGGACTGAATTAGTGGTTACAAGGAGCAGTGGATGGAAGCAGGATGGTGGGTGGAATGGGGTACTGCAGGCCAACCAGCTGGTAGATTTCATGGACATCTCCAAGGAAGGAAAGATAGAAGAATGAAGGACGGAACACAGAAACAAAAGTGGAGTTGGAGTTTTATTCTTTTGCTGATGTTTTTATACCATTTCAATACATTCGTCAAAAGTTCAATACATTTAAAAATATAATAATTAATGCAAAAATTTGTCATTTCTTACCCTGAAGCAAAGTTGAAGGAATACAGTATTCCACCTCATGGTGTTACCCTCAAATCTGCACAGCCCCAGCTCCTGGTGTTACTGAACCACCTCCTGAAATAAGTTCCTAGTTACCTGGGCTCTGGGCTTCGTTTCCAGTGTCCACTTTCTGTGTTTCAATATGCTAGAGCTTCTCTACCTGGCACTTTCAGTCCTTGCCAAATGCCACCAACAAACCATTTCCAGAGGCTTGCAAACTATTTGTTCAGGCACAGTGACAGCAATGCCTCCAGTTGTCTGTTACCAAAATCTGTGTTAGCCACTTCTTCATCAAGGAGACAAAATACTGAATGCCTGGAATGTATATGCAGAGAGGTTTGCTCTTTCCAATAGTTTTAGTTGCAGGTCAGCAGGTTGTGAGCCAGAGAAGGCAGCGTGGAAGGACATGACAGAAACAAATATTCAACCATGACATTCAGGAAGCAAAGAAACAAGGGGAGATCGGGGCACCAGGACACAGAGCCTAGGATTCTGCAGCAAACTACCTCCAGCCAGGCCCTGCCTGCTAACAGCATGTGTAGCATGCTCAACTCACCTGGAGATGAATCTACTGATGAGCAAAGGGCCCCGTGGTGTAATCATTATCAAAACACCAGATACTTAGGGACATATAAAAGAAGTTGTGGGAACATAGGTGCAAGGAAAGGAAAATTGATCGAGACCTTCCTGGTACCAGAGTCATGCTAGGCCCTCTGTGCTATGTCTGCAGCAGCCTGAGGAGGAGAAATCATTCCACAATTTCACATATTCAATCAGAGTATGTGAAGAGCAAAGTGCTTCACTGAGGTCCCTCTCCTAGAACCCAGACAGTACCAGGACTGAGGATCCAGGCAGGAATGCTAATCCCAGCCACACCTGCACTCCCTTCCTAGCCCATCACTGCATCTGAAGCCCCACAGCTGGCAAGGAACTCCTTCGACTTCAGGCCCTCACTTGACAAAGCTATTTATGTCAAGTGGTGGCATTCAACTGCTACCTGTTACCGCTTATCAAGTCACTTTTACAGTAGGTAAGAATGGTGAAGCTTTTGTGCAGTACTCAGGGTGAGGAGACAGGTTAAAACTTACTCATCTGCCTACCAGAAAATATAATGAAATACCTACCAGCATAAAGCACTGGAAATTGTGGCACACAAGGAAAGCCATATCAAGAGCAAGAGCAACGTTTATAGCTGAGAATCCCCAAATCTCAGAAATGAGAAGCACAATAAGGTTTTTTTTTTTAAAAAAGGGAACCTACAGGAACATGATTTTTTTTTCTTATAAAGTATATGTATCTGGGTATAGAAAGAAATCCTTGTATTCCAAACCCTCAGACAGCGCATTTGTGCTCTTGCCATCATTTAGTTGAGTGCTTAGTTCATAAACACCATCGTGATCAGTCTCCTAATGTTATCAGCAGAGCTCAGTTAGTAATTATTGGGACACAATTTCTCAGTTTCACCTCTTTTGAGGTGATCCATAGAACTACACAATTCAATGTAAAAAGGTACTTCTTACTTTCCAAGAAGTATACATTAAAGGTTTGGTTCATACTTTGCTGTGAAATATGAAAAAAGATAAATATTATCTTATTATACGTCATTATGAAGTTTCATTAAGCAGAAAAATTGCAATTAACAAAAAAAATTCTTTGCAATGAAATATATGACATTTTTACTTTCATAGTGGTTTATTTCACCATACTTGAGTCATGAAAATAAAAACTTATTTTAAAGACTATGTTGAGGGTCCAGGGAGATGGCTCAGTAGAATAAGTGCTTCCCTGGCAAGCACAAGGGCCTGAGTTCAATCCCCGGTTCTGGAAAAAAAAAAGACTATGTTGTTAGTTGTTTGTCTTGTATGGATAAATTTTAAAAGTTATATGAGTGATTTCTAGAAGTTTATCTTGAGGCTAAAAAGTAGATTAGGAGGTGCGTTTGAGTTTTCTTTAGAATATATAATGGATGCAGCCCATTCTCCTTTATTTTTATTTGTTAATTAATTAATTTATTTTATATATTTAGTACGGGGTCTCACTACACAGACTGGACTCCTAGTGATCCTCCTGCTTTCAGCCCTCTGAGCACTGGGATTATAGGTGTGTGTCGCCATGCCCAGTCTCACTTGCTGTCTCAGTGCTCCCCAGTGTTGGGGCCTGCACAGCAGGATAGGGATCTAATCCCTGGCTCCTGCTTAAATCTGATGAGCTATCTGACC
The DNA here is from genome assembly GCF_000260255.1 of Octodon degus. NCBI lineage: Eukaryota > Metazoa > Chordata > Mammalia > Rodentia > Octodontidae > Octodon > Octodon degus. The sequence continues at coordinate 276,702 of NW_004524866.1, forward strand.
AGCCCTGTTGTCCTTTAAAGACAAAGTGGAAAGAACACATACATTTCTATCCTGTTTAAATAATCTCTGTTTGCAACTGCAACTCTGTAAATTATCAAAAATTTTCTGTGTGCTCATTCCATGAGATTCTGTGCCATGTTCAGGACTATAAATGTAGGTAGGAATAATGAGCATGTGTGTGTTCTCAATGAGCAGGAGACTGTTCTAAACTTGCATTAATTTTTTTTTTATTTTAGGGAAGGGTCTACAGGCTGTTCAGGGTCTCACTACCAGATCAGACTCTTAGTTATTCACCTGTTTACAGCCTCCCAAGAGCTGGAATTACAGGCATGCATCACCACGCCCAGTCTCAATAGCTGTCCCAGCACCACCCTGGGATGGAGCTTTAATCCACTGAACTATTTGGCTGGCCCTAAATATTCTTGAATCAAACAAATTTGTGGCTTATTGGTAACCGAAAAAAATTTTCACACAGGGTGAGTTCAATTGTTCATCATAAAATTATGTTTCCCACCTTTTAGGAATATCTTTGAAGAAGCTGATTGTCCTGCCCTGTACCCACCTTGCTCTTACCAGAGAAGCTAAGGCAGGAGGAGAAGAACTTCAAGGAAGGAATAGGGGATATCCCCACGTGCATAATGAGACTGTGTGTGTGTGTGTGTGTGTGTGTGTGTGTGTGTGTGTGTGCCAGGATTGAACCCTGTCCCTTTGCTTACCTAAGGGAATGCTTACTCTAGTGAGCTATCTCGCCTGCTCTTCTCCCTGACTTAAAAACTAAAAGATAAACATTTAAGAGACTACCTTATGTTGAAATTTTATATAATATATCAAAAACTTTTCCTTCTAAAAAGGTAGAAATGGTTCTTAAGCTTTGTGCAGAGGTGTTGCATGAGCTTACTCTGCATTTTGGTAATTTGTTGTACTGCTTGGATTCTGTGGACTATTTGGTCATCAGTAGGCCTTGTATTATAAAAAGTTAATGCCACTAGTAAGGTAAATGGGCAGGGGATTACATATACAGTTATCAATTTACCTCAAATTTTAAGGTGAGACTAAATATTTAACATCATAAGAGTTTTTCTAGAGTTCCCCAGTATAACTTTTAGAGAAAAATCACAAAACACCAATGTGTTGAATAAGAGCATTCAGCAGCACTTGGGTAAGCATGGTAAACAGACGTTACTCAAGCCCACTGAGGTCTGTATAGAGAACAACTCAATGAAGTGCTTTGGTGGGGAAAAGGTCCGGCATTAGATTCTGAAAGTGCTCTGAGTGCTGCAAACTTACATTCAGGCAGCACAGGGTGGGGGCTGTGGAGGGACAGACGCTAAATGGAAGAACCAGAAGTGCACAGAAATGCTGGGAAAGCCAATTAACAGGGTTCTGGAGGAGGAGGAGCCATGGGGAGGAGACAGGAGTTGTGAGGTGGTGAGAGATGAGGGGTCTCATCAGATAGCAAGGCTGACTGGATAGAAATGATGGTGCATTCTTGGGAAACTTCTTTGTGCTCTTCCAAATCTGGATTTTACCATGAAGTATAGATGGATCTGAGATGAGTTTCAAAAGTCTGACAAGTTGTGTTGAGCAAAGTGTTTCTGTCCCGCCATGCATGGTTCTAAGTGCATGTAGCTCAGTAATGTATCTGTTACAGCATGCGGGCGTTCCCCAGTGCTCTTTTTCATCCGGCACACTGAGGCTCTTTCCCCCTGAGCTACTATTTCCACTTCACTTTCTCCAGTCTCTGGCAGCCACCATCCCACTTCCTTTCGTCATAGATCTCAGATCTGTACATACCTGATGTACAGTCCAGACTCCTCATATAAAATCATCATATAGTGTTTGCTCTTTGACGTCTGGTTTATTTTACTTAGCATGATATGCTTAAGTGGTATCCATGTCAGACAACGTGTCAGAACTTAACCCTCATTAAGCACATAAACTTACCACCGTTTGTATTCTGAACACCCCACACTGGGTGTGGTAACTTATACTCTTCATAATAACAAGCATACAATAATCAAAAAAGAAAAAATTATTGATGGGAAAATAATTCAGTGAGACAACAGAAAACATTTCCCTCTGTAAAGCAAATCACACACGAAAGGCCGTGTGCTCGTGACTGCCCATCTGTAGAGCATGCAGTGTAGAAAAATGCCAGAGCAGGAGCCTGGAGTGCTGGCTGCCAATGACTGGGGAAAGGTGAGTGGAAAGTTAAAGAGTGGTGGCAATTACACCACACAGAGTGGATTTCAAAGCAAGGGTGCATTTGTTCTTAAAGAAGACAGTCTTAGGCTGTGCGATTCATACATCAGATGGTGGTGGTATGTATCTTTATCCATTTCTTTACCATATAGTTCTTCCTCTGAAAGCTGGTGTTCATCTGAGAAGCTCATTTCTAGATTAGTTCTTTAAATTTGGATGGGCAGGGTTCTGCTTTTCTTTAATACATTCTACGCTCCAAATATTTGTCCTTTATCTTGAGGAGAACTGACTAAGAATTTTCCCCACTCTGTGACATTTTGTGTCTTTTCCTTTTGTTGGTGATTTTCTTTGCTGTGCAAAGGCTTTTTCATTGGAAGAGATCCCAGGTGTTTGTTCGTTGTATTATTTCACATGCAATTTTGGCTTTGGTCATGAAGTCCTTGCCTACACCTGTATGTTCATGAGTACCACAAATTCTTTCTTCCAGAACACTCAGGCTCTGTTATAGTGTTTTACTATTTAGACCTTTGATTCATTTTGACTTCAGTGCATGAGCATAGTCATGGGCCTACTGTTCGTCTTTGACGTGTGGAAGTGTGTTTTGCTTCCATTTTTTGTTGAAGAAGCTATCTTTTTTCTCACCAGAAAATATACTTGGCCTATTTGTCAAAGATGAGGTGTTCAGGGCCAGGGAGATGGCTCAGTGGAATAAGTGCTTCCCTGGCAAGCATAAAGGCTTGAGTTTAATCCCTAGTTCCGTGAAAAAAGAAAAAAAAATAAGATAAGGTGTTATTTTGTTTGGTTTTTGCATATCTGAAGCTGCTCCTTTGATCTCAGGTCTGGCCAGTGTCACTGGCTATTGAATAGATGCTCATTAAGACAATGCTGAGATCCCATCTCACCCCAGGAAGCATGGCTCTTATCAAGAAATCAATAACAAACAGTCAAAGGACTGTTGAGTAAAGTGTTTCTTTCAGCAATGCTAGTGGGACAGGAGACTGATGCAACCCCTGTGGAAATAATTGCGGAGATTTCTGAGAAAACTAAAATCAGACACCCCACTTGATCTAGGTATTCCTCTTGGTATCTCCCCAGAAGAATTTAAAACATCACACCACAGTGAAATATGCAAACTCATGTTCATAGAAGCTCAATTAGTAATAACTATATTTAGGAAAAAACTCAAATGACCATCAACTGAGGAATAAATAAAGAAGATGTGAGGGTTTTGTTACACCTGGGCACACTTTTTCATAAAGAAGAACTAAATTGGTATACTTCTAGGGAAATGAATGCACCTTGAGAAAATATTTTTAAGTGAAAGAAATAGAGCTGTTATAATGAATATCATTGTTTCTCTCATATAAGATATTGAATGGGTAAGTATTGAGCAAAGTGTATAACAGATATTGTAAAATAGAAAGAAAATCTTCAAAGGAAAATGGCACTAGGGAAGGGACAGCAGAAGGAAGTGAAGGAAAAAGAGTCCATACTAGTGAACAAAATAAATCAGACACATATGTTTAAATATGACATTGTTTCTCAATTCAGAGAAACTGAAGGGATAAATGCAAAACAAAATATATAACAGATACTTTGAAATACTACAAACATATTCAATTGAAAGGGGAACAGGGATGGGAGGAGAGGAAATGAAGAGTAGAAAAAAAGAAGAGAAAAGAAAGAAAATGGAAACAAAGCTTCTGTAACTAAGGAAGGGAAGAAGGGCTGAAAAGAGGAGAAGGATTCAGGGAAAAAAGAAATGAAAAACAAGAAGTGTACAGATACAAGCTTTCTCTAATGAATGTTGTCATTATGTATACCTAAAATGTGCCAATAAAATTAATTTTATTTATTTATTTATT
>NW_004524866.1:290288-297216 GCF_000260255.1 Octodon degus
CAATTTTGATCCTTTATTCTTTGTCAGGTGCACAAGATGACCTTTTTTAGCCTTCTGTCTTGTCACCAGCCATTCCTATTTGGTGGCCACGTGCTTGGGAAAAGGCCGCATGATCTTTCTGGCTCCACTCGATGTCTAAGATACCTGCTTCCTCTGCTTGCATCCCACAAACTGCTTCCTCCATCCTCTTCACTGCGGCACATCTCTCCTTAGCTGAGGAAAGCGTGTTATACCAAAGCTCACCCTGCAGAATACTTCCTCAGTTCTTTACAGAAAACACCAAACAAAATTGCCATTTTAAAAGAGTTGTATTTTTTTTTTCCTTTTAGAATGTAAGCTCCTCATGAGCAGGGACAATGTTTTCTGTATGTTCTATTGTGCCTAGTACACTGTAAATGCTCAATAAATATTGATGATGGGAAAAAAAGAATAAATTTTTCAGATATACACACACAGTGGACATTTGATTTATTCTTTAGCTTTGATAGCACTGTGGCTTTTCTGCACATAATAGTAAACAGAGTCAAAGTAGCATTGTTCTGTCTCTGTATTTATCATTGTCTTTTCCTTACATAGTATTATAAATCTTCACAATAATTATTATTATTGCATAACATATCCTTTAAACATATCATAATTTAATTCTCATTCATTTTTGGGATGTTCCAAAATTTGTAATTAATGCCTTCTGTCATTTAAAGAGGGCAATAGACATCTGATACTTAGAGGAATGCTCTCTGATCAAAACAAATGAGCTTTGAAGAGCAAAATGTCTTAGTTCAAAATTATATTTTCTTTAAATTACCTTATTCTTGAAATTACCAAACCACATATTGCATTAAAATAATGGGATTTTCAACAGACTGCTCAGAGAAGTAACATTTCCTCAGCATTTACATTGGACAACTGGTTTAAGTAGAAGTTAAACAGGTGGCAGCATGTTGATAACATGGGAAGGTACTTTATTAACGTTTGTATTGTTCACATGGCTTTCATTACTTCATGAGTATGTCATTTAATTTCTTATCCCTTGACAGCTTTTTTAATTTTAGAAAAGAACTTCTAACTTGTTAAAGATGCTTTCCACATTAACAAAATGAAAATTTTATTGGAAAATTATTTTCAAAATGTCAGATTTACCTGACATTTTGCTCATTGTAAGTATTTCTACATAAATCATGATTAGCCAGAAATAGATTTAAGTGTCTAGGTTAAAAACACATACGTATAATTTGCAGTTTTCTTGTTCCTATTTACACTTGCAATGTTTACTGCTGGAAATATTTTTTCTATTAAGTTGATTACTTTTATATTCTAATATGTGCAGTATCTCCAGAATGTGTTTTCTGAAAAAATATGCATTCACTTGATTTTAGTTGTCAAAATATTTTCACTATGAATAACACAACTGAATGTTTGTGAATTCCATTCAAATATGATAAAAAAGATAGATGATAATAAGAGGTACATAGAAATTATATAGGTAGATGATAGATAGACTGAGATTGACATAGATAGGGGTTGCCTTTTTATAATCTGTCCTATTGATGCTTCTGTTAGTTACTTTTCTGTAACATCTTCTTTTTATGTTCTATTGCATTACTTCTGTAGATTTAGCAAATGTCAGAGCACTTTTGTAACATTTGTCATTAATATAAAAATTATCTTCTTTTCATGTTATGAGTAGTGTCAACTTTGACAAAATGTGTTCATATAACCGTATTTACATTATGTTCTTTTTGTGTATTTGGTACAGGGTCTCACTACACAGCTCAGATTCTCAGGGGTCCCCACTTTATGGTCTCCCTAGGGCTGGGATTATAGGGGTGTCCCACCACGCCTGGATTTGGTCACTGGCTCAGCCCACCTGAAGGCGTGGCATACGAGGCTTTCAGTATGAGGACCCGAGATTGAAAACTCTGGTCCATGTGCTTGCCTAAGCAGGCGGGTAGATGGCTGAGCTATCTTGCCGGCCCAACAATAAATTGGTTTTAGTGCTCTTACTCTTTAATGGAATTTTAGGGCTTTAAATATGTGTTATTGTCCATTTTGTTAAGGCTACTGCTATAGCATATAATTTTTCCTGAAAGAACTTTCATTTATCAATTTTATATTGGAAATCTCTTTTTTTCATTAACTTAGTTTTTGCTGGGTCTATACCAGAAGACTCTTAAATTTTTTTAGGTGAATAATCTTATTACTAATGGGATAGTCATGCCTGCTATTCTGTTCAATTCTTTTATTCTTACCTGATTTGCTGAATATTTATTCTGTGGCTTAGAAACCACAGAGTAGGGACTATGGAGGTAGCTCAGTATCCTAAAGTACCAGCTTAGGCAAGTTTAGGGAAGCGAAAGCACCATGGTTCCATCCCTGGAACCACGTGCTGTACCAGCCCCACCCCCAAGGCATGCTTAGCTGGCCACAAAGGAAATAAAAAAGAACAAGAAACTCCACCACAATAGTAAGTAACTCTGATGCTAATAAAGAAATCTTGTTTCCACAAGTATTTTAGTGAAAGTACTCTTGATATACAGGATCTTTAAGAAGCTTCATGAGACAACATGCAAAACTGATTGCACTTTGTCAATAGTATGTTTGGGTTTCTTTAAATAAATCTTTAGGAGGGGAAGGGAAGAGCAGCTATCTATGCGGTGAATCCTTGGAGGGAGTGTGAACTTGTACTTCTGGAGTTCACCCACCTTAATCGTGACTCACTGCTTTATTCTTTAAGCATAATCTGGATTTTGAGTTGGAAGAATGTCGGTTTTATCTTTCATTCTCTATCTATATTGTTTCTAAAGAACAACATAGTGTAATTGTATACAGATAATTTAAACTTTTTTTTCTTTTTACTTTTTTTTTTTCGGAAATGGGGATTGAACTCGGGTTCCTTGTGTTTGCTAGAGAATCACTTATTCTACTGAGTCATCTCCCCAGAACCCGGACAATTTATTGTGAATGTATATAGCAAGCTCATATTCACTCCATAACAAATAAAACATAATGTTGAAGCAACTCTTCTTGGAATCTAGTAAGGACACAAATTTCCTTTATGGAAAATTCATGCCCCTACTGTTGTAATTCAAATTGTCTTCTAAAATCTTAATCTTATACCATTACCTGTTTTATGAAAAAATTACAAATTTATTGAATATGGGGTATAATTGTACAGTTCAGACTTGTAGTGATCTTCCTGTCTGAGGCTCCACAGTGCTTGGATTAAAAGCATGTACCACCATGCCAGGGGTTCCCAGTCTGGCACTTCATGTGGTACTGGGGATTGAACACGGGATCTTGCACTTGCCAGTCAGGAACTTAGAGTGCTGAGCTATCTTGCCAGCTCTAACTTCATCACATGCATATTTGATTCTTATGAGTGAGGGGAATAAACATGAGTATCAGGTTATAAATGGTGATGCAATGGATTGGAAAATGATCAATGATGATATCTTTTCTTAAGCTCCTCTGTGTTCTCTATACAATATATACAATATATACAATATCTATACAATATCTACAATATATACAATGCTGTGTATGCTGTTGCCTGTGCTCTCCATTCCACGGTTTGAGAAGAAGTACAAATGCCACCGCTCAGAAATGAACAAGTGATGATGTTTCCCCCCTGGAAGGTAATGTCTCTTCCCTTTGAATGTAGGCAGTCATGAAGGTGCCTCTCTCAAGCGCTTCACCTAAGCATCTTAGAACAATTTCTCCAACATTCTAGACATTGAGATTCACACATCATTAAGGTGGTGATTCTTGATGTGAATGACCCACTGGCAAGGGGAAGTAAACATGAGGCCAGCTCCTTGCTTCTGCCTAGAGGAGGTCAATGCTTTACACATGTATATATGTTCCATATTGTTCTTAAAGGACAGCAGGAAAATTGTCATCACTTATAAAGATAAAGACATTAAATCTCTCTGTTTATGAACCCATTTCTAAGGTAGATTCTATGTGAATAATCAGATAGATAATAGAAGTTGTGGCTTTTACATGCTTTGATTCTACATTTGATGTTTTGTCCCAACACAACTCTACACTTTCTTTAAATAGTCTTTCATAGAATATTTTATTTTTCGGAAACTGAGTGAAATTTCTTGAATGTGGTGACTTTCTAGGCCTGAGATATTTGTGTGCTCTATGTAATAGATACCAGTGTTAAGGCTGCTTTAGGAAAATGCGATTAAAGATGCTTATGATCTATACCTTACCAATAATATTTGTCTTTGCCTGGAGCTCTGTCCTCATAGGATACTGTATTTTTGTTAGCTGCATCTCTTTCTGAAGAATATTCAGTTTTCCAATCCTGCGAGGGACTTAGTGAACTTGGATGATAGAAAAGAAGTGCATTCAGAATATGACATTCTTAATTTTTGGAATTTTCCAGAAGGCCTTAGACTTAAGGTTAAAGTTGCACATTTTCTTCCTTAACTCCACAGGGCCATAAAATGACTCTATGTGAAGATATGATAGAGTGGGCCACAGGAGATACAGAGGTATGTCGTATCTAATCATGGCACACTTACAAACCACAAGTGAACTAACTACTGGCACAGACTTTGGGCCACCAAATTTTTAACACGTAGTGGTCATATGTGAAAATTCAGTATCAATAGTAAGTTTTCAATTCAAAAAAAGTTACAACCTTTCTAATGAGAGGAACTATAATACATTTAATCAATTTTTGATTTCTAAGTATGCTTAATAATATGAACCAAGTTTACCATGCAAGTAAATAGTTTTGCTTGTGTACGTGTACAATTTAAGTTCATCCCTCTAGCTCAGAAGAAGTAAGTAAATGTCTAACAAGTTACCAACATATATTTTTTCCTTAGACTCCTCACTCAGTCTGCACTGAGAGTTGCATTCCTGGCTTTAGGAAAAGTCCTCAGGAGGGAAAGGCTGCCTGCTGTTTTGATTGCACCCCTTGTGTAGACAAAGAGATCACCAATGACACAGGTAGGAACGTGTCCTGGCGAGACAGTCTCACTCTGTGTTATCTTCACTCCATCCACAGGAAATGGTAAAAAATTTGTAGAGGACACAAAGGTAAAACACTTCCTTCACTGTCAAATTATTTGTTATAGATGGTTACTGCCTGTTGGAAAACACATTTTCCTCTTTGAAATTCACTGAAAGTCATTTTCTTTCTATGCCATTCTTATTCATCCTTCTTTATATTTTTTGTTTTTCACTGCTAGAAATGGAACCAAAATTTGCTTTATCAGTGGTCTTTGTGCCCAGGTATTCCTATTTGTCATTATAAGACAGAATGTCATCAATTTGCCTCAGACTGCCTCAAACATTCAATAGACTTGTGTCAGTCCACTAAGTATCTGAAATAACACATAAGCTTTATCATACCTATGTACATTGGTTTATTTTTCTAGTTCTATTAAAAACATTATTTCCTCCACACAAGTCCTGTCCCTCTAACCACAGCTTCTGTGCTCCATCTCCATTGTGAAGTTTAATGCAGAGCAGTATTAAAGTCCATCCTTTACAACCTTTGGAACCACAGCAAGATTAGAGTCAACGCAAGGGCAGGCCCACTTCAGATTCCAGTGGCTGACACAATTATTAAAACAAAGCCCATGCTCAGAGAGCACGAGTTTGATTAGATGAAGGGGGTTGTATTTCATGTAAAATATGCTTATAACACAGCACAGTCCAACTTTTAGGATTAATCCTCGTTACTCTGGAATGCACAGACCAGTAGGGGAGACAGCTTGAAGCATGAATTAGAGACTATACCACAGAAATTCGAGAATGAAATGAACACAAAATATGGGGTTTAAGAAGTGATAATACCTACATGGCAGGAGGGAATGTTGGGATTTTTTACAGAGGCGATAGCTTTAGTAATAGATGAAATATCTGGTGAAGCATTAATAGAGATTTGACTTAGATCACATAAGTAAGTTAAGTAATAAAGGTTGATCTTATTACTTTGTAAAAACACAATGTTTTATGCGTGTGCCAGATGTAGAAGTAAAACTATGAGAAATAGTGTTATTTTGGAATTAATCTCTATATACATGCTGTTAATTTGTGCCTAGAAAATCATAGGGAAGTGAGGTGTGGTAGAGCATGCCTGAAGTCCAGGAATCTGGGAGGTAAGATAAAAAGATTTTAAGTCAGAACACAGCAATGGAAACCTAATGATTTAAGGAGATCCTTTCTCAAACTAAGAAAATGTAAAGTGGTGGGAAATATATCTCAGTGTAAAGTTTGAGGTGAGTCCCACATAAAGTAAAACACACACAATGAAAGAATAAACAAGAAAAACTACCAAAAAATGACAATTTAGTCCAAGCAACTCCAATGAGTTTCTCGGCATAAGCCTATAAAAATGAAAACAATAAGTGTAGTCAAGCAACAATTTTAATTTTCCCCAGATATGGAACAGTGTGTGAAATATCCTGAAGATCAATATGCCAACAGTCAGAGTAACCACTGCCTCAAAAAGTCTGTGACCTTTCTGGCTTATGAAGACCCCTTGGGGAAGGCTCTGGCTGGCACTGCCCTGAGTCTTACTGTGCTCACAGGTGCTGTCCTTGGGCTCTTTGTGAACCACCGAGACACTCCCATCGTCAAGGCCAACAAAAGGGCTCTCAGCTACACCCTGCTCATCTCCCTCACCTGCTGTTTCCTCTGCTCCTTGCTCTTCATTGGCCGTCCCAACACAGGCACCTGCATCCTGCAGCAGACCATATTTGGAGTTATGTTCACTGTGGCTGTTTTTACTGTCTTGGCAAAAACTATTACTGTGGTGCTGGCCTTTAAAGTCACTGCTCCAGACAGAAGAATGAGGCAGTTGCTGGTGTCAGATGTACCAAACTACATCATGCCCATCTGCTCCCTGATCCAACTCACTCTCTGTGGTATCTGGATGGGGACAAATCCACCCTACATTGAT
>NW_004524866.1:297316-306208 GCF_000260255.1 Octodon degus
TTATTTTTTTAGAAAGCAATTCAATTTAATCACATCTTATATCAAGAGAGACAGGAACCTAGCTCCACAGCATGAGAAATGTCACTCAGCCCACGCTGGGGCAGTGGGGAGGTAGTTCTCTTCTGCCACGTGGGCATAGCCCCTGGCCTCCTCAGAAATAGTCCAGATCTGTAGCACTGATCCAGGGCGATCTTCCCTGGAGGGAGCTTTATCTCACACAAAGGAATGTTCTTGTTAGTCCATTGATATATTTGGCCTTTTGATTTCTTTTTTTTTTCCCTTGAATTTTTTTATCGGTACATTTTATATACACATAGTGATCGCATTCATCATAGGAGAATTGTACCTTGCTTCAAACAATAGTTTCAAGCATTTTTAAAAAAGATTTAAAATTTCTGAATTTAGTTCAACTTATAATACCATATTTCGAAGAAAAATGAACCTTTTGCAAAGACATTTAAATAAAATCATTCCAAGATGCACAAAAATGAAATTGTCCAAAATACAAAATTAATTTCAAAAATTGATGGTGGAGAGAGACCTAGACAGGAATGAAAAAAAAAAAAAAAAAGAAGAAGAAGACAGAGACGGGAGTCTTTATATGGAGTCAAAAGGGCTCTCCTTCGTGTTGCATTTCCTTCCCAACCTGCAGACCTCTGGGGAGATGAAGTTCACTGTAATAACATGAAGGATTACTTATGTCAGTCTCATCTATGGCGCTGAATACTCATCACTGCCCTCTGCTTACTGCTATTGGCACATAATGACAGGCAGGAGAATGGTGGGCACAACTTCCTGGGCAGAGGGGACCGGAAGGCTTGGTGAGAGCTGCTTGCTGTGTTGTGAGCTTTTAGGACAAGCACTGTCACACAAGGGACACATGTGGCTGATGAGCCAGTGTGTATGTGAGCCTCCTCCACTGATTCCTTCCTAATCAGCAGGGAAAACATGAGGAAAACACCTCATGTCAGTGCACACCTGAGCCTTTGCCTGCCCAGGTAGGACAGGGTAGATATTGGGGCGCATTCTACATGCCTGGTCCATTTCTTCACATTTTTTTCCTTTCATAATAAAATCTTGGAATCAATACACATGAACTCTTCAAATTTAATGTTCTTTATTACCAGCAAGATTACCTAAGGAAAAAAAATATCATTCTTTTTAGAATTGCTTGCTGATATTTTTAGTGGCATGACACTGAATCTGTTGCTCTAGTTTGGCAGGCTGGACATCTGAACACTGCTCTGTCTGTTGATCATTAACAGGGCATGACCTCTATTGATGTACATTTGGTGTCATTTATTATAGCAATTTTCATAGTTCAGCACATCAATTTTTTTTTGTGTTTTTTGGAGCTTATTCTGGAGAATATCCTTGCTGCCATTTTACTTACTTTGATGTTCTGGTTTCCCCCATGATAAATTGTTTTTAGTTCAGATGCCATCCCTTTGTAGCAGGCATGTAGGACAATATCTTAGGGCGCACATGGACTGTGGAATTTGCCTCCCAGTTCTCTCCATCACTCTTCATCATTGTATAGGAAAACAGGCAGGACTTCTGCCTGGATTTTATTTTTTAGAACAAAATAATCTGCACACTAAATTTCATCAATTCATTAGAGAACCTGGGACTAATGTGTCTGCCCTCTTCCTATATACAAACTCTTCTAGTCTGGATTCAAATCCTCAGTGGCAACAAGGACATGTATGCAAATTAGAATTTTGTACATGGTGAGTACAAGTGAGTGCTGCACCCACTGAAGACATGACAGGCAGACCAAGGACAAGAGCTTCGTCTCCTCAAGTTACAGCAGAAGAAGCCCCAGCCTGTCTTCTCTGCAACTTGGGAGTGTGTGGGTGGGAAGGAAACAGTCATTGTATTTAGTGTATTGGCCAAAAAGGGACCTCACCCCGGGCTTTCTTCCAGTTGATATTCCAGGGAGTGCAGAAGAGATATTCGAATCAAACATTCTCCTCTGTTGTGCTATATGTGTAGTGTTATATGTGCTATATGCTATCATATTGGAGAACTTATAATTTTACAAAAGTAATCAACTACTGAATGACTTCCTCTGTTGATGTCATTGCATAGTGCAGCACAGTTACAAATTTAGTACTTCAGCATGCTTTGTGAGGCACAGAGACTGAGTACAAGGTTTTGTGTACATTCAGGACATACTCTCCATTTAAATAATGTTTCAGCCATTTAAAACATACAGGCTGTGGAGATAGCTCAGAGGTCTAAGCGCCTGCCCAGCTGACAAAAGAATCTGCGTTTGGGGCCAGGGAGATGCCTCAGTGGAATAAGCACCTCCCTCACAAGCACAAGGGTCTGAGTTCAATCCCTGGTTCTGAAAAAGAAAAAAAAGAGGATCTCTGTTTGATCCTTGGTACCACATGCTGCACTGGCCTTGGAACCCCAGCAGCACTGTGCTGGTGACTGAGTCTGGCATGGTAGCACGTGCCTATAATCCCAGGACTGGATAGTCTGGGACAGGAGGATCAGTATGAGTCTGAGCTATGAAGCAAGACCTTGTGTCAAGTAACTAAAGAAATAAAATATTAGGAACAAAAACTTATCATGAGCCAAAGTCTTATATAGTGTTTACCTATTAGAATCACACAGCTGCATTGGATCAGGCTCTGTCCTAACCACTATTTGTTAATTTCTAAAGATACACTGTTTAGATAAACCATGTTTATAAGTATCAGAGTCGTGACTTCATCATATCATCACTTGAAATGCAGTTCAGCCCATGTTGTTGTCTGATGCACATTAGAACAGAAGGCTTTTTGAGTTTGGAAAGTCCCGCCTTCATGCAGAGAACTTGGCTGTACTCTCAAATCCATTTGTGTCTCTACTGGTTACAATTGAAAGTGCCCATGTTAATGGACTTAAATATCTTTCACTTAAGAATACCTTTATACAATTTATTAAACTGGGCCTGGCAAGATAGCTCAGAGGATTAAAGTGCCTGCCTAGGTAAGATTAGGTAAAAGCAGGGAACGTGGTTCAATCCTGGGCACCACATGTTGTGCCAGTCCTGCCCCTCAGGCACACTGAGCCAGCCACCAAATCCCCATGTGCTGGTTCACACCCATAATCCCAGAGCTAGGGAGGCTAAGACAGCAGGATCTCTATGAGTCCAAGCTGCATAGCTAGATCATGTAATAGCCTAATACATTAAAAAATTATTAAGCCAAAGAGATTCAACACATTGCTCTGTGATAAAGTTTATTAAAAATAAGTAAAATCGCAGTGTGCCTTAATATACTTGAAACTCTTGAAGATTTTGGATTTATACACAATTTATATATTTTTCTTTTGCTTTTTTTTTTTTTTTTTTGGACCTTGGGATTGAACCCAGGCCCTTATGCTTGCTAGGGAAGCAACTTACTCTACTGAGATATCTCACCGGCCCCTAAGCCAACTTAATTTTGACCAGCTACTTTTCCAATGCTAATGAGGGCATCAGGCCTATATCTTTGAAACTAGAGAAAATTATCTTTCATCACAATGTATATACTTTAATTTTTAAACTTTATTCGTACAGAAAACAATGCTTCTTTTCACATTTAATAGATTGCCTCTTACTACCATGTCACAATTTATAAGTGAAAAATGATTCCTATAAATAAGGGAAGATTAAGTCCATCTCACTCTGCTGGTTATCGAGACTTTGATAAATACAGGATGGCATGCACTGAACTATCGCTACATTATTTAGAATAATCACCCTACGCTGATACTCAGAGGTATAAACATTGCCTGTACTTCCATGTTCTTCGATATTATGAGTGATTGAAAATATAGATGCGATTTTCAGTTTGCTTCTCTGCTTCTGGGTGAAGGCAAAAGAGAAATAGTCTACACAGGCCCATGTTCTCAAAAAAGCCTAAATCCTGTATGTGTTCAAGTATGGAGGAGTAGAAATGGAGTCTGACAGCATATTAAATCATGGAATGAAGATATATAAAAGAATGAAGCAGCATGGAAGTAGGCTACAGTATACAACTCAAAATGCATGGTGTTTCTGCACTGATGTTAGTCACTAATTTCAGTTTCATGCCTGTGGGGCAATTACATGCACCCCATGCAGCAGAGAGCAGGTGTAGCTGTGAGGTTCACTTACTGTGACTGGTATAGAGACAATACAGCTATGCAGACAATGTCCTGTGGGCCTGTCAGGTGACAATTCCTGATTGTACTTGGAAGACACAATGTCCAATATTTTTTAGTGACCTTGAGGGTTTCCTGATATTTCCAGAGAAGCTTAACAGCAAATCCTCCAGTGTAATCTACTAGAAGCACATCTAATGGAATCGGTAACAGTGGCTCACGTAGGAGCAAATATTCCCAGGAGGAGGGGTCACTCTGGTATTGCCCTCAGTGGAACTGGATTATGTCATGGTGGCTCGAGGAACAGAAAGTGATATGCAAGCACGATTTCTGTCTTGATTTTTTCTCCTGGTCACCAGACCTCAGATGTAGATCCCAGGGTGACGATGGTGGCAAACTTTTCCAGGGAAATGGAGCAGGCACTTCTGACAGCAGCTGGAGCATTGGAGTGTCCACCCGAGTCTCAAAAACTGTCATGCTGAAACACACACAGCATATTTATTTACCTGGCTCAGACTGTGATTTTCCTCTTCACTCAGCCCTCGGTTTTCATGCACATCTAGGATGTTGGCTTTGATTGCAGTCTTCCTTCTCCTGCGGCTTCCTGCCTCAGTGAGCACGATTGACAATGAAGCCTGCATTTCCCGAAGAAGCACCAGTGTGCACAAGGATGGAGACGTGGTGATTGGGGTTTCTTGTATCTTTATTTTTATATCTACTATACTGGTATGATTGATATACAGCCTACTGGAGAATTCCACTTCATTCAGTGTCTTCTTCATATGTTTATTAACTTTCTTGATATCAAGATAGGTAATGCCTAGAGATCCATGCATATATGAATCAATATTTTCTATAGAGTTACCTGTTCTGTCCACCCTTATGTGTACGATGGGCATAAAATTTGGACTCTTTTTTTACATTGGAATGTGGGAAGAGAATATTCTTTTTATCTGCTTGCAGTCTTAGCTTCTTGTTTTCACTCTTAGAGCCTGAGACCGACCCTACCCACTCATGCTCTGTGGTCCATGCCCTTTCTCAGACCTGGATGCTACTGCATGGAATTTGGTGACACTCTTCTTCATGACTGAGTCACTTAGTTTGAACTGAATGCTAGGTGGCTGTTGCCAAATATACCCTAAGGCAGTAAGGGATTTGCTGAAGTTGCTGTCATTCTCTAAGTATGAGCTTCCTTGTATTCTTACATCTTCTCTTCTGATATTTCTGCCCTTTCTGTTAGGAATAATTTCTTTCTGTAAATATTTAGTTGCTATTTCAAATAAACTTTAGGATGTTTCAGAGCTCCTGCCTCTGCAAACTGAGCCAGAACAAGAAATGAAAAACCATCTGAGACACTTTTCCCACCCATGTGATTCTTCCTCAGTTGAATGTGTGTATCTTTTCTATATTCAGATTCTACTGTGCCAGGTCTGACAAAAACATAGCTTAAAAATGAATATTCCTAATGGTCAGAGAATTACAATGAATTATTTGTGCTTTTGGAACAAAAGGAGATGTCAATAGAACATATCAAGTCTTACAGAGGATGCTGATTCACCATGGTCTGGCGCCTGCTGCCCCTGAGAAGTGAAAACTAAATACAGAAATTTTTCCCTTGGTCCTAGGACAGTAGCATGGCCTTGTTTTGAATATACGCATAGGATTTTGATGAGCATTCTAATACAAGAGAAACTCACTGTCAGCTTGGCCAGCTTCCATGGAGTTTCTTCTTGCCTGTCTAGAAGACGCAGGTGTTTGATCCATCAAGTACCTGGCCAGGTACAGAATTCTACAGTCTTCTTGCTTCCAGTCACACACAATGTTGGGACACTGCCCCTTTTGTGTTAACTGGAATTTTTTTTCTTTTCTTAAAATATTTTTATTGAGAAACAAATATCAATGAGACAGTTTCAAATCTGATTAGTAGGACTATTTCAATAATTAATACATTGCATATTGTTGTCTTAGTGGCTATTCATTGTACAAGATACAGACATGATATCTTGTTTACAAACTCTATTAGAATAAATCTCTCTATTTATTGAATTAGGAGAATATAGCTGTATATCTATCCAACTATTTTGAATATACAGATACAAAATGGTCATTCATTTGTGTCCCGTTTTTGGTTTAGTTTTGTTAGAGAAGCGTATGCCATTGTCACTTAATATTATAGGTGCATGAATTCAGCAAAATATTCCAATATAGTCCAGTAGCCCATAATAGTAGTGGGTTCTTTGTAAGACTGGCAATGTCAGAAGTTGTTCACTTGAGGCTTTTGAAGCTCAGCATATTAATATGGCTTTACTTTCTATACTTCATTTTTGTACTTTTCTACTGAATGATTCAAACCAAGATAAAACAAGACCTATATAACAAGAAGTACAACTTCTATATTTGACAAGGTCAGTCAAATCCCCTCAGCATTTACCCTGAATCCTGTACTGCAGTTTGTAGATCCTTTGTCAATGTCAGCCTTGTGAATGTGTCATGGCCATTGCTTGACCAATTTGCTCTCTGTGAAAGCCTGAGAGAATGTTTTCTCTCCATGTGACTCTCCTTAGGTACACTCTACATCATTGATCACTTTCCTCTGTGGCCCCATAATCTCCTTGATCAGAAAATTTGGGCACAACTGAGTTACAGGATGTTGCAGTACAGGTTCTCCCATGTTCTGAGTCTTCATTGACCTTGAAAGGCCAGGACCAAAATGTTGGCTGTTCTTCAGCCCTCTTTTTTCTCTAATTTTTGGTCTGCAAACTTAGGTTGTCAACCACTAGAAGAGAAGCTTATCGTTATTACCCTACAACCTAGGCAGTTCAGCTAATCTCACTGTCTGTCTGAATATCAAACATCTTTGTGATGACATGGAACAGGTATTTTTCATCAAGTATTGATATGTTAAACTTTAAGTCCCTACAGAACATGAAGAAAAAATTTAGAAAATTAACATATATTTAAAAAATATTAATGAAAAATTACATATTTTTACACAGATGTTTAGAAATCTGACCATATACAACATTGTAGCAGGACAGTCCCACAACACCCTTTTCCTGTCTCCTGCCCTCATTCACCACCCTCTTCTTTTCTAAACAAACATATACCCTCATGCTTGGAGTGCCTGTCATTCTGGTCTCCTCATTATGTGCTGCTTGTCATGGCACGTCAGTGTTAACTGGAGTTTAAGGGCATTCCCTGGTAGGAAGATTTGGGGATCCCACCCATAGAGAGGACACTGTGCCTGGACATTTCCCAGACAGAGCCATAAAAACGACATGAAGAGGCTACTCAGAACTGGAATTGGAATTTCAGGTATGGAATCTCTTCCAACCTGGTGATGTAAATTTTTCTGTGCTTTCCTTTTCTGTGTAATGATTTGTGTGTTGGCTAACAGTTCATTAAACTTTGTTTCATTGTTTTCACCTTTCTGATAGCGGATTTTGTTATTTGTGAATTCAGGCACCTATATTACAGAACTCTGACTGTGGTTTCTTTAATGCACCATATTTGGGAGCAAGGCTAGCAGGGTAAAATCCAGGACCTTTCACTTCTGTAGTTGGGGTCTGTATCTTTCTCATAATTTTGTTTTTCCATGTTGGCCATTAAACTCAGGATCTTGCACTTACCAGGCAGTCATTTAATCCACTGAGTTACCTTCCCAGCCCCACGTGCCTTATAATATCCAGATATTTCCTTGTATTTTAATTCCTGAAAAGTTTGCTATGTTCACATAATATTTGAGACAGGAACTTCTTGTGCTGACTATGCTACCAGCAAATATCTGGGCTCAAGAATTTCTTCTGGTTCAACTTCTTGAGCAGCTGGCATTATTGGTCATTGTACCCTGAATATGTGTTTTTCTTACATCATTTTTGAAAATTTGTGTTCCCATAGATAGGAATAGTATGCAAATTTTAATTCTGGTACCTGCCACTGAATATTTCTTCTTAGTGATAGATCAGAATAATTTTGGTGTTTAACTCATAACAATCTCCTGGAAATCCCCTAAGGCCTGAGAGAGGATTAGTAACTCCTGTTACTTATGGAAAATTATGAGAAGGATTTTGTTTGATCAGGACATGAATCGCAGTATAGAATGCACTGAAATGTGGTTTGTATGAGGAGGGGAGATTCTGAATGGAGGATGGGCCAGTGTGCATTCAGACCTCACCAGGACCATGGATGAGCATCATGAGGGAGTCTGGCTAATCGCTCCTGAGTGGACCCTAACTAAAGAGAGTCCAGTGAGCTCAGAAGGCATCTTAGTATAGTGGGTATGATCAGGTATCAGCTGTTCTCAGATTTCAAGACTAGTTCACATATGTACGATCTGTTTCTATTCCTAGGAAGAGAGGATGAGCTACCTACTCTTTTGTTGTCCTCTGCTGTTCCCACATATGCTCAGAGTATTGGGCTGCTTTTGCAGGTGGCCCTGCTCTAGGCACACACACTGTGAGCTCTGTCTGTGGCTGGAAAGAACGCATGTGCAGGTCTGAGTTTGTGTGCCCAGGCTGATGCAGGCACCAGGAACATGAGTTTGGGTATCAGGAGAGAATTCATATTCCTGCTAAAATGAGACGGAATGAAATTTGGGGAAATAAAAATGCTTACAAGTAATCCATATATTTCAGATATTGAAGAGTCTGATTTTAGTATTTTAAAGAATAAATTTTTCAGTCTCAGCCCCGCCGCCACCGCCCAGAGACTGCTGCGCCCGTCCGTTCGCCGCCACCCACCCGAGACACAGAACATCCAGGCATGGATAAAAAC
>NW_004524866.1:314453-324550 GCF_000260255.1 Octodon degus
GAGCTTCACTGTGGCTTTCCTGGCCAGGAACCTGCCGGACACCTTCAAGGAAGCCAAGTTCCTGACCTTCAGCATGCTGGTGTTCTGCAGCGTGTGAGTCACCTTCCCGCCCGTGTACCACAGCAGCAAGGGGAAGGCTATGGTGGCCATGGATGTCTTCACCATCTTGGCCTCGAGTGCAAGGCTGCTGGGCTGCATCTTTGTCCCTAAGTGCTACATTATTTTTGGCAAAACCAGAAAAAAAATTGTCTGACTGGAATCAGAGACAAAACACATTCTGGGAGAAACAAGTCTTATCATTGAACTTGTTTCCTAATAATATGCACAGAAGTCCTGAATTCAAAGTTGAACCATATGTGAAAGTAGATACTATAGTCTACTACCCCATTGATACATTTAATAACTGATGCAACTTCTTTTCCTCATAGAAGATATTCACTAGAAAGTGTCATCCTCATTTCTTGCAGTTGAATTTTTTCTGGATATTTTGTTTTCTGTTTAAGGTAGAATTTATTCTATTTCTGCTATAATAAAATTATCACATTTTATCTTCTCTTTCTTTTGGATTTCTCAACTTTTTTGTTAATGGATAATAAATTCCTTCCTGTACCTCACTGTTTCTGAATCATTCAGTGTATCTTATTGCCTTTTTTTTTGAGGAGTATCCTGTCTTCAGTGCATTGACTATAGTATATTTTCATACTGGCATTTATATTTCTCTTCTCACACGTCCCTTTTGCAATTGTTAAGGCTTTCCTGTGGCATCACTTTTGTGATTCTAGAATTGGCTGGTCATATGGAAGTGTAAACACCATTGACTATATGATGCCAATGTATTGATTTAATAGGGTACATTGTGGAAAAACGTGGAGGTATGCAGTGGAACATTGGCTTTTCCAAGTTTTATATTTCATTTTGTTCTTTCAATCCTCTTTTACTGATAGCTATATATGTGTGCAATGTATATTTTTGTTATACTATGTAAGCTTTATTCAATAATATTTTTGATATGTTTATATCCAGATATTTTAAAGGGTTTTTAAATAATGTGAGAAGAAATGGCTTATTTGCCATATGTTCTATAACATATATGTACCTATGGATTCATATTAATTTTTACACATGGAGTTTTTTGGTTTTGGATTTTTAAAAATGTTTTTGATCTGAGTACTCTACCAATGTGTTGCTGGAGGGTTTTGCCAGAGAAGTACATATACAACAAGATGTACTAATGTATAAGAAATTACTTCGGACAGTCAGCCGCAGAGTCAGAGGAGTAAGCATGCAGACAATGTCTACACATTGGAAACTAGAGAACTCCGTCCAGGGTGTAGAGCTCACAGCAGCGTGCCACGCAACTCCATCTCAAGAGACCAGTGTGTCTGCGACAGAAGGCCCATAGGTCTACAAGGGACGGCTGGAGGAAGCAAGGCAGACGTCCAAAAGTCTGCCCTAGCAGCCAGGAGATGACACCGAAGCTGAAGGTGAAGAGTGGAGCTCCTCGAAAGAAAAGGAAACGTCTGTTTCCCTTATGTCGCTCTTATACACATTAAGTGTTGAGCCACCATAGCGTGTGGAATTCTGAGCGAATTTAGATAAGCTCCTAAAAGATTGAAGTTGACACAGTTGATCAAATGTACAATACGTGTCTGTCTCAAATGAATGTTAAATAACTAGGTGGATGTAGCGCACGATGTGCCCACACTCAGTTGCTGTCATCTGAGTCATGATGTACACTTTGCCCCTTTGTATATATATGTAAATACACATTATATATATAGAATATGAATATATATATATTCATATTCTATCTGGTTGCTACAGGGTCTCACTACGCACCTTGGAGTCGTAGTAATTCTCCTGTTTTCAGCGTCCTCAGCACTGGGATTACAGGCATGCTCCTCTTTGCCTGGAATCTGTGGCCAGCTCAGTGGTCCTGGGGAGGGGCTGGCAGGGCATGAACTGTCCAAGAGTACAGCATGGTTCCTGCACTTGCCTAAGTAGTTGCTTTAGTCTGCTGAGCTATCTAGGCAGCTCCTGCTCCTTTCCCTTTTTCAATTTAAGAATTCCACTACTAATCTTGAACACTTACTTCTGATTCACACCTTAATGGTCACCATGTACAGTTCTTTGATTCTTTTGAGAGTATATTTCAATGCAAAATTGGGCATTGATTTTATTTTACTTTTTATTCAATTTAATTTTATTATTTCACTTTGAAAAGTAGAAGACAAAACCAAGAACAAAAATCAGAAACAATGACAGAAACAGGGTAACATACAAAATATGTTACAGATTTTCAGAACAAGAAGAGCTGCTTAAGTTTGCTTGATATATTATCTATTTTTATCTACCAATCTGTTGCTCAGATTAACACATATAGTTATGTAAGATTGGACATATGATGGCATATTACTGCTTGTTTTTCAGAAAGCTGGAATTTTTGTTCTTGTCCCTCTTGGGTTTTTGTTTTGTTTTGTCTTTTAAAAAAATTTACTTTGAAGAGAATATAATAATAATTGATATAAAACTAGAAATGGTACACGTTTTGAAGACCAAGATGACAAGTATTTAATCATGATTTTTGTGTTACATATTTCTGTCCTTGATGTAGTTTCTTAGATCACAGATACCAGTATGCTGTTAGTCAAGGTGAAAATTCTACTCATTAACTCCTATTTTCAAAAAAAGAAGGAAATTTTTAGTACAATCACCTCAGCCATCCTGAGTACATAATTGCGTATTTTCCCTCCTACCTTTTCATCTAACTTTTCTCCTTTTTCTTATCTCTGTGGTTTAATCCTAAAACTCTGTTTCTTTCTGTTTTACTATATCTGTTATAACTTTCATCTTTAATTTTTTGGGTGCTTACAATGGGAAGATTATGCAATATTTAGACCTGAGGGTTGGATTTAATTCACTTATGAGTATAGCTTCTAGTTGCATCCAGTTATCTATGAAGGCTTTGTGTTTGTCTGTCTTTATAGATTGATATTCCATTGTATAAAACACATATTTTTAATATAATCCTCAGGTGATACGTATTTTGGCTGTTTGCAAGATTTGGCTATGACCAATTGTGCTGCTATAAACATGAGTGCACATACATTATTGTACAATTTTTTAAGTTCTTTAGGGAAAATACTCAGAAAGGGAACAGCTGGATTGAATGGGATTTCCCATCCTAATTTTTGGAAAAGTCTCTACAGTGATTTCCGTAGTGATTGTACCAGTCTGCATTCCCACAAGCAGTGGACAAGGGTTCCTTTTCACCCAGAGCCTCTCCAGCATTTCTTATTAGTTGATTTAATTATGATAGCCATTCATTCTTGGGTGAGATGGTATCTCAATTTTGTTTTAAATTTATTTTTCGAATAGTCAGGGCTGTGGAGCATATTTTTATATAATTATTTGTCTCTTATATTTCTTCCCTTGAGAAGTAAATATTCATCTTAGAAGCCAAATTTTGTATAGGGTCTTCAACTTTTGAGGCCCTAATTTATTTTAGTTCTTTATATACTCTAGATAGAAGACCTTTGTCTGTGTGATTATTGGTTAATATTTTTTCCAAATTTGTGGTTTGTATTTCACCCTGTTGATGATTGTATCCAATGTGCAGAAATTTCCCAATAAGAATAATTCCCAGTTGTTGATTCTTGGTAATATTTTCTGGGCAGTTTGATTTTTGTTCATGAACTAACTGTCTGTCAATCCCCATCACTTCAGGATTTCCACCTACTTTCTCTTTCTGGGAATTTAGTGTTTCTGTTTTAATGTTTAGATCTTTAATCCATTTTGACTTTAGTTGAGTGCATGGTGATAGACAGAGTTCTAGTTTATTTTTCTGCATGTGGACAGCCAGTTTTTCAAGCACCATTTGTTAAAGAGGCTATCTTTTTTCCAGTGAATGCATTTGGCCTGTGTGACAAGGAGAAGATGGGTGAGTGTGCTTGCATTTGCATCTGTATCATTTACTCTGTTCCATTTATCCACCGGTCTGGTTTTATGTCATTGCCATGCTGATTTTATCACTCTGGCTTTGTAGTATAATTTCAATGCCTCTTTCCTTGCCTTTGCGGCCCAATATTGCCTTTTCAATTCTAGGTCTTTTCTAATTCCAAATAAGTTTTAGGAATGTTTTTCTCAGGATCTGTGAGGTATGTTGGCGTTATTATCAGTGGGATTGTATGAAATCTGTGAAAGAATCTTTGATGTATGGCTATTTTTACAGTATTTTTTCTTCCTGTACAGCAGCAAGGGATACCTTTCCATTTTCTAAAATCTTGTTCTATAAATTTCTTCACAATAATGTAGTTTTCATTTTACAGACCTTTTACTCCTTAGACAATTAATCAGATTAAATAACTAGTCAATTAGTCAATTAATCAGTGAATTAGATTAGTTCCTAGGTATTTCCTTTTTTTGGATGCTATTTTGAATAGTACTGTTTCTCTTAATTTCTCTCTCAGTTTATTTGTTATCTGTGTAGAGGAATGCTATTGATTTTTGGTAATTGACTTATTTATTTATTTATTTATTTATTTATTTATTTATTGTGTGTGTGTGTGTTTGTGTGTGGCTAGCTCAGCCCACCAGGGGACGGGGCTGGCTGGCATGTGGTGCTGGGGGATCGAACCGCGGTCCCTGTGCTTTGCCAAGCTTGTTCCAAATAGGTTCTTTAGACCACGGTGCCATCTCGCCAGCCCTGTAATTGACTTTCTACTCTGCTGTGCTAGTGAATTTGTTTATTAATTCTAGAAGCTTGTTGGTGGAGTGTTTCAGGTCTTCTAAATGAAATATCATATCATCTGAAAACAATGATAGTTTAACTTCTTCTTTACCTATTCTTATTCCTTTTATATCTCTCATGTCTAATGCCTCTAGCTAATGATTAGAGAACTATACCGTATAAGGCTGGTGATGGAGGACATCCTTATCTTCAGATTTGATTGTAAAATATCTCAGCACTAGCCCACTTAGAAATATGTTGACCTGTCATAGATGGCTTTAATCAGATTGAGGCAGAGACCATTAGTCCGATTTTCTGTATGGCTTTGATCATGAATGAATTTGGACTTTGTCAAAAGCTTTTTCTGCATCAATTGAGATGGTCAATTGGTTTTTGAGTTTTGGCTCTTTTAGTATAGTCTATTATATTCAAAGATTTGTATAAGTTGAACCATCCTTGCATCCCTGGGATGAATCCTACCTGGTCATGGTGTATAATCTTCTTGATGATTTGCTTTATTCTATTTGATAGGATTCTGCTAAGTATTTTTGCATCTATGTTCATAATGGACATTGGCCTGTAGTTATCTTTTTTGGTTCAATCTTCCTTTGGTTTTGGTATCAGTACAATATTTGCCTCCAGGAATTATTTTGGGTGTATTGCCTCCTTTTCAATTTTATCAAGGAGTTTGAGGAGTATTGTGATTAAATCTTCTCTAGATTTCTTGTAGAATTCAAGCATGAGTTCCTCAGGATCTGAGCTTTTTTTGTTCAATTGGTAAGTTTTTTATTACATTTTCAATTGCGAAGAGTACTATTTCTCTAATTTCTCTCTGTTTATTTGTCTGATGTTAGGGTATTCAGAGTTTTTATGTCTACTGAATTGTTTTGACAATTTGTACCTATCAATTAATCTGTCAATTTCTTCTGTCACTTTGATTCTGTGACAGTAAAGATTTTCAAAGTAGTTAATGAGGTTATTCTAAATTTTGACAAGATCTGTAATAAGTTTGCCCTTTCCATTCTTTATGGCTTGAATTTGAGATTTTTATTTCCTCGTTAATGAGGTTAGCTGGGAGCTTATCACTTTTATTCAGTCTTTCAAATTACCTGCTTTTTTATCCATTAATTCTTTGCATTGTTTTCTTTGTCTCAATTTGCATTAATTTCTGCTCTAATCTTTAATGATTTCCCCCCATCTTTGGACATTGGACTTGTTTTTTTTATCTAGAAGTTTGAGGTACAGAATTATGGTGTTTATTTTTTTCTCATTCTGTTTAACTTGTGTGCATTCCCTGCTCTAAATTTGACTAGAGGAACTGCTTTCATTGCAGCCCACATTTCCATTAAGTTCTCATTGAATTTTCATTGGATTGTAGATATTATTTAATTTCTTCCTTAATTTCTTCTGTAACTCATTCTTTTCTCAAGAGGGTGTTATTTAATTTCCATGCATTTGTGGGTTTTTTGTGATTAATTTTGTCATTAATTTCCAATTTCATTGTACTATGGTGAGATAATAAGCTTTGGATAATTTCTGATTTCTTGCATATATTTACGCATGACTTATGAACTGGTATATGGTATATTTTACAAAATGTGTCGTGCTCAGTTGAAAACAATGTTTATTTAGATATTGTCAGGTAGCATACTCTGTATATGCCCACTAAATCCATTTACTAAAAGATTTGGTTCAGTTGTGCTACCTGTTTTGTAATATTTTACCTTTGGACCTATGTTTTTTAGAAAACAAGGTGTTAAGGTCCCCTATTAATATTGTGGTATTGGATGTAAGTTTTTTCAAGACCATTAAAGTGTGTCTTATAATTTAGCAAGTTGTAATTGTCTTATAATTTGGCAAATGCTTATATGTAGTGTCATTTTTTCTTTCATTTGATCATTCTTGGTTTGAAGTTCAGATTATCTGCAAATAGGATTGCTACCCTTGCTTTATTTCTGAGTTCCTGGGTGTGTATTATGGTTTTCTATAATTTTACATTCAACCTATAGATTTCTTTATGAGTTAAATGTGCTTATTGTGTAGGGAATATTTTGGATTTTGTTTCTTATACCCCTCTGTGAATCTATTTCTTTTAATTGGTGAATTGAGCCCATGTACATTAATGATTAATATTGAACAGTATTGTCCTATGTTTGTGATGTTATTTTCCTGCTGTTCATTATCTACTTTTCTACTGTGTTTAACTGTTTGCCCTTGGGGACTTAAAGTTTAACATATCAATACTTAATGAACAATACCTGTTCCATGTTATTCCTAAAATGTTTTATATTTAGACAGATACTGAGATTAAGCTCAACAGCCTAAATTGCATGGTAATAACAATAAGCTTCTCTTCTGGAGGGTTAACAACCTAAATTTCCAGACCAAAAATTAGAGAAAAAAGAGGGCCACAAGGAAAGCTACATTTTGGCCCTAGTCTTCCAAGGTCAATTAAGACTCAGTACATATGAGAACATGCACTGTAACATCATATAACTCAGTTGTGTCCCAAATTTTCTGATCAAGGAGGTCATGGTGCCAAAGAGGAAAGTGATCGATGATGTAGAGTGTTCCTAAGGAGAGTCACAAGGAGAGAAAACATTCTCTCAGGCTTTCACAGAGATCAAATTGGTCAAGTAATGGTTGTGACTCATCCACATGGCTGACACTGACAAAGGATCTACAAACTGAGGTACAGGGTCTCAGGACAAATCCTGAGGGGATTTGACTGACCCTATCAGATACAAAAGCTACAATTCTTGTTACATAGGTCTTGCTTTATCTTGGTTTTAACCATCCAGTAGAAAAGTATAAAAACAAAGTATAAGAAGTAAAGCCATGGTGTTAAATTGAGCTGTAGGAGACTCAGGTCAACAACTTCTGACATTGCCAGTCATGTGGAAGACCCAATACTATTATGGACTACTGGATTATTTTGAAATATTTTGCTGAGTTCACATACCTATAACATTTAAAAGATAGTACTAAACAAAGGAAGGGGATATAGATGAATGTCTCTTTTGTATCTGTATTCAAAATGGTTAGGATAGATATATAGCTACATTCTCTTACTTCAATGAACAGATTTGTTTTAATAGTGTTTGTAAATAGGACATCATGTCTGCATCTTGCAGAACAAATAACCACTAGGAAGACAGTTATGCAATGTGTTTATTATCGAAACTTTCCTACTGATTTGATTTGAAGTTGTCTCTTTGCTCTTTGTTTCTCAATAAAATTATAGGAGGAAAAAAAGAGAGTGGGTGAAAGCACAGCTAGAGCAGGAAAAAAGGTCCGGAGCCCAGCAATTTCAGAGCTGACTTTTGAGGTCTGTACAGTCCTATGGATAACCCACTACGATTACTTTACTATATTGGATTATTTTGCTGAATTCATGCATCTACAATATTTAAATGACAAAGAAATACCCAGCTCTGAAAAAACTAAATGAAAACCTGGGACATAAACGAAGGACCATTTTTAATCTGCATATACAAAATAGTTGGGATAGATGTACAGCTACTTTCTCTTAATTAAATGAGAAGTAAGAATTGTACTAACAGTGTTTGGACTGAATATCATGTCTGTATCTTATACTATGAATAGCTACTATAAAGACAACAATATGCAATGTATTAATTATTGTAACTGTCCTACTATCCTGTTTTGAAACTGTCTCATTACTATTTGTTTCTCAATAAAATTAATAAAAAATTGCCCTCTTTTTTGAGTTCATTAATTCTCATTCTCGGAGTTGTGGCTCTTTTGGTTCCTTTCTATAATATCTTTAATTATTCTCTGTGGGGTTGCTTTGGTGTCATGAATTTCTTTGGTTGTTCTTTGTTGTGTAAGAATTTCATTTGTCCCTTAAATTTGAAAGAATTTTTCAGGGAATATCAGTGTGAGTTGGAATTTTTTTTCTTGTAGGACTTGGAGTACTTTACTCTATGCTCTTCTTGACTGCATGGT
The DNA here is from genome assembly GCF_000260255.1 of Octodon degus. Lineage (NCBI taxonomy): Eukaryota > Metazoa > Chordata > Mammalia > Rodentia > Octodontidae > Octodon > Octodon degus. Next base: position 323,152 of record NW_004524866.1, read on the forward strand.
TTGTGAGGAGAAATCTGCCATTATTCTGATGGATTTTCATTAAATGTGATGTCTTTCTTTTCTGTAGAAGCTTTTAGTATTCTTTTATTATGCTGAATTTCTCGTATCTTGATTTTTAAATGCCTGGGTGTGGTTCAAATTGTGTTGATATTACTTGGAGCTTTGTATGCCTCCGTTACCTGAATATCTGATTGTTTTCCCACATTTAGGAAATTATCTGCTATTACTTCTGCCCATATTCTTTTTGTGTCACTTGTGTTGACTCCTTATTTCTCATTGATGCCTATTGACCTATGTTGTTCTTCTTTGCATCGACTTGCAGCTTTTAAATTATTATTTCCTGGATCCAAGTTGTTTTTAAGAGATATTTCCTTAGCTTTTCTTTAGTTGCTACATTGTCCTTAAGGTCTGAAAGTCTATCTTCACTTTCATTCGAATACCTTTACCAACTTCTAATTGAGTTTTTATTCTCCTGAATATCTCTTTGAATCTGTTAAATGAATTCTATTTCTTTTCTGTATTGGTCACTGAAGATTTCCATCATTTTTCTCCTCCTCTTTTTTTATCAGTGTCTTCTTTAGAAATGCTTTGTACTTCTTTCATTATAGTGATCATTTCTTGTTTTACTTGGGAGATTATTTCTGACTTGATTTCCTCTGAAGCCTTCTGCAGTTGTTTTTTTACTTTAGATGCTGTTATTTGAGATATGTCAGGTGGGTGACTTCCAATTTATTCCATGCTAGTGTCTCTTGGATTGTTCTGGGTGTGCTTGGGGCCTGAAAATGCAGTTTGCTTCATTATTTGGTCATTTTATATTTAATAGAGATCTCTTCATTTTTATTTCTGTGAGGGTTTGTGAGTACTTACCTATATCACTGTGATCACAGCCTCTCTGCTGAAGCATCTTTGTTTTGGGTATCTCTTCTGTGTCAAACATTCTTGCTTTGCATATATCCCAAAATTTTGCCATCTCTATTGTTTGAGAGTCAGATAATGGTTTGTGTTTGGCACTGTCCTCTGATCTTATTTGTATGGCTTTTGTGCAGTTATTACCCAAATACCTACCTATATTATTACCCAGGAGAGATCATGTGATTAAGGCAGATATGGTTTTCTAATTACAGTACCATACTTTGTAATACTAGTAATGGACTGTGAGATTTAGCAATTGACCAACTTTTATAAAAAATAGGTTTTTATTTTAGACTGTAAGAGCAAACATTTTGACTGTATAGATAAGCATATACTAAATTGGGAATTTCTATTTAAATTATTTCTTTTAAGTTCCATTTTGTCACTACTTGATGTGCCTGGAATCTTCCAGGCAGACTAATTTACCTCAGTTACCAGTCTCTCTCTCTCTCTCTCTCTCTCTCTCTCTCTCTCTCTCTCTCTCTCT